>NC_136891.1:4609200-5209200 GCF_949152265.1 Phoxinus phoxinus | reverse complement strand
GGGGGAAGAAAACTCTAAAGATTCTTTAAAAAAGTAATTTTTGGGGCTTTGCACCAAATACAAATTAAATATTTATTACACACACACACACACACACACACACGCACACACACACACACACACACACACACACACACACACACACACACACACACACACACACACACACACACACACACACACACACACACACACACACACACACACAATATCAAATAATATTTAATTACTGAATGAATAAATGTTTTTGAACATATAAGCATGTGTAAATGACTGAAAGACCGAATAAATCAGTTTTTAACAAATTTGTTAAGTGACTCAATGATTCGCTCATAAAGATAGTCACTTGTTTTGTTCCCGAATGAATCAGTTGGATGATTGACTCAATTACTTACCCAAAGTTACTCACTCAAATAGTTACCACCTACTAGTGTAACAACCTGCAGAAAGAATAACAAAAAAGTTTTGTGCATATTTAAAGTTCTTCACTGAAACAAAATTGGTATAGAAACTTTTTTCACTCAGAAATTGCTACATTTTACAAACAATTACAAAGATGCAGCAAAGTAACACACTGAATAAAACATAAACCTGAAACAGTATTTTCTTGTAAAATGTCCTTGTTTAATTTACAACTTTATTTACAACTATAATAGTATATATATATATATATATATATATATATATATATATATATATATATATATATATATATATATATATATATAAAGGTTTCTTTATACAATATATAGACTTACTATAGATTTTGATTTTGGGGTTGATTATGTTTTCCCACAAAGAACAAAGAACAAAGAGATTTACCCACAAAGAACTGATTTCATTCAGAGCTAAGGGTCTTTGTGCTTGTTTGCAGGTAATTACAGTTTTTTTCGATTGCTAAACGACAGTGAGCACAACTGGAGCTACATGTGCAAAACTCTAACTACAGTCTGCACTACCAACAGTCACCTAAGCTAAACAGTTCACATCACCTGCAAAACTCACTCCAAGCAACACAACTCTTAACACATGGCTCAAAACAGGCTCAGTGCAGCCAAACGCTATGCACAACCCTCACTGAGATAACACACACTGTCACTCAGAACACACTGAGAGTAAAAACACTAGCATCAAACACCAATACAGAAAATACAAAGTTTTCATCTTTACAGTTTGAACAATTTCAGTGACTTCATACAAAGTAATATTTTCTTCAAAGAAAAGAGTGACATTCTTTCACATGATTTATTTACAGTAATTTTTTAGAACATAACAATTCTTTAAGGTAAATGAAAATTAGCAGTTTGCTTCACAATAGTCTGTAGTAATTTACAGAATTACAGTATAATGAGGAAAAAAAGGTAGAAACTAAAAGTACATGTAATTCAAACAAATAATTGAGGGGCTAATCCTGCTTATCTCTAGCATCAGGCCACAGGTTTTCATCAACATCACATCAAATGTTCTCTCTTGCCATGCACCTGGAGAACCTTCTGGAGTGCCTTATCCATCCCTGGTAGTCCTCTGGACTCGTGTCCTCACATCCGGCACGCATGGCTTCCAAAAGAGACATTTGGTCATGTGGGTGGTGACCAAACACTTTACACCTCCAGGCAGAGAAAAACTCCTCTATTGGGTTGAGGAAGGGTGAATATGCAGGCAGGTACAAAACCATAAATCTGCGACAATAGCATTTTCCTGCGCATCTGAAAATATGTTTTCTCTTCCTCCTGTTGGGGCCAGCCTTTGGGTTATGTTGTATATTACAGTATATACAGTAATACAGTAAAAATATATTTTACAGTCAAACTTACTGTAATATATATCTGTGTAAATATTCTATAATTGCAAAACAAAATAAATTCCTGTAATGTTCTCATTTACTGTAAGGATGTAAATCTCACCTGTTTCAGCTGAAGTTGCCACCAGCAGTGTTTGAAAGGCACAAGGCTGAAATCTATTCCGTTTTGAATGTGTGGTTCACAGTTTTGACACCAGTGTGTTAGCATTTGAACAAAGTGCTGTAAATCCACAGTGTTGTGCAGGTTGTGGTTAAAGTCATGGGATAAGTGTGTAGAGTTTTGAAAACTGTGTTCAAGCAATGAAAAACGAACTAGAGTTTGGTCCACATGAACTGCTGCTGTGCAGACTGTAGTTAGAGTTTTGCACATGTAGCTCCAGTTGTGCTCACTGTCGTTTAGCAATCGAAAAAAACTGTAAATAGTTCCTTCGCCTACTTTCTTTGAAGCCTACATTTACAAAGTAGACCCATTCAAATAGCACGTCAGGTTAAGAGAAGATGGGCCTGAAAGGACCTTTTTCTACATATCTAGGCTGATTTATGATACTGTGTCCGCTAAGTTCCTAATTGTATAGCTAAAATAAACCAGCTTCGGCCCATAAAATAACGTGCTTTAGAGCAACCCAGCGGTATTTTCCATCGTGAAGTAGGTCATGCGACAGGTGAGAGGGACTCTGTTTGTTTGCTGGCGGTCGGTGGCCATCTTTTCCACGCAATTAGATGACTTCTATTCCAGACACGCAGCTGGCCGTCACAGAGGCCGCCTGTGTCTCCATGTTGATGTGGACCTGCTGTATCTTCACCGCGACCCAAAACGGGACTCAGAGCTTCCTGTGTTGAGAGACTCGGGTCTCCTGGAGAGAGAGAGAGAGTGCTGTAAATCTGGAAATGTTGAGGAAAGTTTGGGAAACACCTCAGTCGACGCCCTGCGAGGTTGATTCACACAGCTGTGTCATAAACACGGCATGAAAAGCGTCACGCCACTTCATGTCACCTCTCGACATGTGCATGCCATTTTCTAGCACTAAAAACAGCTTGGCTGGAATCACATCAACGCATATCGTCTTCGAAATTTTCGTAAACCGTGTCTGAGGTTATTTCCTTTACGCATGTGATGTTTATACACCCTGTTTCTTAAAAGCCAGTGTGTGTTGCCCAATTATATCTGAGGAAATGAAAAAACACATCTGCAATTCAACAGGTGCCTCTTGGCATCCAGGATGTTCCACGTCTGGAAAACATCTGCATAGGTGGTCTCTCTCTCTCTCTCTCTCTCTCTCTCTCTCCCTCTCTCTCTCTCTCTCTCTCTCTCTCTCTCTCGTTCTCCAAACTCCTACTTTTTCTTCCTCTCTCTAGGGTCCGAGTGCAGGGAAGGCTGATTGTAAATACGGCAAGGACCTCAGAGCCAGAGAAACAGCCGTATATTTTGGGAGAAGAGAGGCTGGCTTTTACCAGAGCATATTTTTAATCGCACAACGCGCCAGCACGGATAGGACAGAGTTGCACAGCTGCTCCTCTAATTTGTTTAAGCATGTACAAATAGGCCATCCCACACGAGCCAAAAAAAGTGAGAGGAGGTTTTGCTCAACATGGCATTTTTGTCTGACCAGAAGAGCAAAAAAATCAACAGCGATAGAGACGGACTGGTCATTTTGAGGGATTTTACAGCAAGTTCCCACCGGATTTGTCATATATAAAAAGTCTCGCAGCTCAGAACTGGATCCAGAACAATCGAGTCGCGCACTCCAAATTCGTCAACGTTAAAAAATAAATACGATACCCAGATTTGGGAGACCTTGCATGTTTTGAAGCGTACAAAAAGAATCGTCTCGATTTCAGCAGATCTTTGGAAGGAACGCAGAGGTCCTGTTGAATGATTCAAGTCATGGAAAAGATATTTATAACAAAGCGGTTCTATGTTCTTTATCCTGGGAAGGATTAGAGGACAAATCTGATTTGGCCCTACCTATGAGCTGTGGCTATGCAACTTTATGGATAGCAGTATTTAACCATGTAACAGGGTTATTATAGTTAACTAAAAGTAAAACCATTCAAAATAAAACATACGTTAATTGAAAATTTAATAAAAACTCATTTTCATTTAGTTTAAAGGGGTGGTATAATGCCCTTTTCACAAGATGTATAATAAGTCTCTAATGTCCCCAGAGTGTGTATGTGAAGTTTTAGCTCAAAATACACCACAAATATTTTTATATAACATGTTAAAGTTGTCACTTTTTGAGGGTGAGCAAAAACGCACCGTTTTGTGTCTGTTCCTTTAAATGTAAATGAGCTGCTGCTCCCGACACAGGGGGCGGAGCTTCAAGAGCTCTTGTCCTTTTACCTCACATAGACATGCACTGAAGATTTCTAAAACGTTTTGCCTTTTATGTTCAAACTGGAGTCAGACAAAGATGGAGAGACTCAAGAAGAAGTGACAACATGCCGTTTGTTGTAGTCCTTTTCTTTAAAAGCAAATATCTCCATTTGCTTTGAACTTTGAGCGTTGTAACGTTGCAGATGTTGTTTATGCTCAAACAGCAACATTACACACTAACTAAAGTTAAAAAAAAGTTTAATCATAATCAACCACCCCTTTAACTTGATATACTAAGATACGAATAAATAAATACTATATTGATTTTTTTTTAATCTAATAAAATGATAAAACACAAACAAATTAATACATTATTACGAATGACAATTATTAAAACTAATTAAATTAAAATGACAACACAAGATACAAAACAAAATACAAAATATAAAAAACTTGCATATCAATGTTTCTAAAAAAAGTATCTCAATGATACTAAAATAACACTGACTAATGAGTAATTATACCAGAACCAACCAGAATTAATTAATTAAAGCCCCTATTATGTGCTTTTTCGAATATTACCTATCATTTAGTGTGTAATATAGCTGTGAATGTAAAAGGTCTACACAGTTTTAAAGATCAAAGTGCACGACAAATAAAGTTATTTATTCCAGTAACATATAAATTGTGTCAGCAATTCCAGTCTCACTTCCTGTTTTATACCTATAACAATGTAAGAAATTTGCATAGTATGGTCTTCATTGGCTGCCTGCGAACAACGTCTACTTTGACCCTCAAACACTATAGTCATAGCTGAGACTAGAAGACTTTGGTTCGTGTTGTCAAGATGTTGAAAAATAGGGTATTTTCTGTGCTGAGAATCCACTTTGCATCCACTTCAAAAGGATGAGGAGTAATGCTGCAATTGATCAAATAAAACCAACACCATCGTTACTGTTCGCATCACTGTGTTTACAAGTGCTGAAGAAGATATGGAGCTGAAATTCAGATATGGTAATTGCTGTTTGGTTTCTGACATGCACTGCAAGTGGTCGACCAATCACAACAGACTGGGCCATCTGACCAATCAGAGTATAGCAGGCTCTCAGAAAGGATGGGTTTAGAGAGACCGAATCTTTGACTGAGGCTACGTTTACACGTGGACGGCTATTTTCATAAACGGACATTTCACCCCTCTCCGTTTTCCAAAATAAAATCGTGCACACTCGACAAGTTTCAGAAAAGTGTTTGTTACACGAATCCGTGTATATGCCGCCAAGAGCATGCCAAACCTGTAGGTGGCAGTGTAACGAGAAGCTCAAGCCCACGTTAGCAAATCAGAATCCCGAAAATAGTCACATACTGTGACGTCGGCTGCCTTAAACTCAGTTTTTTTTAGTTTACATGCAAACGTGCAAACAAAGTTTTCCCAAATCTCCACTCTGGCCTGAGTTTTTAGGTAGAATCGTTTTCAGAGACGAATTCTCCGTTTGCGTGTAAACGAAGGGCACAAACGAAGGGAAATGTCTCAGTTTTTCAAAATAACCATGTACGTGTAAACGGGGCCTGAATTAGACCGACGCACTGTTTACAGACACTTTGAGAAAAGAGGTGATGTGAAGTTGAAATATTACAAATAGAGCTTGAGTGATCGAATGGAATTCAAGCGTAGTTCAGGCAGACCACTGATCGCTAAACGATATCCGCTGACGCTCAACTGATTTGTGTATTTAAGCTCATTCAACGAATGCTCCGCAGCAATTTACACCCACCTCCACCCCTTCACCTCCTTGCATCTTCATATTTGAGCAGTGGATTCTGTATAGAAACTCTATGTACGTAATCATTGTATGTCTTTCTGTAACATATTCTAAGAAACATTTGGTTATTAAAAGGCTTGAGGGTTTTGTGTCTCAAGGATGTATCTCAAGCTGTCTATGTCAGCTCAAGCACCTTAGAGCCTTAGCCTAGCGCCAAATCCAAAGATTGTTAATAAATTTCATTCTCAAAGTGGTCCTGACTGAATTATATTCATGAAAAAAGCAATAATAACAAAGTAGACAACCATGAACCTAACATTATATATACAGTGGTACAGTACACTTTAACCCCAAACTGTGAGGACTCTTCTAAATCTGAGGGGTATAAGTATCAGCCTATTATGTTCTTTCTAATGCAAATCCTTATTCCCTTTCTAATGCTTATCCTGTTCCTTAAATCACATTCCTAAAAATCGGTCTCAGATTTGTAGCTTTAAAACATACAATTTAAGCTCAAGTTAAGGAGTGGCCTCCAATGCGCCATTTGTAAGCATTCGGGAGGCACGATGCATCGCGATACCCACACGACAGTTGATGTCTGAGAATTATTGGTTTTGGAAACTTACACCCAGTGAGAGAGCTCTCATACACATAATTAGGCTCGTTTAAAAGCAGATTATAGGATTGACGCGTAAATACGAGGTTGCCTGTGACGTATGTCAAAGCCGGTGTCCGAGTAAAGTTAGAAACGTGAAATGCAAATGAATAAGCGAATGGAAAAGTCAAAGTGGAAACTCTAAACATTTGCTCTTCAGAAGTCGGAAAACAGGTGCAAACAAGCTTCCCTTTAATCTGACCATCTCTCATTCACTCCATCGTCCCAAACATAGCGCTCTTTTTCCAGTCCTGACTAACAGAGGGGTATACCTTGTTCAGGACGCTTCTGATTTATACAACAAAAAGAGAGGGGAAACTTTGTGCATTTGCAAAGGGAAACGAAGGGAAAGGAAAGAAAAAGACATACAAATAAATCACTGCAAAAAAAAAAGTTATTTCTCAGTGTTTTTGTCTTGTTTCTCTAAAAAATTCTTAAAATGAATTTATTTGAAAGTCTAAATGGCTTGAGATATTAAACTTTGTTTTCTTGAAAAATTAAGTAAGTTTTTGCTTATTTATGAAAAGTTCTGCAAAGTTACAAAGCACAAAGTCACTCCAAATGGAATTATTCCCTATATCAGTGCACACTGTTTCTGAACACCCTACAACGCCCTCCATTGAAGTCTTGAGTTTTCTTCCGGAACGAACACATCACAATATTCGTCAAATAAATAATTCCGGCCCAAATCATATGCAAAAAAAGGGGGAAGCCTGGTTGAGTTGAGTTAGTAGTGTGTTGAAACTCGCAGTTATGATAAAGAGCTTTGTGATTGGTCAACTAGAAGCGGTTGACCAATCACAACTGGTCTAGCCGACCAATCAGAGCACATTGAGCTCTTTGGAAGGAGGGTTTTCTTAGAGACAGGAACTAAACAGAGCGTTACTGACAGACTGGGATCAGAGGTGCTGCAACAATGTCAAGTATGTGAAAAATGCGGTTTTTTTGAACATTCAAGCATGAAAACCTATTCTAGCAGACCCCAAAAACTAAAACTAAACTTTGTAACAGGGCATAATATGGCCTCTTTTATATCTTGCATAATATGGCCTCTTTAATATCTTGCATATTGCATATCAAGTAAATGTATCTTGATAATTTTTAAAACATATTTTGCAATGATGTAATAAGTAGGGCTTAACACATCTTATTCAGTAAACATGAGGTTTTAGCTTCTGATATGGAGCAACTCTTTAAGCACATATACCCATTGAGAGTTTTGTACACTCTGGAACAATTTGCACTGGAAATCCCCTGTAGGGTCTGGGGCGTCTTTAACATATAGGTGTATATGCTTGAGCGGGGTTTCCCCCGTAAGCCCCGTCCAAACGACATGCTTCAAACACTAAACTAGGTGCTAATGAACTGGGTCCTGACAAAGTTTACTTTCCTGGGTTGAGTCCCACCGTACAATGGTCCCATTCAGCTGCTCTCAACCGTGGAAAGTGTCTGTAAGGTAATCCCATAAGAGTTTTGCGAGACCTTTTCAAAATTTTCAATATGTCTCTCTACCTGCATGCGCTGCCTTTCGGCCAGTGCCAATGATAACACTAATATGCCTCAGCTGATACTAGCGATCGGCGAGGAAATTAGCATTAGGCAAAATGACATCCTTTCACGAGTCGCTGGCATAGACGTCTAGCCTTTTCTGCCCTATTACTCACCTGGTGCTCTTACAGCCTAAATATCTAAGCTTGCAGCAATGCCAGGGCTCTTCACTGGGCACAGGGCCTGAAACAGAACCAAGCTGCCTTTTAGTGTACCTAAATGCACTGGGCCTTATTACAGGTGCTGCTGGCAGGGCTGTTCGGTTAAAAGATCGTAGCTATTTTATGTGGGGACTTACTGAGTAGGAACATGCTGTTTATTTTGTTGTTTGTGCATAGAGGCTTTTGACTATCAGGATAAAGTTTGGTCTGGCTAAGAAATTAAAGCTTTAGCACAAGTTCAGCCGGGAAGACTCAATTACTACGTCAACTTTCGCTTCACTTCTATCCAATCATATTCTCACGCTCAATGTATAAAAGCTCAGTACTTACACATGTTTGAGTTCGCAGATACTGAAGCGACGATTACCCCCATCCTCCCCACCACCACCAGGATGGTCCTGTCCATACCTCCCGGGGGGTCGGCTGCGCCCCTGCGTTCATCTTCAGGCACGAATTGCAGATCCGATACCCTCGGATTATGCACTACGGACGGGGCCTACGCCAAATGACTTTGTATATTATTAGCTTGCTGAGCTGTCAATAAATGTATGATTGTTGAAATAATTCTCCCGAGTCTTTCTGGTAGAACTGCCTATTCAGGATGAGACCATCTGGCTGACATGCAAAGCAACAAACCACAGTTTTTTGTTGTTGTTTTTACATGCCGTTGTGTGCCGAGTTAATCTGAAATAGTTGGTACCATAATAATAGACTGAAAAACAAAAGCATTGCAGAGTTTGCCCGGTGCTCTCACAATAACTCCATTCAAGATGGCAAGATGTACAATATTGTACGACTTGGATTATACAAAAATGTATGACTTTTATAGAGGGTTTATTTTTCTACAAAAATGGTTAGCCTATGTTATCATTTGGGTCATAGGTTTTTGTATGACTTGTACAGTATTGCCCTTTAATGGAACATAATTATGACTTCTCATGATGAGACTATAAAAACAAAGGAGAAATGATATGTGTAGACCTTGTATCGAAATTTCTATTCACCTAAAAGGACTGATTATTATGCTTAATGGGTTAGGGTTAGGTCTCTTATGACGTCTCTTATGCTTACCAAGGTTGCATTTATTTGATTAAAAAAATACAGTAAAAACAGTACTACTGTGAAATATTATTACAATTTCAAATAACTGTTTTCTGTTTTAAAATTTGAAAAAATGTAATTTATTCCTGTGATGCAAAGCTGAATTTTCAGCATCATTACTCCAGTCTTCAGAAGGGATGTTTTCACCCAAAGTTACAAATTTAACTTTTACACAAAATTGGAATATTGCATAATTATAATTTTTTTTAATGAAGCAGTGTTTCCATCCCGTGTTCAAGAGAACAAAATCGCCACTTCCTGGGAAATTGCTGCTAAACATATGTAAAAAAAAGAAAAAAAGAAAAAAAAAGAAAAGTGTTGCAGAAATCAGGAAAGACAATGTGGCAAATTTTTCCAACATCAGATGACTTGCGAAATCAACGCTGTCGTATTATCTTGCGTTCGGAAGACTGGTCTTTGGAATGCAATCGTTTAAGTTCTGGGATGGAATTAAACCAAATCATTTTGATGTCAGACTTTGGCTCAGGAGTTTCAGAACGACCAAACCAACATTTGAGATGCTGTGGGATGCGATTGGTCCACTGGTTAGTCCAGTTATACAATCACATCCACTGTTGAGGCAAAGTCACGTGAGCTTTTTGTTGTGCATCGAGGGATTTATTTGGTAAATGTGTTTCTATTGTAGTTTATGCGCATGTCTTATCGGATAAAAAAATATCTGCCTCAATTCAGCGCAATGTGCTAATTTTTAGAATTTGCGATATTGCACCTTGCCGTTTTTATCCACTGTTTTTTTTTTTTTTGTGATATCCTAAAATGCACATAAAAATGGGTGCACTGTAAAAAAATATTTTCATGATTTGTTATCACACCTTTTTATCTTTTGTCAAATCAACTCCGATAACTAATGTGTGAAGATAACATACTATTTTGAGTTTCTGTTTATTAAACCATTCTTCATTGTATTAACTCAAATTTTTAATTACAACGAACTCAAAAAGGCAACAAAGTAACTTGCTTTTTTAAGTTAAACCAAAAAAATGTTTACAGCGTGGACGGAAACATAGCTTGTCACATGATCCTTCATTCTAATATGCTCAAGAAACATTTCTTATTATTATCAATGTTGAAAACAGTTGTGCTGCTTAACTTGTAATTTTACTTCTGAGTGACGCCACTACAGTAACCTGGAAAACTTTGGCAAATCCACCAATTCTTCCTCAAAGGTGCTCGTTGTATCGACCTGGCACTTGAAACCAGCTCTTGACATTTTTGTGTGCAATATGCACCAAACTGTGGGCTGAGACCAAGTCTGAATTAATCACACGACCCTTGATGAAATCTCTGACAGACACACTGTGTCAGCTGAAATAATATCACTCCCTGTTAACACCCCGAGCTGTTTTTGTGTTTAGATGACATTGGGCTGTTGGTAAACTACGAGCTTGGCTTTTATGCCTCACGATGCATAAAACTCGAGCCGCCAGACCCGACTGTCAGATCGCAAAATACATTTACTTATATTTATCTCCAGCACACTTGAAGCGTGTGTAGCTCGCAGGGGGGTAGACATCTACAGGAGGGAGAAAACACAATCTATCTGGCAGATTACCTCTATCAAAACATATGGGCCTGTTCATCCTTATCATTCACGTTTCAGGGCCACAGAGATATAAAACACTAGCGGCTCCATTCTGTGTTGTAAGCTGCTAAACAGTAGCTGTGATAATTCAACATGTGATATCCCTTTCCAGACCTGCTCTATATCTTTAGGGGGTGATGAGAAAGGTATGGCCGGTCTTTGCATACGACAAGTCGTATTTATGGCTTTCTAACCTGACAAGCTGCAAAGTTATATTTATATCAGATGGTTCCATGCGAGCAGAGGCTATGGGACTTGGCTGTTTTTGATGGAAAGTTAAGATCTGCGAGCGGACGGAGTTAATTGAAAATGCATGCGGCCCTTGGATTTATTTTTTTCCCCTGAATCTGTGTGTGTGTGTGTTTACGTTGTGTGTGTGTAAGTGCGCGTAGGGGAGGGAGATGGTGACGGGAGTGAATGCGTGTCTTTCTGTTTTTTTAAGATACACCTGGCCCCAGTAACGGTTTCATAAGCTCAGATGGAAAGATCTACAAGCACAGACATGGGTTTGCCTCTTTAATGAACCGACAAAGGTTCCACCCATACAAATAAACAATTAATTATGGAAACAGAAAGGCCATTTATAGAGGGTCAACACATGGACACAGACGGTCAAGTCTAATAACCATCCGACTTTGAAAACTTTATAGACATTTTCTATCAACATTTCATATGCAATCTGCTACTAGATGAACCAAGAAAATCACACATCTATGGCTTTATTCAGACAGACACAAAAGTATGAGCGATGTCAATTATTATATTGTTTTATATGTTATGGCCAATATTAAAAAAGCTAAGCTACTTTGCCTAAATATAGCTACTAAGAACTATAATCAATAATTTACTGCTGAAGTCAAATTAGGCATCACAACATGCGCTACAATGTGAAAAATGGATATTAATTTGGAGATTTCTAAAGATTGTTTAGATTACTAGTTTTTACTTTTAAAGATTATTTTCTAAGTTAGTGTTAGATGATGTGCAAAGTAAATCTACACTATACCATTCAAAAGTTTGGGGTCGTTATCGTAGTTTTTGAAAAATGATCTTATGCTCACCAAGGCTGCATTTCTTTGCTCAATAATAATGTCATACTGTGAAATATTTTTATAATTAAACAAGTATGTTTGGAAAATAATTATTTGAAGTGTAATTAGATTTTTTACTTTGACTACCGTCCCATTCAATTTCCTTTGAGAGGGCTCGGTTTAAGAGCTATACCGCAGCCAGCCACCAGGGGGCGATCAAAATGCTTTGCATTCACTTTTCGGGACATGTGCGACACACTTGATTTACGCTACCTACTACCTACACTGTAACAACAATACAAAGCGGATTGAAAACCGGCAAAGTTTCACTTTAACATATTTACAATTGAATCAAGATGTTTGGGTGAGATCCAACAAGCCAATAGGCTTTAGTTACCATCACAGCCATGGACATAGACCGTATTCACAGCAGCGCCATCTTTGATAGACATACATCCTCTTCAGTGGGTAGTAATGTGTTTTTGGATTGTTCTGATAACAAAACAGTGCAAAAAATATCTTTCCGTTGACAAAAAAACTCCCAACAATATGAGCAGTGGAAAATTATAAGTGATGTATGAACTTTATACAGTTTTTTTTACAGCGGATGCAATTGAAAACAGTAAGTCTATCCCTCACAGCCTCGCTTTCATGGAAAATGGACTGCATTTATATAGCGCTTTAACGGACCCATGGCCACCAAAGCGCTTTATATTGCCTCACATTCACCCGTTCATACACCGACGGCGGTGTCAGCCATGCAAGGCGCCATCCAGCTCGTCTTGCTCATGGACACTTGGTCAGGTGGAACCAGGGATTGAACCACCAACCGTCCGGTTTGTAGACAACCTACATGAACCACTGAGCCACTGCCGCCCAGGATACCTGTCAATCTGTGTGAGTCATCAGTATTTTTGGTTTGTTTTCCCAGAAGACAAAGACTGTAAAAAGCTAAAGCTGAGGGCCTAAAAGCTAACAGACATGGAATAACAGCCACAAAACTCTGATTCTGATTTCATGGGGTCTTTAAATGTCTGACTTTTACTGTGTATTATTCAAATACACCGGAATGTTGTGCGTTTTTTTTTGCAGCCAGAGCACAGTCGCTGACCGAATGGCACGGCTAAAGCCGGAGTGCAGCATCTCAGGTGCAAAGCCAGGATGGACTGTACCAGCGCCAAGCGTGAAACCTCTCCAAACCCCGAGCCTGACTCATAAAGCCGTCACTAAGCTGCGTGCGAGAGAAAGGTCAGGTTCATACTTGCATTCATAAAAAAGGAAAGAATGAAAGAAAGGAAGAATGAGGGGAAAAAGGCAGCAGCCCGGGCTTTCATGAATGGACCATTGTGATGCGCGGCAGTCTCGTCAGTGAATGTTTTCAATTCCATTTGATCCTGTAGTACGGCTGCTAATTGGTGAAGCGTGTTCCACAGGTCAGCGTAAGGTTTCTCTTTCCACAAACGCACACTGCTCCCTCTGTAGATGGCAATAAGAGTGAGCAAGCCCTAAAAAGCCACGGGCGTCCATTGGGACGGTCAGGGTGATTTACCGTCTCGCATTGGTTAGAATTAGCTGTAAATCTGCTTGGAGAACGGTGACTTTTGCGATGGAATCATTTGTGGGTTCCACACTACATGTCAGGAATGATGCTTATGCAAAAAGCAAGTTGAAATGACAAGGGTGCGACTGTATTCTGCACACATTTCCACTTCCAACATATTAGATGATGTCCCTCTCCTAACATGATTGTTTCTCAACTTCAACCGCAGCCAAGGTGCATGTGATGTGCACCGGTTTGTTTGCCTCGAATAACAAACAATTAGATTGCGATCTGGTCTTTAAGTAAAAACACACTTCTACCAAATATGCACCTGGCCCACAGTGTTTGCATCCTTCAGTTCTAGCATCACTCACCCTTTCACCTCTGTCTCTCCTCTGCTTCCTTAAGAGGGACTGGAGTTGGATTACCGTTCTAATAAAAGACAGGTGCTTTCATAAGCATAAGTTGCACGCACATGGGGAGTAAATGCAGAGATGCTACAGTCATGAGAGTGCATGGAGCAGCTGTGGATGAAGCTCTGACTTACACACAGGTTTACATCGCCACCTTGTGGTTACTTCATGAACTGCACATCTCCAGCACTTCAAAACGTATTTCTCTGTTTTTCCAATGGAATCTAGAATCAGGGGTCAATCGTTTAATCAACCAATCAGATTTCAACTCAGACATTAACTCTATGATCCTAAATAATAAAAAAAAAATGTTATAACCCAATTCGAACTGAATCAGAATGACAGGATACAGAATTTGCATTCCTGAATTGCATATACAACAACAAAATCTCAAGTTTTTTGGACAAAATATTCATATAACACTATTATTTTTGGTATTAAGTATTCCCTGATATGTACATTTCTAAAAGGGTTTAGAAATGTCTCTACTAAGTTCAAAATAATTAATAAAGCCATCAAACTTCCATCGTTCACAAAGCTGTTGAAGCACAAAATATTGATATACCAAACATTTAGTCAATTCATTCTTTAGTTTATTGTTTAGGTTAGAAGTACATTTAAGTTCACTAAATATAATCTCAAAAATATAATATCTAATTTATTAAATATAATGACATTTTTAAATATAATATATGACGTAAATTTGTAGACATGTAGGCTACTAGAAAATGAACTGTTTAAAAAACTAAACTTTCAGAAATGATGTTATTTTTTTAGTCCACTTACATTTATTCAAAAGCAACTCACAAATGTGGAAAATAAAATGAAAAAATCATCAAATTTGTATTATTTGTATAAAAACTTGTATTCAAAATGACTCACCTCCAAGTCAGCTGTCATTACACACACAACATTACCATGTTACCCGTTACCATCCTCCATGTTCTCACTTTACACTGAACTGAAGCAAATATTAAAAGTGCATTGTGTAATATTTAGGAGGATCTGTAGACAGAAATGCAATATAATGAACCGTTATGCTTTTTATTACCTTAGAATAAGCAGTTATATACACATATATACATAGCCTACACCGCTGGTCCCCCTACATTGAAATTCGCCATTTTGCGCCTACATGTTTCTACAATGGCCCTAAACCGACTGTTTGTACTGTATTTTATTTTATTTTTTATTCTAAACTGTTTTAATTGTTCTTATTTCATTTGATTATTTTAATTGATTCTATGTAAAGCACTTTGAATTCCCATTGTGTATGAAATAACTAGCTATATAAATAAACTTGCCTTGCCGAAACGGACAAACACGTTTAGTCACTGTTGTCCTTAATGCAAAGAAGCTAAAGTCAGCGAATAAAACACTAACACATGATGAAAAAGTAACAATAATATTCGCAATAACATATCGTTTTCCTGAATAATAAAGTAAACATAATTTCTTAATTTATCTTTGTAAAGAAACCTCATTGCCTAACTGGCTACTCTCTGTTGTCTCAGACGAAGACATCTGCTGTCGGCCACCGTAACTTTTGCTGGTTGCAATTCGTAACCTCACCACTAGACTTAATGTTAAATTAAAACCAGTTTATGGGTGTGTTCTTTATCAAAATCAGTGCTTTGTGCTTGTATTCTGTTGTGTTGTGTTATGTTGTGTTGTGTTGTGTTGTGTTTCCTCAGCAACTCACCACTATAAATAACGAAACCTCCAGGTAATCTTTGTAGTTGCCGGAGTCATTGTAAGGTATGGTTTGGAGTCTATTTCTTCATCTACACAACTTTTAGAAAATATGAATTTAGTTCTTTAGTGAATTAAGCAAGAACTTTATTTACATTGTTCCATTTCTTTAGATAGAATAAAAAGATATAACAGAGTCATATGTCTTAAACACAGTTCTTCTAGTTGTTTATGGAAAACTCCTCATTAGTGACATCATGGTAAAATCATGAAAAATATATTTGCAACACTTCAGTATTGTCTAATATAGTATGTTTTGTTTTCTCAGATTTGATTAAACAATGGACAAAATTATTAGCTTAATCAACTTAAATGCATTTAAGTTTAATGAGGACGAATTAGAAATACCATTTTTTAATATATCTTTTCGTGTTGGTGAAACATTAGTTAACAGTCTAAAAAAGTTAAACTCTACATCTGAACCATTAGTTATTGAAAATTATGAGATTATGCCTTGTAACAATTATTTAACAAACCAAATTGTCTGTTATATTCTAGTTTGGTCAACGCACAAAGGTTGGAAAAGCAGAGGTTTAGGGTTTTATTTTGGCTCTGGCCATGTAATAACCGCTAAACATGTCGTAGAAAATTACTATTGTCACAAAAATGATAACATATACGTGTTATTTTCAACTTTTAAAAACACATTAATATATAAAGCCCAGAAAATCTTCCCTGAAAACCATCCCATATTGTTAAACTACGATATTGCTTTTATTGGATTGCAAGGACGGTTAGATCCATTACAAAACCTAAAATTAGAAATAGGAAGGTTGTGTGATGATGATGTGCTACATTTCTATATATTAGAGTCAGGGTGTTTCATAAAAAAGTATTGTACAATAAAAATACCTAATACAAATATGACGAATCAAATGTCTTGTGAAGAATTTATAATTTCGAAAGCAGGTAAAGAAGGGGACAGTGGGACTCCTATTTTCTCAAGCTCTGGTAAATGTGTTGGAATATATATGGGTGCCTTCAATGCAATCAACTCATCAAAACCTTTAGAATATGGCAGAGCTTTATCATTGGACATTATATTAAACATATCTCATGATTTACTGTAACTAATGTCATCTAACCTTTCTCATTTGTAGGCTATTTCTTCATCTTTATGTAGGCTACTTCTAACTAAAATCAACTAAAATTAATGAATAAAACTATATTAAAAGATATATTTAAAAAAATTAAGAAACAACTAAATTATTAAAACTTTCACTAAAATGAAAGTGAAAACAGAAAATATATAAAAAAATTATTTATACTAAATAAACATATTATAATATAATAAAATATTACTTATACTTGTATTACGTATTACATATAATATAAAACATATGCTATAATATAAAATGAATGATACTAAAACTGAATTAATTAATTATTAATTAAAGTTTGTGTTTAATATTTTTAATTTGTCAGTATACTGACAAATTCAAAATGTTTTACTTTGAATATTTAAATATTTGACTCTTAAGCTTAAATGGCATGGCTACAGTTGGTATAGCAATAGTATTGTCCATTGTTTGGCAACTACCCGAAGAGAGATCTCGTCTTGCCCTCAACAAAATCTTGTAAGTTGTTTGTCAAAACAACAAAAATTTGGTTAAATTATCAGAATGTCACATTCCTAATGTACTTTACAGGTGACGTATGTTGGTCTGAAGTCAAGTCAAGTCATCTACATGTACATCTAATGTAGATAGTTTCAAAGCAGCTTTACAGAGATAAAATGGAGCGAGTGGAATCTACATAAAGGAGGTGCAGGGTCAGCAGGGATAATCTTGAAAGCTTTGGTAAGGAGAAAAAAAAGTTACATAAATTATTACTGATTGTTAGGGACAGAAAAAAAATTTGGTATACAAGATTCAACACATTTTTCAGTTTAGTGTCATTTAATTTGAAATTACTTAAACATCCAAGTTGATTGTACTTAAAAATTTAAGACAGCAAACTTTTTTTTACATTGTGTAACCAATTTTTTTCAAATCTTATTGTTCGTTTAGTGTGAATTTGGTGTGAGAATCCAGATGAATACTTTTAGAATCTTTGCAAAGATGTATTTATTTTCTATTTATATTGACAGAATTTTTTAAATAAATGTAAAGATCTGTTTCAAGATATCGTTCTCCCTCTATCTTTCATGCTGAAAACATCTAGAATGACCTTCAGACTGCATACGTCTCTTCCGGGTCAAGTTATGATCATACGATCTCTCTTTGCCAAATTACAATCCCCTACCAATACAATGCAAGCTGCCAGGAGAGAGATTGTGTCTTGCCCAACACAACAGTAAGTCTTTCAATCAAATACTGCAGATAAAAATAAATCAAACAAATTAAATGTTATTTACTTATTGCATGAAAGCATGCATGATATCTTTTTCAATAATTGTTTTTTTTAAATTGCATTTAGTAATTCAATGTTTTTTTGTTGCGTCAGTGTGTTGGCATACACTCATCAGAAACTTTGCAAAGATAAATTATATAAAATATATTTTTATTTCAAATTAACAAACATATCTCATAGCTCAACAAGGAGGAGCTTGCACATAATAGAAAAAAACTTTCTTTTGAGGCCAAATGCAAAGACAAAACTTTTTTTAATTTACATCGTCGTGTCGTAAGAGACAATAGCACACTTTGTCTGTTTTTACCATATTTCATCAAAGAAAGTAAGCCCCTCTCTTTGTTGAACTTTGATATGGTTTTAAGCTTCCCCAAGCAATTTTTTTTATGAATTCAGTATTTGGTGTGGACGTTTTACAGAATTTTGGCTGTTTTTGAATATTTACAGAAACAAAATGGTAAATAATACGATCTCAAGATATTCTCTCTCTCTCTCCCTCTCTCTAGGAAAATGACGCTGACTACACCACACTTCATCTCTCAGTGTCATGTCAAAAATACAATCACCTACAACCATCACATTTGGGTCAAGCCACAACCAACAATCTCTCCTTGAATAATATAAAAAAATAAAAATATATACAAATGTTTTTGTTTTTTCGTTGAATAAATAAATGGTGAGCATTGCGATGTTACAGTAAGAAAAACAGTGTGCTTTTCACTACTCCCAAAGTGAATGATTACAGAAAGAATACATTAAACATTGATGGAGCAACAGATTTTATGTGAAAATAAATCATAAAAGTGCCATAAAAACCAGCATGAGGCAGAAGACACACAGTTCTTCTCTCTGTTTATGTCTATGATGAGTCACGCAGGTACTGGGCTCCTCCGCAGTGGGGGACCAGTCTAGTCCCAATATAAACACTTATTATAGGTTTACCGGATTCAGGTTAAGACAAAAACATGGTTTGGAAAATGGATTCATCATGTAGCCTAGTCGCTTATTATATACATTTTGTACATTTTGAACACAAAAAAAGTTACGGACTACAGCTTTAAAGAAGCATGTTGGTTAACAATGAGTAATCAGGAATTATGAATCATGGCATTTCATGATTCTCCAACTAGTTTCACTTTTACTCTTTGTCCTCCCAAACACAGCTCATTGTGCTCTTGCCTCAGTAAAAGTATAAGTTTCACTTTACTCAAAAAGAAACTCCCATGTACAACTCATGAATAGCTACTGATGAGTTCAGATCAATCACCAAGATCATCATTATAGGATTCTCCAACTGTAAGGGCCACCCATTGGCCCAACGACGGAATCCAACGGTGTGGGTGAAGGTATAATGCATGTATGTCTTTTCAGCGCTCTTTTAAAGTTTACTTTATTTATTAGAATTTAGTTTCAATATTACTTTATAGCTATACGCTTAATCTGGCTCCAATTTCAAATGATAATCAAATATATGATTTCATTTAGATATTTGATTATTCTGGGCTACTTTCAATTATTCGTTCATTAAGGGATCCGGTATCGCTTTGAGATGTCACGTCGCGAATGTGCGCTCACATTTCTGTGGAAGTGAGACACAGAATCACTGCAGTGATTTGGTTGCTGTACAGCAATTGAACTCAAGTGGACATTTGAAAATCTCTGTGAAAAATTTGTACAAAAGCAATAAAAAAACATAGGAACAAAATCCTGACTGAGGTTATCATAATTCATGCATGAAATGGTTCAAATGTGCATAAACAATTAATTCCATACTTTTCTCCCACCTTGTACTTGGTTTTTAAATTGTCCCACTTATCGATAGCCAAACTGGAAAGGTGACTGTGGGGAGAAGTGGAGGAAGCAGGAATTTAAGAAGTGTCTCTCACTCTTAGTTACAGAAAGAAAGGCTTTGTGTAATCATTGAGTGCTCTGTGAACTTTGATCTATATGTGAAAACACATGATAACCCAATCATATTGCTGTTATCAGTGGACAGAGAAAGATTGTCATCTACAAAGTCCACTAGATACTGTCAAAGTGTTTTGTTGTTTCAACAGATTCATTCAAAGTAGCATATATTCTGATCCACCAGATGGAGACAAAAACTTTTAAATTTATAATTTGTAAAATGTATTCTGATCAGCGCAACTTTAAAACAACTGACAGGTGAAATTAATAACTTTAGGCCTATCATTACAACGGAACCTGTTGACCATAGATATACATAATAAAGGCTAGATGTCTCGTCCGCGCTGCTGGCCAATGGAGGTCGACGTCCACACCTGGCAGCCATCTTGTCACAGTCAGCTCGCTCACTCGTAACATTGTGTTTTAATGGTGCATGTACTTTTTAAATACCGATAAAAAAATTCTACCGATTTTCAAACGGGTTGGTTTGTTACACTCTAAAAATTGCTGGGTTGTTTCAACCCAATTTTGATTAAAATATTTAAAGGGGGGGGGGTAAAATACTTAGTTTCAGTCAATCTCATGTTAATCTTGAGTACCTATAGAGTAATAGTGCGTCCTTCATATCTACAAAAAGTCTTTAGTTTCATCATATTTATAAAATAAAAATACAGCTTTCCGATTCTATCCGGAAAAAGCCGAGGTCCTTGATTCTGGGCGTGGGTGGAGCTATAGAGTCAAGCGGGAGCGCCCGGGAAGGTTTGCTTATTATCGATCGTGGTGCGGTAGGCCATATTACTATATATATATATAGTATTTGGTTTGCAAATCCAGCGACGACCTGGGTCTTGTTAATAAAACATTCGTCACTGAAATGACCAGAACACAAAACCGCACTTGCCACACTCCTTTGCTGTCCCGGAAATACAAACTGCATCCACTGTTCCAGTAACACTGGGTTCTTTGGGAAGCTGAACAAGGTAAACTTTCCCTCACATCCCAAAACACACTTTTTTGGAGACATTCTTGACATCAACCATTCCTATTTAGCGCTGCTGATGATGATTTCCGGTAGTAGCGCGTCGATGAGCGCGGTCTTTCTCTCCTCTGGTCGACGTGTGCGTGAACGCGCTTTTCCGAGAGCAATGCTCATATAAGGAGTTCCACTCTGGTCTACGTCATTAGATCTACGATAGAAAAAAACCAGCCGAAACGTGTTGCAACCCGGAAGTATGATTTTCAGCACAGAAATTCTCTGTTATTCGTTCAAAATAACTTTTCAAACTTTGGCCATTATTAGCATGAGAATCCATCTCTTTAACACTGTAAACAACTCTGAATACATGAAACACCATTGTACCCCCCCTTTAATGAATCAATCAATATTACTATTGATTAGCATTACCAAACATGGACGTTTTATTATTATTTTATTTTAATACTGTGAAGCTGCTTTGATACAATCTGTATTGTGAAAAGCGCTATACAAATATTCTTGACTTGACTTGACTTGACTTAAAATATGGACAAACCCAGCCGTTGGGTTAAATTTTTACATTACATTTTTAACCCAACATTTGGGTTTGTCCATATTTTACCCAAAATTGGGTTGAGACAACCCAGCATTTTTTAGAGTGTATAAACGTCAGAGATGTAGTTATGACACTGCATACTTATGAATAATTCAGAGCATCCAGAATTATAGCCACGTTAATAACGTTTGTAAGAAACCAAACCATTTGTAAATACGTCAAGATTTCAGCGAGATAAGACTATTTGTGTTCGTGCAGATCACTCGCCTTGCATCAGGTACTACAGAGCCGCCTGAAAGCTTGCCTGTGACAAGATGGCCACCAGGTGATGACGTTGGTTAGAGAGTCCGCCTTAAGACATCTAGCCTTTATTATGTATACCTATGGGTAAGACCTATAGGTAGCAAATGAACAGTCAGTTCTTGAATTTCATGTTAGAAGCAGGGAAAATTGGCAAGTGAAAAGCTCACAGTTTGACAAGGGCCAAATAGAGATGGCTATGACTGGATCAGAGCATCTCCGAAACAGCAGGTCTTTTCTGGAGTTCCTGGTATGCAGTGGTTAATACCTAATACCTATCAAAATTGGTGCAAGGAAGGGCCACTAGTGAGCTGGCTTCAGGGTCATGAGTACCCAAGGCTCAACTGATGCACGACATGTGGGGAACGAAGACTACCCTTATGCAAAGAAAATATATTGCCTAATATATCAATGATCAATATATTAAATGATTTAACGGTATATTAGAACATATACAGAATAATATACTGTGTAAATATATTACAATATATTGAATAATACATATGGAATTGCCGCTTTCAAATAAAAAAATATGTGATAATATATTTAGCCTACCTATATATCATAATGTAATTTCATATTCAGTCATTCACAAATAACAAATATATGTACATGTGATAATATATGGTACTGCATGTGTATAAATATATTGAACATATAGGCTATATATATATATATATATATATCACATAACTCATGCAGTATATACACATATAGAAATATATAATGTAAAATATTTATAATGTAAATATTTCCATATATTGCTGGTTAAAAATAGTACTTGTACTAAAGTATTTAGCAATGAGACTATCTGTCACGAACTGCTCCGAGACACGAAGGTTGAGGATCCAAATGCAGTATTTATTGAACAGGGTAATCCAAAGATGTAATCCAGATAACAGGCAAGGGTCATACACAAACAAACAACCCAAACAATAGCAGATCAGGGCTGAAGCAAAAAGAGAAATCCAAGGGAACAAGCAGAGAACCAGGACACGGAGAAACACAATAAACACGCTCAGAAATGCAGTGAGACAACATACAAGACTTCACAGAGACTAACAGAATGAACCAGGCTTTTAAAGTGTGAGCTAAACAGGATAATGAGACACAGGTGGATGCAATCAGGGATGATTAGTCTGGGCAGAGAGTTATGGGAAATGTAGTTTGTGAGGGAATGACAATAGTCTGATGTGGAGTGCCCTCTAGTGGCTCTCAAGGGCACTCCAGCTGGTCCCACGGATATAAAGGAATAAGGATATTTAATTCTACCGAACTACCCGCAAGCAGGGCCTTTCCTACAAGTCATTGTGCCCAGGGGCCTCTGAACTCTTAATCCGGCCCTGCCCGCAAGTGTAGAATTAGCCTACTATTCACACAGGTCAGTTTATTTGACTACAGGTAATTAAGTGTGAGGTAACGCAGCGCTGTTTCATTTGGTCTGACACACTATCATACTAGCGCTATAGCATTTCAGTGTGTTGAAAGTAATGTTATTCTATGTGTTCGTTTGTTTGCTAGACTAGCAGTAAGCTAGATCAACATTAGAATAACATACTGATCATATTCTAACATTTCTTCATGTTGAGCTAGCTATATAACAGTGATTTGTTTTATGCACATTTGCTCACCTGTCTAATAAAGTAACTTACATGCAAGATCGGCGTCCCTATCAAGTCGTGACTCGTGAAGTTCTGTCAAGTCCAAGTCAGTCACGAACGTGAAGCTCTCGACATCTCGAAAACGCCAAGTCTGCTTGCCATGGTCCATAATGTTTGAACGAAACAACAACAGCGTGCCGCTAGACGTTCGCTACTAAGTTGGCCACAACTGTCGCCATGGTTACTATGGCAGTAAAGTTACATACATTGCGGAAACCAGCGATAACGCGGATATTACGCCATTGACAGATGACAGGTGAAGAGGTAAAGGCACTTTTTTAAATTGTTAATGTAACGGGTATATTATTTTGAAAGCAGCTTATTTTTTGGGGGGTAGGCCTACTCTTATTTTGGCAAGCGGTCTACTTTTTGGGGCGAGTGCTGAAAGGTCAGCGGGAAGAGACGAAGAAGAGCGTGGGTTCTGAGTATGCGACTGATACAGAAGTAAATGCAGTGTCATGATCGAGAAACTCGTTTGTTAAAGTTGTTTCAATGGAAGATTATCGAGGATGGAGTCGAATAAAGAATGACAGCACTAAGTGAGGGGGTTATAGTGACCCACGTTTGGTATTGAAGACAGTTTTGTTCTGGTGGTATGTGTTGGCTGTGAGAATGATGCAGTGACATTGTGAAGACCACGGAAGTTGTGAGTACGTTTAAAGTGCAAACCCTGCTTGATTTTTGTCATCAAGAGACTTGTTGCATGTCTTTGTGCTGTATTTTGCACTTCTTGTGTTTTGATCGAATAGCATCGTCGAGTTAATAGTTCCAAGGGACTGTTCATGTGTACACGAGTTTTCCGCACGTCTCAGAGCACGGTGAGACTGAGATCGCCGCAGTACGCACTTAATGCAGCCAGAGACATAACTCCCATTATGAGAGGTGTTGATGTAGTGGCTTAAAAAATGCAACTTTTATTTTGTGTGTGGATGGAGCTTATCTGGCACCAGTGTAAAATAAATATATTTTAGAGTTTTTGCCTTTTATTTTGATAGGAAAATATGGGATCAAAAAAACTCTGCGAGCCGGGAATTGAACTTGTTTCACCCTAAAACCGTCAGCTCTATATGTCAGTGAACTGACCACTAGGCTGTGGGGGCCTTATAATCTGCAGAACTTTGATAAATATTAGAAGATCCTCCTTGTGTAAAAAATACAGGGGGAACGGATTCCGACGGCTGTTTTTTTGCTGTCGGATTCTGTTCCCCCTGTAAGAAAAACAGCTGTCGGAATCCGTTCCCCCACTTCATTTATGAGAGGTGTTGATGTAGTGGCCTAAAAATGATTTTTTATTGTGTGTGGGATGGAGCTTACCTGGCACCAGTTTAAAGAAATATATTTTAGAGTTTTTGCCTTTTATTATGATAGGAAAATATGGGATTAAGAAAAGTCTGCCAACCAGGACTTGAACTTGTGTCACCTAAACATCACCAGCTCTATATGTCAGAGAATTGACCACTAGTCTGTGGGGGCCTTATAATCTGCAGAACTTTTATAGATATTAAAAGATCCTCCTTGTGTAAAAAATACAGGGGGAACGGATTCCGACGGCTGTTTTTTTGCTGTCGGATTCCGTTCCCCCTGTAAAAAAAACAGCTGTCGGAATCTGTTCCCCCACTTCACTTATGAGAGGTGTTGATGTAGCGGCTTAAAAAATGCATATTATATTCTGTGTGGGGATGGAGCTTATCTGGCACCAGTGTAAAAGAAATATATTTTAGAGTTTCTTTCTTTTATTTTGATTGGAAAATATGGGATAAAAAAAAGTCTGCCAGCCGGGACTTGAACTTGTGTCACCTAAACATCACCAGCTCTATATGTCAGAGAATTGACCACTAGGCTGTGGGGGCCTTGTAATCTGCAGAACTTTGATAGATATTAAAAGATCCTCCTTGTGTAAAAAATACAGGGGGAACGGATTCCGACGGCTGTTTTTTTGCTGTCGGATTCCGTTCCCCCTGTAAAAAGAAACAGCTGTCGGAATCTGTTCCCCCACTTCCATTATAAGAGGTGTTGATGTAGTGGCTTAAAAAATGCATCTTTTATTTTGTGTGGGGATGGAGCTTATCTGGCACCAGTGTAAAATAAATATATTTGAGAGTTTTTGCCTTTTATTTTGATAGGAAAATATGGGATCAAAAAAAGTCTGCGAGCCGGGACTTGAACTTGTTTCAAGGCCACCAGGTAAAGTGGGCCATCAGGTAAAGTGGGCCATCAGGTAAAGTGGGCCATCAGGTAAAGTGGGCCATCAGGTAAAGTGGGCCATCAGTTACTAAAGAAATATATTTGAGAGTTTTTGCCTTTTATTTTGAGGTAAAGTGGGCCATCAGGTAAAGTGGGCCACCAGGTAAAGTGGGCCACCAGGTAAAGTGGACCACCAGGTAAAGTGGACCACCAGGTAAAGTGGGCCACCAGGTAAAGTGGGCCACGAGGTAAAGTGGACCATCAGGTAAAGTGGGCCACCAGGTAAAGTGGACCACCAGGTAAAGTGGACCATCAGGTAAAGTGGGCCATCAGGTAAAGTGGACCATCAGGTAAAGTGGGCCACCAGGTAAAGTGGGCCACCTTTAGCTATTAAAGTCAGTGAATTGACCACTAGGCTGTGGGAGCCTAGTAATTAGCAGGACTTTGATAGATATTAGAAGATCCTCTTTGTGTAAGAAATACAAGGGGAACGGATTCCGACGGCTGTTTTTTTTGCTGTCGGAATCCGTTCCCCCTGTAAAAAAACAGCTGTCGGAATCCGTTCCCCCACTCCCATTATGAGAGGTGTTGATGTAGTGGCCTAAAAAATGCTTTTTTTATTGTGTGTGGGATGGAGCTTACCTGGCACCAGTTTAAAGAAATATATTTTAGAGTTTTTGCCTTTTATTATGATAGGAAAATATGGGATTAAAAATAGTACTTGAGCTGGGACTTGAACCTGTGTCACCTAAACATGACCAACTCTATATTTCAGTGAATTGACCACTAGGCTGTGTGGGCCTAATAATCTGCAGAACTTTTATAGATATTAGAAGATCCTCCTTGTGTCAAAAATACAGGGGGAACAGATTTCCGACGACTGTTTTTTTGCTGTCGGATTCCGTTCCCCCTGTAAAAAAAAACAGCTGTCGGAATCCGCTCCCCCACTCCCATTATGAGAGGTTTTGATGTAGTCGCTTAAAAAATGCATATTTTATTTTGTGTGGGGATGGAGCTTATCTGGCACCAGTGTAAAATAAATATATTTTAGAGTTTTTGCCTTTTATTTTGATAGGAAAAAATAGCCTGCCAGCCGGGACTTGAACTTGTGTCACCTAAACATCACCAGCTCTATATGTCAGAAAATTGACCACTCGTCTGTGGGGGCCTTATAATCTGCAGAACTTTTATAGATATTAAAAGATCCTCCTTGTGTAAAAAATACAGGGGGAACGGATTCCGACGGCTGTTTTTTTGCTGTCGGATTCCGTTCCCCCTGTAAAAAAAACAGCTGTCGGAATCTGTTCCCCCACTTCACTTATGAGAGGTGTTGATGTAGCGGCTTAAAAAATGCATATTATATTCTGTGTGGGGATGGAGCTTATCTGGCACCAGTGTAAAATAAATATATTTTAGAGTTTCTGCCTTTTATTTTGATTGGAAAATATGGGATAAAAAAAAGTCTGCCAGCCGGGACTTGAACTTGTGTTACCTAAACATCACCAGTTCTACATGTCAGAGAATTGACCACTAGGCTGTGGGGGCCTTGTAATCTGCAGAACTTTGATAGATATTAAAAGATCCTCCTTGTGTAAAAAATACAGGGGGAACGGATTCCGACGGCTGTTTTTTTGCTGTCGGATTCCGTTCCCCCTGTAAAAAGAAACAGCTGTCGGAATCTGTTCCCCCACTTCCATTATAAGAGGTGTTGATGTAGTGGCTTAAAAAATGCATCTTTTATTTTGTGTGGGGATGGAGCTTATCTGGCACCAGTGTAAAATAAATATATTTGAGAGTTTTTGCCTTTTATTTTGATAGGAAAATATGGGATCAAAAAAAGTCTGCGAGCCGGGACTTGAACTTGTTTCAAGGCCACCAGGTAAAGTGGGCCATCAGGTAAAGTGGACCATCAGGTAAAGTGGGCCATCAGGTAAAGTGGGCCATCAGGTAAAGTGGGCCACCAGGTAAAGTGGGCCACCAGGTAAAGTGGACCACCAGGTAAAGTGGGCCACCAGGTAAAGTGGGCCACCAGGTAAAGTGGGCCACCAGGTAAAGTGGGCCACCAGGTAAAGTGGGCCACCAGGTAAAGTGGGCCATCAGGTAAAGTGGGCCACCTTTAGCTCTTAAAGTCAGTGAATTGACCACTAGGCTGTGGGAGCCTAGTAATTAGCAGGACTTTGATAGATATTAGAAGATCCTCTTTGTGTAAGAAATACAAGGGGAACGGATTCCGACGGCTGTTTTTTTTTGCTGTCGGAATCCGTTCCCCCTGTAAAAAAACAGCTGTCGGAATCCGTTCCCCCACTCCCATTATGAGAGGTGTTGATGTAGTGGCCTAAAAAATGCTTTTTTTATTGTGTGTGGGATGGAGCTTACCTGGCACCAGTTTAAAGAAATATATTTGAGAGTTTTTGCCTTTTATTATGATAGGAAAATATGGGATTAAAAAAAGTCTGTCAACCAGGACTTGAACTTGTGTCACCTAAACATCACCAGCTCTATATGCCAGAGAATTGACCACTAGTCTGTGGGAGCCTATTACTCTGCATAACTTTTATAGATATTAGAAGATCCTCCTTGTGTAAAAAATACAGGGGGAACGGATTCCGACGGCTGTTTTTTTGCTGTCGGATTCCGTTCCCCCTGTAAAAAAAAACAGCTGTCGGAATCCGTTCCCCCACTCCCATTATGACAGGTTTTGATGTAGTGGCTTAAAAAATGCATATTTTATTTTGTGTGGGGATGGAGCTTATCTGGCAACAGTGTTAAATAAATATATTTTAGAGTTTTTGCCTTTTATTTTGAGAGGAAAAAATGGGATGAAAAATAGTCTGCCAGCCAGGACTTGAACTTGTGTCACCTAAACATCACCAGCTCTATATGTCAGAGAATTGACCACTCGTCTGTGGGGGCCTTATAATCTGCGGAACTTTTATAGATATTAAAAGATCCTCCTTGTGTAAAAAATACAGGGGGAACGGATTCCGACGGCGTTTTTTTTGCTGTCGGATTCCGTTCCCCCTGTAAAAAAAACAGCTGTCGGAATCTGTTCCCCCACTTCACTTATGAGAGGTGGTGATGTAGCGGCTTAAAAAATGCATATTATATTCTGTGTGGGGATGGAGCTTATCTGGCACCAGTGTAAAATAAATATATTTTAGAGTTTCTGCCTTTTATTTTGATTGGAAAATATGGGATAAAAAAAAGTCTGCCAGCCGGGACTTGAACTTGTGTTACCTAAACATCACCAGTTCTACATGTCAGGGAATTGACCACTAGGCTGTGGGGGCCTTGTAATCTGCAAAACTTTGATAGATATTAAAAGATCCTCCTTGTGTAAAAAATACAGGGGGAACGGATTCCGACGGCTGTTTTTTTGCTGTCGGATTCCGTTCCCCCTGTAAAAAGAAACAGCTGTCGGAATCTGTTCCCCCACTTCCATTATAAGAGGTGTTGATGTAGTGGCTTAAAAAATGCATCTTTTATTTTGTGTGGGGATGGAGCTTATCTGGCACCAGTGTAAAATAAATATATTTGAGAGTTTTTGCCTTATATTTTGATAGGAAAATATGGGATCAAAAAAAGTCTGCGAGCCGGGACTTGAACTTGTTTCAAGGCCACCAGGTAAAGTGGGCCATCAGGTAAAGTGGACCATCAGGTAAAGTGGGCCATCAGGTAAAGTGGGCCATCAGGTAAAGTGGGCCATCAGGTAAAGTGGGCCATCAGGTAAAGTGGGCCACCAGGTAAAGTGGACCACCAGGTAAAGTGGGCCACCAGGTAAAGTGGGCCACCAGGTAAAGTGGGCCATCAGGTAAAGTGGGCCATCAGGTAAAGTGGGCCACCTTTAGCTCTTAAAGTCAGTGAATTGACCACTAGGCTGTGGGAGCCTAGTAATTAGCAGGACTTTGATAGATATTAGAAGATCCTCTTTGTGTAAGAAATACAAGGGGAACGGATTCCGACGGCTGTTTTTTTTTGCTGTCGGAATCCGTTCCCCCACTCCCATTATGAGAGGTGTTGATGTAGTGGCCTAAAAAATGCTTTTTTTATTGTGTGTGGGATGGAGCTTACCTGGCACCAGTTTAAAGAAATATATTTGAGAGTTTTTGCCTTTTATTATGATAGGAAAATATGGGATTAAAAAAAGTCTGTCAACCAGGACTTGAACTTGTGTCACCTAAACATCACCAGCTCTATATGCCAGAGAATTGACCACTAGTCTGTGGGAGCCTATTACTCTGCATAACTTTTATAGATATTAGAAGATCCTCCTTGTGTAAAAAATACAGGGGGAACGGATTCCGACGGCTGTTTTTTTGCTGTCGGATTCCGTTCCCCCTGTAAAAAAAAACAGCTGTCGGAATCCGTTCCCCCACTCCCATTATGACAGGTTTTGATGTAGTGGCTTAAAAAATGCATATTTTATTTTGTGTGGGGATGGAGCTTATCTGGCAACAGTGTTAAATAAATATATTTTAGAGTTTTTGCCTTTTATTTTGAGAGGAAAAAATGGGATGAAAAATAGTCTGCCAGCCAGGACTTGAACTTGTGTCACCTAAACATCACCAGCTCTATATGTCAGAGAATTGACCACTAGGCTGTGGGGGCCTTATAATCTGCAGAACTTTTATAGATATTAAAAGATCCTCCTTGTGTAAAAAATACAGGGGGAACGGATTCCGACGGCGTTTTTTTTGCTGTCGGATTCCGTTCCCCCTGTAAAAAAAACAGCTGTCGGAATCTGTTCCCCCACTTCACTTATGAGAGGTGTTGATGTAGCGGCTTAAAAAATGCATATTTTATTCTGTGTGGGGATGGAGCTTATCTGGCACCAGTGTAAAATAAATATATTTTAGATTTTCTGCCTTTTATTTTGATTGGAAAATATGGGATAAAAAAAAGTCTGCCAGCCGGGACTTGAACTTGTGTCAACTAAACATCACCAGTTCTACATGTCAGAGAATTGACTAGAGTTGGGGTACTCGGACTCGGACTCGAGTCCGGTCTCGAGTCCAATTTTGAATGAACTCGGACTTGTCACGCACTCGGATGAATTTGTACTCGGACTTGACACGGACTCGAGACATTTTAGACTCGGAAAAATGTCCGAGTCCAGTCGAGTCCGGGCACTGGATGACACAATATTATTCAGAAACGAAACGACGTTGTTTCAGCGTTGAGCATGGTAGCCAATCACAGTTAAGTGCATAAACACAGTGGCAAATCAGAGGCGTTTTAGAGTCAGCATGCGAAGAATTCGCTCAAAATGTATGTTCAGAATCAGCACGAGCTGTATCCTTTCGCAAATCCCCTCATAAAAGACAAAGTCTCTCTAGACGCAATATAAATAAGATATTCACTGTGCAGTGCGGACAACTTCAGTCAGTGTTTATGACGAGAGTTTTAGGGAGAGTGCCGAACGCGGTAAGTGATGGCTTAAAGGGAGCGCTATTGACAATCTAAATATTTTTTTTTTTCACACTTCTAATCTAGAGGACCAGTGGTTACGTTCACACTGTAAATTATAAAGAGTGATAACTGCATTTAAATGTGGGGTTGAATCCACTTAATTTTTGTCCTTTGAGTCATGAAATTGCGATGATTTGACACATAGCAACATAAGAAACTTGATAACCATAGCACCATTTTGGCGTCTAATAATGTTGTCATTTTTGTTACATTTACACTTTAGTCATAAGTGTACATACACCTTGCAAAATCTCCAAAATGTTATTTTTATACTTTTTTTAATAAGACGGATCAAACACACATTGTTTCTATTTAGTAGCCTACTGCACTGAAAAATATTTTTCACATAACAGATGTTTAATAGCCTAAATAAAATTCAAACACAAAATAAAGACAGATTGATCCACAACTTTTTTTCTTTCTTTTTGTAATGGTTGTTCATGAGGAAAAGTCCTCCAGCTCCTTACATTCTTTGCTTTTCCAGCATCTTCTGCATATTTGACTCCTTACTAGCAGTGACTATGATTGTAAGATCCATATTTCCACACTGGTGACAACTTAGGGACTCATACACAACTATTACAAACCCTGCAAACATTTAGTGATGCACAAGAAGGAAGCATCCGTTAAGAGCCAATGGGTGTAAACTTTTGAACTGGATCATTGGTGTAAATTGTTCTTATTTGTTTAAAAATGCATTCATTAATTTAGTCCAACCCTTCAGAGGATAAAGGGTCTTTGTGAAAGGTCAATTTCAAATCATTTAAATCTTTGTGGACTCGGCCGGACTCGACTCGGACTCGGATGTTAAGGACTCGGACTCAAGTCCGACTCGGTCCTCTTTGGACTCGGACTTGGACTTGTACTCGGTTGTTAAGGACTTGGACTCGACTCGGACTCGACAAAGGTGGACTCGGACCCAACACTAGAATTGACCACTAGGCTGTGGGGGCCTTGTAATCTGCAGAACTTTGATAGATATTAAAAGATCCTCCTTGTGTAAAAAATACAGGGGGAACGGATTCCGACGGCTGTTTTTTTGCTGTCGGATTCCGTTCCCCCTGTAAAAAGAAACAGCTGTCGGAATCTTTTCCCCCACTTCCATTATAGGAGGTGTTGATGTAGTGGCTTAAAAAATGCATCTTTTATTTTGTGTGGGGATGGAGCTTATCTGGCACCAGTGTAAAATAAATATATTTGAGAGTTTTTGCCTTTTATTTTGATAGGAAAATATAGGATCAAAAAAAGTCTGCGAGCCGGGACTTGAACTTGTTTCAAGGCCACCAGGTAAAGTGGGCCATCAGGTAAAGTGGACCATCAGGTAAAGTGGGCCATGAGGTAAATTGGACCATCAGGTAAAGTGGGCCACCAGATAAAGTGGGCCACCAGGTAAAGTGGACCACCAGGTAAAGTGGACCACCAGGTAAAGTGGGCCATCAGGTAAAGTGGACCATCAGGTAAAGTGGGCCACCTTTAGCTATTAACGTCAGTGAATTGACCACTAGGCTGTGGGAGCCTAGTAATTAGCAGGACTTTGATAGATATTAGAAGATCCTCTTTGTGTAAGAAATACAAGGGGAACGGATTCCGACGGCTGTTTTTTTTGCTGTCGGAATCAGTTCCCCCTGTAAAAAAACAGCTGTCGGAATCCGTTCCCCCACTCCCATTATGAGAGGTGTTGATGTAGTGGCCTAAAAAATGCTTTTTTTATTGTGTGTGGGATGGAGCTTACCTGGCACCAGTTTAAATAAATATATTTGAGAGTTTTTGCCTTTTATTATGATAGGAAAATATGGGATTAAAAAAAGTCTGCCAACCAGGACTTGAACTTGTGTCACCTAAACATCACCAGCTCTATATGCCAGAGAATTGACCACTAGTCTGTGGGAGCCTATTAATCTGCATAACTTTTATAGATATTAGAAGATCCTCCTTGTGTAAAAAATACAGGGGGAACGGATTCCGACGGCTGTTTTTTTGCTGTCGGAATCCGTTCCCCCACTTCATTTATGACAGGTTTTGATGTAGTGGCTTAAAAAATGCATATTTTATTTTGTGTGGGGATGGAGCTTATCTGGCAACAGTGTAAAATAAATATATTTTAGAGTTTTTGCCTTTTATTTTGAGAGGAAAAAATGGGATCAAAAATAGTCTGCCAGCCGGGACTTGAACTTGTGTCACCTAAACATCACCAGCTCTATATGTCAGAGAATTGACCACTAGGCTGTGGGGGCCTTATAATCTGCAGAACTTTTATAGATATTAAAAGATCCTCCTTGTGTAAAAAATACAGGGGGAACGGATTCCGACGGCGTTTTTTTTGCTGTCGGATTCCGTTCCCCCTGTAAAAAAAACAGCTGTCGGAATCTGTTCCCCCACTTCACTTATGAGAGGTGTTGATGTAGCGGCTTAAAAAATGCATATTTTATTCTGTGTGGGGATGGAGCTTATCTGGCACCAGTGTAAAATAAATATATTTTAGAATTTCTGGCTTTTAATTTGATTGGAAAATATGGGATAAAAAAAAGTCTGCCAGCCGGGACTTGAACTTGTGTCACCTAAACATCACCAGTTCTACATATCAGAGAATTGACCACTAGGCTGTTGGGGCCTTATAATCTGCAGAACTTTTATAGATATTAAAAGATCCTCCTTGTGTAAAAAATACAGGGGGAACGGATTCCGACGGCTGTTTTTTTGCTGTCGGATTCCGTTCCCCCTGTAAAAAGAAACAGCTGTCGGAATCCGTTCCCCCACTTCCATTATAAGAGGTGTTGATGTAGTGGCTTAAAAAATGCATCTTTTATTTTGTGTGGGGATGGAGCTTATCTGGCACCAGTGTAAAATAAATATATTTGAGAGTTTTTGCCTTTTATTTTGATAGGAAAATATGGAATCAAAAAAAGTCTGCGAGCCGGGACTTGAACTTGTTTCAAGGCCACCAGGTAAAGTGGGCCATCAGGTAAAGTGGACCATCAGGTAAAGTGGGCCATCAGGTAAAGTGGGCCACCAGGTAAACTGGGCCACCAGGTAAAGTGGGCCACCAGGTAAAGTGGGCCACCAGGTAAAGTGGGCCACCAGGTAAAGTGGGCCATCAGGTAAAGTGGGCCACCTTTAGCTATTAAAGTCAGTGAATTGACCACTAGGCTGTGGGAGCCTAGTAATTAGCAGGACTTTGATAGATATTAGAAGATCCTCTTTGTGTAAGAAATACGGCTGTTTTTTTTTTGCTGTCGGAATCCGTTCCCCCACTCCCATTATGAGAGGTGTTGATGTAGTGGCCTAAAAAATGCTTTTTTTATTGTGTGTGGGATGGAGCTTACCTTGTACCAGTTTAAAGAAATATATTTGAGAGTTTTTGCCTTTTATTATGATAGGAAAATATGGGATTAAAAAAAGTCTGCCAACCAGGACTTGAACTTGTGTCACCTAAACATCACCAGCTCTATATGCCAGAGAATTGACCACTAGTCTGTGGGAGCCTATTAATCTGCATAACTTTTATAGATATTAGAAGATCCTCCTTGTGTAAAAAATACAGGGGGAACGGATTCCGACGGCTGTTTTTTTGCTGTCGGATTCCGTTCCCCCTGTAAAAAAAAACAGCTGTCGGAATCCGTTCCCCCACTCCCATTATGAGAGGTTTTGATGTAGTGGCTTAAAAAATGCATATTTTATTTTGTGTGGGGATGGAGCTTATCAGGCACCAGTGTAAAATAAATATATTTTAGAGTTTTTGCCTTTTATTTTGATAGGAAAAAATAGCCTGCCAGCCGGGACTTGATCTTGTGTCACCTAAACATCACCAGCTCTATATGTCAGAGAATTGACCACTAGGCTGTGGGGGCCTTATAATCTGCAGAACTTTTATAGATATTAAAAGATCCTCCTTGTGTAAAAAATACAGGGGGAACGGATTCCGACGGCTGTTTTTTTGCTGTCGGATTCCGTTCCCCCTGTAAAAAAAACAGCTGTCGGAATCTGTTCCCCCACTTCCATTATAAGAGGTGTTGATGTAGTGGCTTAAAAAAATGCATCTTTTATTTTGTGTGGGGATGGAGCTTATCTGGCACCAGTGTAAAATAAATATATTTGAGAGTTTTTGCCTTTTATTTTGATAGGAAAATATGGGATCAAAAAAAGTCTGCGAGTCGGGACTTGAACTTGTTTCAAGGCCACCAGGTAAAGTGGGCCATCAGGTAAAGTGGACCATCAGGTAAAGTGGGCCATCAGGTAAAGTGGGCCACGAGGTAAAGTGGGCCACCAGGTAAAGTGGGCCACCATGTAAAGTGGGCCACCAGGTAAAGTGGGCCACCAGGTAAAGTGGGCCACCAGGTAAAGTGGACCATCAGGTAAAGTGGGCCACCAGGTAAAGTGGGCCACCTTTAGCTATTAAAGTCAGTGAATTGACCACTAGGCTGTGGGAGCCTAGTAATTAGCAGGACTTTGATAGATATTAGAAGATCCTCTTTGTGTAAGAAATACAAGGGGAACGGATTCCGACGGCTGTTTTTTTGCTGTCGGAATCCGTTCCCCCTGTAAAAAAACAGCTGTCGGAATCCGTTCCCCCACTCCCATTATGAGAGGTGTTGATGTAGTGGCCTAAAAAATGCTTTTTTTATTTTGTGTGGGATGGAGCTTACCTGGCACCAGTTTAAAGAAATATATTTGAGAGTTTTTGCCTTTTATTATAATAGTAAAATATGGGATTAAAAATAGTCTGCCAAACAGGACTTGAACTTGTGTCACCTAAACATCACCAGCTCTATATGCCAGAGAATTGACCACTAGTCTGTGGGGGCCTTATAATCTGCAGAACTTTTATAGATATTAAAAGATCCTCCTTGTGTAAAAAATACAGGGGGAACGGATTCCGATGGCAGTTTTTTTGCTGTCGGATTCCGTTCCCCCTGTAAAAAAAACAGCTGTCGGAATCTGTTCCCCCCACTTCATTTATGAGAGGTGTTGATGTAGTGGCTTAAAAAATGCATCTTTTATTTTGTGTGGCGATGGAGCTTATCTGGCACAAGTGTAAAAGAAATATATTTTAGAGTTTCTGCCTTTTATTTTGATTGGAAAATATGGGATAAAAAAAAGTATGCCAGCCAGGACTTGAACTTGTGTCACCTAAAAATCACCAGCTCTACATGTCAGTGAATTGACCACTAGGCTGTGTGGGCCTAATAATCTGCAGAACTTTTATAGATATTAGAAGATCCTCCTTGTGTCAAAAATACAGGGGGAACAGATTCCGACGACTGTTTTTTTGCTGTCGGATTCCGTTCCCCCTGTAAAAAAAAAACAGCTGTCGGAATCCGTTCCCCCACTCCCATTATGAGAGGTTTTGATGTAGTGGCTTAAAAAATGCATATTTTATTTTGTGTGGGGATGGAGCTTATCTGGCACCAGTGTAAAATAAATATATTTTAGAGTTTTTGCCTTTTATTTTGATAGGAAAAAATAGCCTGCCAGCCAGGACTTGAACTTGTGTCACCTAAAAATCACCAGCTCTATATGTCAGAGAATTGACCACTAGGCTGTGGGGGCCTTATAATCTGCAGAACTTTTATAGATATTAAAAGATCCTCCTTGTGTAAAAAATACAGGGGGAACGGATTCCGACGGCGTTTTTTTTGCTGTCGGATTCCGTTCCCCCTGTAAAAAAAACAGCTGTCGGAATCTGTTCCCCCACTTCACTTATGAGAGGTGTTGATGTAGCGGCTTAAAAAATGCATATTTTATTCTGTGTGGGGATGGAGCTTATCTGGCACCAGTGTAAAATAAATATATTTTAGAATTTCTGGCTTTTAATTTGATTGGAAAATATGGGATAAAAAAAAGTCTGCCAGCCGGGACTTGAACTTGTGTCAACTAAACATCACCAGTTCTACATATCAGAGAATTGACCACTAGGCTGTTGGGGCCTTATAATCTGCAGAACTTGTATAGATATTAGAAGATCCTCCTTGTGTAAAAAATACAGGGGGAACGGATTCCGACGGCTGTTTTTTTGCTGTCGGATTCCGTTCCCCCTGTAAAAAGAAACAGCTGTCGGAATCCGTTCCCCCACTTCCATTATAAGAGGTGTTGATGTAGTGGCTTAAAAAATGCATCTTTTATTTTGTGTGGGGATGGAGCTTATCTGGCACCAGTGTAAAATAAATATATTTGAGAGTTTTTGCCTTTTATTTTGATAGGAAAATATGGGATCAAAAAAAGTCTGCGAGCCGGGACTTGAACTTGTTTCAAGGCCACCAGGTAAAGTGGGCCATCAGGTAAAGTGGACCATCAGGTAAAGTGGGCCATCAGGTAAAGTGGGCCACCAGGTAAACTGGGCCACCAGGTAAAGTGGGCCACCAGGTAAAGTGGGCCACCAGGTAAAGTGGGCCACCAGGTAAAGTGGGCCACCAGGTAAAGTGGGCCATCAGGTAAAGTGGGCCACCTTTAGCTATTAAAGTCAGTGAATTGACCACTAGGCTGTGGGAGCCTAGTAATTAGCAGGACTTTGATAGATATTAGAAGATCCTCTTTGTGTAAGAAATACGGCTGTTTTTTTTTGCTGTCGGAATCCGTTCCCCCTGTAAAAAAACAGCTGTCGGAATCCGTTCCCCCACTCCCATTATGAGAGGTGTTGATGTAGTGGCCTAAAAAAATGCTTTTTTTATTGTGTGTGGGATGGAGCTTACCTTGTACCAGTTTAAAGAAATATATTTGAGAGTTTTTGCCTTTTATTATGATAGGAAAATATGGGATTAAAAAAAGTCTGCCAACCAGGACTTGAACTTGTGTCACCTAAACATCACCAGCTCTATATGCCAGAGAATTGACCACTAGTCTGTGGGAGCCTATTAATCTGCATAACTTTTATAGATATTAGAAGATCCTCCTTGTGTAAAAAATACAGGGGGAACGGATTCCGACGGCTGTTTTTTTGCTGTCGGATTCCGTTCCCCCTGTAAAAAAAAACAGCTGTCGGAATCCGTTCCCCCACTCCCATTATGAGAGGTTTTGATGTAGTGGCTTAAAAAATGCATATTTTATTTTGTGTGGGGATGGAGCTTATCAGGCACCAGTGTAAAATAAATATATTTTAGAGTTTTTGCCTTTTATTTTGATAGGAAAAAATTGCCTGCCAGCCGGGACTTGAACTTGTGTCACCTAAACATCACCAGCTCTATATGTCAGAGAATTGACCACTAGGCTGTGGGGGCCTTATAATCTGCAGAACTTTTATAGATATTAAAAGATCCTCCTTGTGTAAAAAATACAGGGGGAACGGATTCCGACGGCTGTTTTTTTGCTGTCGGATTCCGTTCCCCCTGTAAAAAAAACAGCTGTCGGAATCTGTTCCCCCACTTCACTTATGAGAGGTGTTGATGTAGCGGCTTAAAAAATGCATATTATATTCTGTGTGGGGATGGAGCTTATCTGGCACCAGTGTAAAAGAAATATATTTTAGAGTTTCTGCCTTTTATTTTGATTGGAAAATATGGGATAAAAAAAAGTCTGCCAGCCGGGACTTGAACTTGTGTCACCTAAACATCACCAGTTCTACATGTCAGAGAATTGACCACTAGGCTGTGGGGGCCTTGTAATCTGCAGAACTTTGATAGATATTAAAAGATCCTCCTTGTGTAAAAAATACAGGGGGAACGGATTCCGACGGCTGTTTTTTTGCTGTCGGATTCCGTTCCCCCTGTAAAAAAAAACAGCTGTCGGAATCTGTTCCCCCACTTCCATTATAAGAGGTGTTGATGTAGTGGCTTAAAAAATGCATCTTTTATTTTGTGTGGGGATGGAGCTTATCTGGCACCAGTGTAAAATAAATATATTTGAGAGTTTTTGTCTTTTATTTTGATAGGAAAATATGGGATCAAAAAAAGTCTGCGAGTCGGTACTTGAACTTGTTTCAAGGCCACCAGGTAAAGTGGGCCATCAGGTAAAGTGGACCATCAGGTAAAGTGGGCCACCAGGTAAAGTGGGCCACCAGGTAAAGTGGGCCACCAGGTAAAGTGGACCATCAGGTAAAGTGGGCCATCAGGTAAAGTGGGCCATCAGGTAAAGTGGGCCACCAGGTAAAGTGGGCCACCAGGTAAAGTGGACCATCAGGTAAAGTGGGTCACCAGGTAAAGTGGGCCACCTTTAGCTATTAAAGTCAGTGAATTGACCACTAGGCTGTGGGAGCCTAGTAATTAGCAGGACTTTGATAGATATTAGAAGATCCTCTTTGTGTAAGAAATACAAGGGGAACGGATTCTGACGGCTGTTTTTTTGCTGTCGGAATCCGTTCCCCCTGTAAAAAAACAGCTGTCGGAATCCGTTCCCCCACTCCCATTATGAGAGGTGTTGATGTAGTGGCCTAAAAAATGCTTTTTTTATTTTGTGTGGGATGGAGCTTACCTGGCACCAGTTTAAAGAAATATATTTGAGAGTTTTTGCCTTTTATTATAATAGTAAAATATGGGATTAAAAATAGTCTGCCAACCAGGACTTGAACTTGTGTCACCTAAACATCACCAACTCTATATGCCAGAGAATTGACCACTAGTCTGTGGGGGCCTTATAATCTGCAGAACTTTTATAGATATTAAAAGATCCTCCTTGTGTAAAAAATACAGGGGGAACGGATTCCGATGGCAGTTTTTTGCTGTCGGATTCCGTTCCCCCTGTAAAAAAAACAGCTGTCGGAATCTGTTCCCCCACTTCATTTATGAGAGGTGTTGATGTAGTGGCTTAAAAAATGCATCTTTTATTTTGTGTGGCGATGGAGCTTATCTGGCACAAGTGTAAAAGAAATATATTTTAGAGTTTCTGCCTTTTATTTTGATTGGAAAATATGGGATTAAAAAAAGTATGCCAGCCGGGACTTGAACTTGTGTCACCTAAAAATCACCAGCTCTACATGTCAGTGAATTGACCACTAGGCTGTGTGGGCCTAATAATCTGCAGAACTTTTATAGATATTAGAAGATCCTCCTTGTGTCAAAAATACAGGGGGAACAGATTCCGACGACTGTTTTTTTGCTGTCGGATTCCGTTCCCCCTGTAAAAAAAAACAGCTGTCGGAATCCGTTCCCCCACTCCCATTATGAGAGGTTTTGATGTAGTGGCTTAAAAAATGCATATTTTATTTTGTGTGGGGATGGAGCTTATCTGGCACCAGTGTAAAATAAATATATTTTAGAGTTTTTGCCTTTTATTTTGATAGGAAAAAATAGCCTGCCAGCCAGGACTTGAACTTGTGTCACCTAAACATCACCAGCTCTATATGTCAGAGAATTGACCACTAGGCTGTGGGGGCCTTATAATCTGCAGAACTTTTATAGATATTAAAAGATCCTCCTTGTGTAAAAAATACAGGGGGAACGGATTCCGACGGCTGTTTTTTTGCTGTCGGATTCCGTTCCCCCTGTAAAAAAAACAGCTGTCGGAATCTGTTCCCCCACTTCACTTATGAGAGGTGTTGATGTAGCGGCTTAAAAAATGCATATTATATTCTGTGTGGGGATGGAGCTTATCTGGCACCAGTGTAAAAGAAATATATTTTAGAGTTTCTGCCTTTTATTTTGATTGGAAAATATGGGATAAAAAAAAGTCTGCCAGCCGGGACTTGAACTTGTGTCACCTAAACATCACCAGTTCTACATGTCAGAGAATTGACCACTAGGCTGTGGGGGCCTTGTAATCTGCAGAGCTTTGATAGATATTAAAAGATCCTCCTTGTGTAAAAAATACAGGGGGAACGGATTCCGACGGCTGTTTTTTTGCTGTCGGATTCCGTTCCCCCTGTAAAAAAAACAGCTGTCGGAATCTGTTCCCCCACTTCACTTATGAGAGGTGTTGATGTAGCGGCTTAAAAAATGCATATTTTATTCTGTGTGGGGATGGAGCTTATCTGGCACCAGTGTAAAATAAATATATTTTAGAATTTCTGGCTTTTAATTTGATTGGAAAATATGGGATAAAAAAAAGTCTGCCAGCCGGGACTTGAACTTGTGTCAACTAAACATCACCAGTTCTACATATCAGAGAATTGACCACTAGGCTGTTGGGGCCTTATAATCTGCAGAACTTTTATAGATATTAAAAGATCCTCCTTGTGTAAAAAATACAGGGGGAACGGATTCCGACGGCTGTTTTTTTGCTGTCGGATTCCGTTCCCCCTGTAAAAAGAAACAGCTGTCGGAATCCGTTCCCCCACTTCCATTATAAGAGGTTTTGATGTAGTGGCTTAAAAAATGCATCTTTTATTTTGTGTGGGGATGGAGCTTATCTGGCACCAGTGTAAAATAAATATATTTGAGAGTTTTTGCCTTTTATTTTGATAGGAAAATATGGGATCAAAAAAAGTCTGCGAGCCGGGACTTGAACTTGTTTCAAGGCCACCAGGTAAAGTGGGCCATCAGGTAAAGTGGACCATCAGGTAAAGTGGGCCATCAGGTAAAGTGGGCCACCAGGTAAACTGGGCCACCAGGTAAAGTGGGCCACCAGGTAAAGTGGGCCACCAGGTAAAGTGGGCCACCAGGTAAAGTGGGCCACCAGGTAAAGTGGGCCACCAGGTAAAGTGGGCCACCAGGTAAAGTGGGCCATCAGGTAAAGTGGGCCACCTTTAGCTATTAAAGTCAGTGAATTGACCACTAGGCTGTGGGAGCCTAGTAATTAGCAGGACTTTGATAGATATTAGAAGATCCTCTTTGTGTAAGAAATACGGCTGGTTTTTTTTGCTGTCGGAATCCGTTCCCCCTGTAAAAAAACAGCTGTCGGAATCCGTTCCCCCACTCCCATTATGAGAGGTGTTGATGTAGTGGCCTAAAAAATGCTTTTTTTATTGTGTGTGGGATGGAGCTTACCTTGTACCAGTTTAAAGAAATATATTTGAGAGTTTTTGCCTTTTATTATGATAGGAAAATATGGGATTAAAAAAAGTCTGCCAACCAGGACTTGAACTTGTGTCATCTAAACATCACCAGCTCTATATGCCAGAGAATTGACCACTAGTCTGTGGGAGCCTATTAATCTGCATAACTTTATAGATATTAGAAGATCCTCCTTGTGTAAAAAATACAGGGGGAACGGATTCCGACGGCTGTTTTTTTGCTGTCGGATTCCGTTCCCCCTGTAAAAAAAAACAGCTGTCGGAATCCGTTCCCCCACTCCCATTATGAGAGGTTTTGATGTAGTGGCTTAAAAAATGCATATTTTATTTTGTGTGGGGATGGAGCTTATCAGGCACCAGTGTAAAATAAATATATTTTAGAGTTTTTGCCTTTTATTTTGATAGGAAAAAATAGCCTACCAGCCGGGACTTGAACTTGTGTCACCTAAACATCACCAGCTCTATATGTCAGAGAATTGACCACTAGGCTGTGGGGGCCTTATAATCTGCAGAACTTTTATAGATATTAAAAGATCCTCCTTGTGTAAAAAATACAGGGGGAACGGATTCCGACGGCTGTTTTTTTGCTGTCGGATTCCGTTCCCCCTGTAAAAAAAACAGCTGTCGGAATCTGTTCCCCCACTTCACTTATGAGAGGTGTTGATGTAGCGGCTTAAAAAATGCATATTATATTCTGTGTGGGGATGGAGCTTATCTGGCACCAGTGTAAAAGAAATATATTTTAGAGTTTCTGCCTTTTATTTTGATTGGAAAATATGGGATAAAAAAAAGTCTGCCAGCCGGGACTTGAACTTGTGTCACCTAAACATCACCAGTTCTACCTGTCAGAGAATTGACCACTAGGCTGTGGGGGCCTTGTAATCTGCAGAACTTTGATAGATATTAAAAGATCCTCCTTGTGTAAAAAATACAGGGGGAACGGATTCCGACGGCTGTTTTTTTGCTGTCGGATTCCGTTCCCCCTGTAAAAAAAAACAGCTGTCGGAATCTGTTCCCCCACTTCCATTATAAGAGGTGTTGATGTAGTGGCTTAAAAAATGCATCTTTTATTTTGTGTGGGGATGGAGCTTATCTGGCACCAGTGTAAAATAAATATATTTGAGAGTTTTTGCCTTTTATTTTGATAGGAAAATATGGGATCAAAAAAAGTCTGCGAGTCGGTACTTGAACTTGTTTCAAGGCCACCAGGTAAAGTGGGCCATCAGGTAAAGTGGACCATCAGGTAAAGTGGGCCATCAGGTAAAGTGGGCCATCAGGTAAAGTGGGCCATCAGGTAAAGTGGGCCACCAGGTAAAGTGGGCCACCAGGTAAAGTGGGCCATCAGGTAAAGTGGGCCACCAGGTAAAGTGGGCCACCAGGTAAAGTGGACCACCAGGTAAAGTGGGCCATCAGGTAAAGTGGACCATCAGGTAAAGTGGGATATCAGGTAAAGTGGGCCACCAGGTAAAGTGGGCCACCAGGTAAAGTGGGCCACCAGGTAAAGTGGGCCACCAGGTAAAGTGGACCATCAGGTAAAGTGGGCCACCAGGTAAAGTGGGCCACCTTTAGCTATTAAAGTCAGTGAATTGACCACTAGGCTGTGGGAGCCTAGTAATTAGCAGGACTTTGATAGATATTAGAAGATCCTCTTTGTGTAAGAAATACAAGGGGAACGGATTCCGACGGCTGTTTTTTTGCTGTCGGAATCCGTTCCCCCTGTAAAAAAACAGCTGTCGGAATCCGTTCCCCCACTCCCATTATGAGAGGTGTTGATGTAGTGGCCTAAAAAATGCTTTTTTTATTTTGTGTGGGATGGAGCTTACCTGGCACCAGTTTAAAGAAATATATTTGAGAGTTTTTGCCTTTTATTATAATAGTAAAATATGGGATTAAAAATAGTCTGCCAACCAGGACTTGAACTTGTGTCACCTAAACATCACCAACTCTATATGCCAGAGAATTGACCACTAGTCTGTGGGGGCCTTATAATCTGCAGAACTTTTATAGATATTAAAAGATCCTCCTTGTGTAAAAAATACAGGGGGAACGGATTCCGATGGCAGTTTTTTGCTGTCGGATTCCGTTCCCCCTGTAAAAAAAACAGCTGTCGGAATCTGTTCCCCCACTTCATTTATGAGAGGTGTTGATGTAGTGGCTTAAAAAATGCATCTTTTATTTTGTGTGGCGATGGAGCTTATCTGGCACAAGTGTAAAAGAAATATATTTTAGAGTTTCTGCCTTTTATTTTGATTGGAAAATATGGGATAAAAAAAAGTCTGCCAGCCGGGACTTGAACTTGTGTCACCTAAACATCACCAGTTCTACATGTCAGAGAATTGACCACTAGGCTGTGGGGGCCTTGTAATCTGCAGAGCTTTGATAGATATTAAAAGATCCTCCTTGTGTAAAAAATACAGGGGGAACGGATTCCGACGGCTGTTTTTTTGCTGTCGGATTCCGTTCCCCCTGTAAAAAAAACAGCTGTCGGAATCTGTTCCCCCACTTCACTTATGAGAGGTGTTGATGTAGCGGCTTAAAAAATGCATATTTTATTCTGTGTGGGGATGGAGCTTATCTGGCACCAGTGTAAAATAAATATATTTTAGAATTTCTGGCTTTTAATTTGATTGGAAAATATGGGATAAAAAAAAGTCTGCCAGCCGGGACTTGAACTTGTGTCAACTAAACATCACCAGTTCTACATATCAGAGAATTGACCACTAGGCTGTTGGGGCCTTATAATCTGCAGAACTTTTATAGATATTAAAAGATCCTCCTTGTGTAAAAAATACAGGGGGAACGGATTCCGACGGCTGTTTTTTTGCTGTCGGATTCCGTTCCCCCTGTAAAAAGAAACAGCTGTCGGAATCCGTTCCCCCACTTCCATTATAAGAGGTTTTGATGTAGTGGCTTAAAAAATGCATCTTTTATTTTGTGTGGGGATGGAGCTTATCTGGCACCAGTGTAAAATAAATATATTTGAGAGTTTTTGCCTTTTATTTTGATAGGAAAATATGGGATCAAAAAAAGTCTGCGAGCCGGGACTTGAACTTGTTTCAAGGCCACCAGGTAAAGTGGGCCATCAGGTAAAGTGGACCATCAGGTAAAGTGGGCCATCAGGTAAAGTGGGCCACCAGGTAAACTGGGCCACCAGGTAAAGTGGGCCACCAGGTAAAGTGGGCCACCAGGTAAAGTGGGCCACCAGGTAAAGTGGGCCACCAGGTAAAGTGGGCCACCAGGTAAAGTGGGCCATCAGGTAAAGTGGGCCACCTTTAGCTATTAAAGTCAGTGAATTGACCACTAGGCTGTGGGAGCCTAGTAATTAGCAGGACTTTGATAGATATTAGAAGATCCTCTTTGTGTAAGAAATACGGCTGGTTTTTTTTGCTGTCGGAATCCGTTCCCCCACTCCCATTATGAGAGGTGTTGATGTAGTGGCCTAAAAAATGCTTTTTTTATTGTGTGTGGGATGGAGCTTACCTTGTACCAGTTTAAAGAAATATATTTGAGAGTTTTTGCCTTTTATTATGATAGGAAAATATGGGATTAAAAAAAGTCTGCCAACCAGGACTTGAACTTGTGTCACCTAAACATCACCAGCTCTATATGCCAGAGAATTGACCACTAGTCTGTGGGAGCCTATTAATCTGCATAACTTTATAGATATTAGAAGATCCTCCTTGTGTAAAAAATACAGGGGGAACGGATTCCGACGGCTGTTTTTTTGCTGTCGGATTCCGTTCCCCCTGTAAAAAAAAACAGCTGTCGGAATCTGTTCCCCCACTTCCATTATAAGAGGTGTTGATGTAGTGGCTTAAAAAATGCATCTTTTATTTTGTGTGGGGATGGAGCTTATCTGGCACCAGTGTAAAATAAATATATTTGAGAGTTTTTGCCTTTTATTTTGATAGGAAAATATGGGATCAAAAAAAGTCTGCGAGTCGGTACTTGAACTTGTTTCAAGGCCACCAGGTAAAGTGGGCCATCAGGTAAAGTGGACCATCAGGTAAAGTGGGCCATCAGGTAAAGTGGGCCATCAGGTAAAGTGGGCCATCAGGTAAAGTGGGCCACCAGGTAAAGTGGGCCACCAGGTAAAGTGGGCCATCAGGTAAAGTGGGCCACCAGGTAAAGTGGGCCACCAGGTAAAGTGGACCACCAGGTAAAGTGGGCCATCAGGTAAAGTGGACCATCAGGTAAAGTGGGATATCAGGTAAAGTGGGCCACCAGGTAAAGTGGGCCACCAGGTAAAGTGGGCCACCAGGTAAAGTGGGCCACCAGGTAAAGTGGACCATCAGGTAAAGTGGGCCACCAGGTAAAGTGGGCCACCTTTAGCTATTAAAGTCAGTGAATTGACCACTAGGCTGTGGGAGCCTAGTAATTAGCAGGACTTTGATAGATATTAGAAGATCCTCTTTGTGTAAGAAATACAAGGGGAACGGATTCCGACGGCTGTTTTTTTGCTGTCGGAATCCGTTCCCCCTGTAAAAAAACAGCTGTCGGAATCCGTTCCCCCACTCCCATTATGAGAGGTGTTGATGTAGTGGCCTAAAAAATGCTTTTTTTATTTTGTGTGGGATGGAGCTTACCTGGCACCAGTTTAAAGAAATATATTTGAGAGTTTTTGCCTTTTATTATAATAGTAAAATATGGGATTAAAAATAGTCTGCCAACCAGGACTTGAACTTGTGTCACCTAAACATCACCAACTCTATATGCCAGAGAATTGACCACTAGTCTGTGGGGGCCTTATAATCTGCAGAACTTTTATAGATATTAAAAGATCCTCCTTGTGTAAAAAATACAGGGGGAACGGATTCCGATGGCAGTTTTTTGCTGTCGGATTCCGTTCCCCCTGTAAAAAAAACAGCTGTCGGAATCTGTTCCCCCACTTCATTTATGAGAGGTGTTGATGTAGTGGCTTAAAAAATGCATCTTTTATTTTGTGTGGCGATGGAGCTTATCTGGCACAAGTGTAAAAGAAATATATTTTAGAGTTTCTGCCTTTTATTTTGATTGGAAAATATGGGATAAAAAAAAGTCTGCCAGCCGGGACTTGAACTTGTGTCACCTAAACATCACCAGTTCTACATGTCAGAGAATTGACCACTAGGCTGTGGGGGCCTTGTAATCTGCAGAGCTTTGATAGATATTAAAAGATCCTCCTTGTGTAAAAAATACAGGGGGAACGGATTCCGACGGCTGTTTTTTTGCTGTCGGATTCCGTTCCCCCTGTAAAAAAAACAGCTGTCGGAATCTGTTCCCCCACTTCACTTATGAGAGGTGTTGATGTAGCGGCTTAAAAAATGCATATTTTATTCTGTGTGGGGATGGAGCTTATCTGGCACCAGTGTAAAATAAATATATTTTAGAATTTCTGGCTTTTAATTTGATTGGAAAATATGGGATAAAAAAAAGTCTGCCAGCCGGGACTTGAACTTGTGTCAACTAAACATCACCAGTTCTACATATCAGAGAATTGACCACTAGGCTGTTGGGGCCTTATAATCTGCAGAACTTTTATAGATATTAAAAGATCCTCCTTGTGTAAAAAATACAGGGGGAACGGATTCCGACGGCTGTTTTTTTGCTGTCGGATTCCGTTCCCCCTGTAAAAAGAAACAGCTGTCGGAATCCGTTCCCCCACTTCCATTATAAGAGGTTTTGATGTAGTGGCTTAAAAAATGCATCTTTTATTTTGTGTGGGGATGGAGCTTATCTGGCACCAGTGTAAAATAAATATATTTGAGAGTTTTTGCCTTTTATTTTGATAGGAAAATATGGGATCAAAAAAAGTCTGCGAGCCGGGACTTGAACTTGTTTCAAGGCCACCAGGTAAAGTGGGCCATCAGGTAAAGTGGACCATCAGGTAAAGTGGGCCATCAGGTAAAGTGGGCCACCAGGTAAACTGGGCCACCAGGTAAAGTGGGCCACCAGGTAAAGTGGGCCACCAGGTAAAGTGGGCCACCAGGTAAAGTGGGCCATCAGGTAAAGTGGGCCACCTTTAGCTATTAAAGTCAGTGAATTGACCACTAGGCTGTGGGAGCCTAGTAATTAGCAGGACTTTGATAGATATTAGAAGATCCTCTTTGTGTAAGAAATACGGCTGGTTTTTTTTGCTGTCGGAATCCGTTCCCCCTGTAAAAAAACAGCTGTCGGAATCCGTTCCCCCACTCCCATTATGAGAGGTGTTGATGTAGTGGCCTAAAAAATGCTTTTTTTATTGTGTGGGATGGAGCTTACCTTGTACCAGTTTAAAGAAATATATTTGAGAGTTTTTGCCTTTTATTATGATAGGAAAATATGGGATTAAAAAAAGTCTGCCAACCAGGACTTGAACTTGTGTCACCTAAACATCACCAGCTCTATATGCCAGAGAATTGACCACTAGTCTGTGGGAGCCTATTTATCTGCATAACTTTTATAGATATTAGAAGATCCTCCTTGTGTAAAAAATACAGGGGGAACGGATTCCGACGGCTGTTTTTTTGCTGTCGGATTCCGTTCCCCCTGTAAAAAAAACCAGCTGTCGGAATCCGTTCCCCCACTCCCATTATGAGAGGTTTTGATGTAGTGGCTTAAAAAATGCATATTTTATTTTGTGTGGGGATGGAGCTTATCAGGCACCAGTGTAAAATAAATATATTTTAGAGTTTTTGCCTTTTATTTTGATAGGAAAAAATAGCCTGCCAGCCGGGACTTGAACTTGTGTCACCTAAACATCACCAGCTCTATATGCCAGAGAATTGACCACTAGTCTGTGGGAGCCTATTAATCTGCATAACTTTTATAGATATTAAAAGATCCTCCTTGTGTAAAAAATACAGGGGGAACGGATTCCGACGGCTGTTTTTTTGCTATCGGATTCCGTTCCCCCTGTAAAAAAAACAGCTGTCGGAATCTGTTCCCCCACTTCACTTATGAGAGGTGTTGATGTAGTGGCTTAAAAAATGCATCTTTTATTTTGTGTGGCGATGGAGCTTATCTGGCACCAGTTCAAAAGAAATATATATTAGAGTTTCTGCCTTTTTTTTTTTTATTGGAAAATATGGGATAAAAAAAAGTCTGCCAGCCGGGACTTGAACTTGTGTCACCTAAACATCCCCAGTTCTACATGTCAGTGAATTGACCACTAGGCTGTGGGGGCCTTGTAATCTGCAGAACTTTGATAGATATTAAAAGATCCTCCTTGTGTAAAAAATACAGGGGGAACGGATTCCGACGGCTGTTTTTTTGCTGTCGGATTCCGTTCCCCCTGTAAAAAAAAACAGCTGTCGGAATCTGTTCCCCCACTTCCATTATAAGAGGTGTTGATGTAGTGGCTTAAAAAATGCATCTTTTATTTTGTGTGGGGATGGAGCTTATCTGGCACCAGTGTAAAATAAATATATTTGACAGTTTTTGCCTTTTATTTTGAGAGGAAAAAATGGGATCAAAAATAGTCCGCCAGCCGGGACTTGAACTTGTGTCACCTAAACATCACCAGCTCTATATGTCAGAGAATTGACCACTAGGCTGTGGGGGCCTCATAATCTGCAGTACTTTTATAGATATTAAAAGATCCTCCTTGTGTAAAAAATACAGGGGGAACGGATTCCGACGGCGGTTTTTTTGCTGTCGGATTCCGTTCCCCCTGTAAAAAAAACAGCTGTCGGAATCTGTTCCCCCACTTCACTTATGAGAGGTGTTGATGTAGTGGCTTAAAAAATGCATATTTTATTTTGTGTGGCGATGGAGCTTATCTGGCACCAGTTCAAAAGAAATATATATTAGAGTTTCTGCCTTTTTTTTTTATTGGAAAATATGGGATAAAAAAAAGCCTGCCAGCCGGGACTTGAACTTGTGTCACCTAAACATCCCCAGTTCTACATGTCAGTGAATTGACCACTAGGCTGTGGGGGCCTTGTAATCTGCAGAACTTTGATAGATATTAAAAGATCCTCCTTGTGTAAAAAATACAGGGGGAACGGATTCCGACGGCTGTTTTTTTGCTGTCGGATTCCGTTCCCCCTGTAAAAAAAAACAGCTGTCGGAATCTGTTCCCCCACTTCCATTATAAGAGGTGTTGATGTAGTGGCTTAAAAAATGCATCTTTTATTTTGTGTGGGGATGGAGCTTATCTGGCACCAGTGTAAAATAAATATATTTGACAGTTTTTGCCTTTTATTTTGATAGGAAAATATGGGATCAAAAAAAGTCTGCGAGTCGGGACTTGAACTTGTTTCAAGGCCACCAGGTAAAGTGGGCCATCAGGTAAAGTGGACCATCAGGTAAAGTGGGCCATCAGGTAAAGTGGGCCATGAGGTAAAGTGGGCCACCAGGTAAAGTGGGCCACCAGGTAAAGTGGACCACCAGGTAAAGTGGGCCACCAGGTAAAGTGGGCCATCAGGTACAGTGGGCCATCAGGTAAAGTGGGCCACCAGGTAAAGTGGGCCACCTTTAGCTATTAAAGTCAGTGAATTGACCACTAGGCTGTGGGAGCCTAGTAATTAGCAGGACTTTGATAGATATTAGAAGATCCTCTTTGTGTAAGAAATACAAGGGGAACGGATTCCGACGGCTGTTTTTTTTTGCTGTCGGAATCCGTTCCCCCTGTAAAAAAACAGCTGTCGGAATCCGTTCCCCCACTCCCATTATGAGAGGTGTTGATGTAGTGGCCTAAAAAATGCATCTTTTATTTTGTGTGGCGATGGAGCTTATCTGGCACAAGTGTAAAAGAAATATATTTTAGAGTTTCTGCCTTTTATTTTGATTGGAAAATATGGGATAAAAAAAAGTATGCCAGCCGGGACTTGAACTTGTGTCACCTAAACATCACCAGCTCTATATGTCAGAGAATTGATCACTAGGCTGTGGGGGCCTTATAATCTGCAGAACTTTTATAGATATTAAAAGATCCTCCTTGTGTAAAAAATACAGGGGGAACGGATTCCGACGGCTGTTTTTTTGCTGTCGGATTCCGTTCCCCCTGTAAAAAAAAACAGCTGTCGGAATCCGTTCCCCCACTCCCATTATGACAGGTTTTGATGTAGTGGCTTAAAAAATGCATCTTTTATTTTGTGTGGCGATGGAGCTTATCTGGCACAAGTGTAAAAGAAATATATTTTAGAGTTTCTGCCTTTTATTTTGATTGGAAAATATGGGATAAAAAAAAGTATGCCAGCCGGGACTTGAACTTGTGTCACCTAAACATCACCAGCTCTACATGTCAGTGAATTAACCACTAGGCTGTGTGGGCCTATTAATCTGCAGAACTTTGATAGATATTAGAAGATCCTCCTTGTGTAAAAAATACAGGGGGAACGGATTCCGACGGCTGTTTTTTTGCTGTCGGATTCCGTTCCCCCTGTAAAAAAAAACAGCTGTCGGAATCCGTTCCCCCACTCCCATTATGACAGGTTTTGATGTAGTGGCTTAAAAAATGCATGTTTTATTTTGTGTGGGGATGGAGCTTATCTGGCACCAGTATAAAAGAAATATATTTTAGAGTTTTTGCCTTTTATTTTGAGAGGAAAAAATGGGATCAAAAATAGTCTGCCAGCCGGGACTTGAACTTGTGTCACCTAAACATCACCAGCTCTATATGTCAGAGAATTGACCACTAGGCTGTGGGGGCCTCATAATCTGCAGAACTTTTATAGATATTAAAAGATCCTCCTTGTGTAAAAAATACAGGGGGAACGGATTCTGACGGCGGTTTTTTTGCTGTCGGATTCCGTTCCCTGTTAAAAAAAACAGCTGTCGGAATCTGTTCCCCCACTTCACTTATGAGAGGTGTTGATGTAGTGGCTTAAAAAATGCATCTTTTATTTTGTGTGGCGATGGAGCTTATCTGGCACCAGTTCAAAAGAAATATATATTAGAGTTTCTGCCTTTTTTTTTTATTGGAAAATATGGGATAAAAAAAAGTCTGCCAGCCGGGACTTGAACTTGTGTCACCTAAACATCCCCAGTTCTACATGTCAGTGAATTGACCACTAGGCTGTGGGGGCCTTGTAATCTGCAGAACTTTGATAGATATTAAAAGATCCTCCTTGTGTGAAAAATACAGGGGGAACGGATTCCGACGGCTGTTTTTTTGCTGTCGGATTCCGTTCCCCCTGTAAAAAAAAACAGCTGTCGGAATCTGTTCCCCCACTTCCATTATAAGAGGTGTTGATGTAGTGGCTTAAAAAATGCATCTTTTATTTTGTGTGGGGATGGAGCTTATCTGGCACCAGTGTAAAATAAATATATTTGACAGTTTTTGCCTTTTATTTTGATAGGAAAATATGGGATCAAAAAAAGTCTGCGAGTCGGGACTTGAACTTGTTTCAAGGCCACCAGGTAAAGTGGGCCATCAGGTAAAGTGGACCATCAGGTAAAGTGGGCCATCAGGTAAAGTGGGCCATGAGGTAAAGTTGGCCACCAGGTAAAGTGGGCCACCAGGTAAAGTGGACCACCAGGTAAAGTGGGCCACCAGGTAAAGTGGACCATCAGGTAAAGTGGACCACCAGGTAAAGTGGACCATCAGGTAAAGTGGGCCACCAGGTAAAGTGGGCCACCAGGTAAAGTGGGCCACCAGGTAAAGTGGGCCATCAGGTAAAGTGGACCATCAGGTAAAGTGGGCCACCAGGTAAAGTGGGCCACCTATAGCTATTAAAGTCAGTGAATTGACCACTAGGCTGTGGGAGCCTAGTAATTAGCAGGACTTTGATAGATATTAGAAGATCCTCTTTGTGTAAGAAATACAAGGGGAACGGATTCCGACGGCTGTTTTTTTTGCTGTCGGAATCCGTTCCCCCTGTAAAAAAACAGCTGTCGGAATCCGTTCCCCCACTCCCATTATGAGAGGTGTTGATGTAGTGGCCTAAAAAATGCTTTTTTTATTATGTGTGGGATGGAGCTTACCTGGCACCAGTTTAAAGAAATATATTTGAGAGTTTTTGCCTTTTATTATGATAGGAAAATATGGGATTAAAAAAAGTCTGCCAACCAGGACTTGAACTTGTGTCACCTAAACATCACCAGCTCTATATGCCAGAGAATTGACCACTCGTCTGTGGGGGCCTTATAATCTGCAGAACTTTTATAGATATTAAAAGATCCTCCTTGTGTAAAAAATACAGGGGGAACGGATTCCGACGGCAGTTTTTTTGCTGTCGGATTCCGTTCCCCCTGTAAAAAAAACAGCTGTCGGAATCTGTTCCCCCACTTCATTTATGAGAGGTGTTGATGTAGTGGCTTAAAAAATGCATCTTTTATTTTGTGTGGCGATGGAGCTTATCTGGCACAAGTGTAAAAGAAATATATTTTAGAGTTTCTGCCTTTTATTTTGATTGGAAAATATGGGATAAAAAAAAGTATGCCAGCCGGGACTTGAACTTGTGTCACCTAAAAATCACCAGCTCTACATGTCAGTGAATTGACCACTAGGCTGTGTGGGCCTAATAATCTGCAGAACTTTTATAGATATAAGAAGATCCTCCTTGTGTCAAAAATACAGGGGGAACAGATTCCGACGACTGTTTTTTTGCTGTCGGATTCCGTTCCCCCTGTAAAAAAAAACAGCTGTCGGAATCAGTTCCCCCACTCCCATTATGAGAGGTTTTGATGTAGTGGCTTAAAAAATGCATATTTTATTTTGTGTGGGGATGGAGCTTATCTGGCACCAGTGTAAAATAAATATATTTTAGAGTTTTTGCCTTTTATTTTGATAGGAAAAAATAGCCTGCCAGCCGGGACTTGAACTTGTGTCACCTAAACATCACCAGCTCTATATGTCAGAGAATTGACCACTAGGCTGTGGGGGCCTTATAATCTGCAGAACTTTTATAGATATTAAAAGATCCTCCTTGTGTAAAAAATACAGGGGGAACGGATTCCGACGGCTGTTTTTTTGCTGTCGGATTCCGTTCCCCCTGTAAAAAAAACAGCTGTCGGAATCTGTTCCCCCACTTCACTTATGAGAGGTGTTGATGTAGCGGCTTAAAAAATGCATATTATATTCTGTGTGGGGATGGAGCTTATCTGGCACCAGTGTAAAAGAAATATATTTTAGAGTTTCTGCCTTTTATTTTGATTGGAAAATATGGGATAAAAAAAAGTCTGCCAGCCAGGACTTGAACTTGTGTCACCTAAACATCACCAGTTCTACATGTCAGAGAATTGACCACTAGGCTGTGGGGGCCTTGTAATCTGCAGAACTTTGATAGATATTAAAAGATCCTCCTTGTGTAAAAAATACAGGGGGAACGGATTCCGACGGCTGTTTTTTTGCTGTCGGATTCCGTTCCCCCTGTAAAAAGAAACAGCTGTCGGAATCTGTTCCCCCACTTCCATTATAAGAGGTGTTGATGTAGTGGCTTAAAAAATGCATCTTTTATTTTGTGTGGGGATGGAGCTTATCTGGCACCAGTGTAAAATAAATATATTTGAGAGTTTTTGCCTTTTATTTTGATAGGAAAATATGGGATCAAAAAAAGTCTGCGAGCCGGGACTTGAACTTGTTTCAAGGCCACCAGGTAAAGTGGGCCATCAGGTAAAGTGGACCATCAGGTAAAGTGGGCCATCAGGTAAAGTGGGCCATCAGGTAAAGTGGGCCACCAGGTAAACTGGGCCACCAGGTAAAGTGGGCCACCAGGTAAAGTGGGCCATCAGGTAAAGTGGGCCATCAGGTAAAGTGGGCCACCTTTAGCTATTAAAGTCAGTGAATTGACCACTAGGCTGTGGGAGCCTAGTAATTAGCAGGACTTTGATAGATATTAGAAGATCCTCTTTGTGTAAGAAATACAAGGGGAACGGATTCCGACGGCTGTTTTTTTTTGCTGTCGGAATCCGTTCCCCCTGTAAAAAAACAGCTGTCGGAATCCGTTCCCCCACTCCCATTATGAGAGGTGTTGATGTAGTGGCCTAAAAATGCTTTTTTTTATTGTGTGTGGGATGGAGCTTACCTGGCACCAGTTTAAAGAAATATATTTGAGAGTTTTTGCCTTTTATTATGATAGGAAAATATGGGATTAAAAAAAGTCTGCCAACCAGGACTTGAACTTGTGTCACCTAAACATCACCAGCTCTATATGCCAGAGAATTGACCACTAGTCTGTGGGAGCCTATTAATCTGCATAACTTTTATAGATATTAGAAGATCCTCCTTGTGTAAAAAATACAGGGGGAACGGATTCCGACGGCTGTTTTTTTGCTGTCGGATTCCGTTCCCCCTGTAAAAAAAAACAGCTGTCGGAATCCGTTCCCCCACTCCCATTATGACAGGTTTTGATGTAGTGGCTTAAAAAATGCATATTTTATTTTGTGTGGGGATGGAGCTTATCTGGCAACAGTGTTAAATAAATATATTTTAGAGTTTTTGCCTTTTATTTTGAGAGGAAAAAATGGGATCAAAAATAGTCTGCCAGCCGGGACTTGAACTTGTGTCACCTAAACATCACCAGCTCTATATGTCAGAGAATTGACCACTAGGCTGTGGGGGCCTAGTAATTAGCAGGACTTTGATAGATATTAGAAGATCCTCCTTGTGTAAAAAATACAGGGGGAACGGATTCCGACGGCTGTTTTTTTGCTGTCGGATTCCGTTCCCCCTGTAAAAAAAAACAGCTGTCGGAATCCGTTCCCCCACTCCCATTATGAGAGGTGTTGATGTAGTGGCCTAAAAAATGCTTTTTTTATTGTGTGTGGGATGGAGCTTACCTGGCACCAGTTTAAATAAATATATTTGAGAGTTTTTGCCTTTTATTATGATAGGAAAATATGGGATTAAAAAAAGTCTGCCAACCAGGACTTGAACTTGTGTCACCTAAACATCACCAGCTCTATATGCCAGAGAATTGACCACTAGTCTGTGGGGGCCTTATGATCCGCAGAACTTTTATAGATATTAAAAGATCCTCCTTGTGTAAAAAATACAGGGGGAACGGATTCCGACGGCTGTTTTTTTGCTATCGGATTCCGTTCCCCCTGTAACAAAAACAGCTGTCGGAATCTGTTCCCCCACTTCATTTATGAGAGGTGTTGACGTAGTGGCTTAAAAAATGCATCTTTTATTTTGTGTGGCGATGGAGCTTATCTGGCACAAGTGTAAAAGAAATATATTTTAGAGTTTCTGCCTTTTATTTTGATTGGAAAATATGGGATAAAAAAAAGTCTGCCAGCCGGGACTTGAACTTGTGTCAACTTAACATCACCAGTTCTACATGTCAGAGAATTGACCACTAGGCTGTGGGGGCCTTGTAATCTGCAGAACTTTGATAGATATTAAAAGATCCTCCTTGTGTAAAAAATACAGGGGGAACGGATTCCGACGGCTGTTTTTTTGCTGTCGGATTCCGTTCCCCCTGTAAAAAGAAACAGCTGTCGGAATCTGTTCCCCCACTTCCATTATAAGAGGTGTTGATGTAGTGGCTTAAAAAATGCATCTTTTATTTTGTGTGGGGATGGAGCTTATCTGGCACCAGTATAAAATAAATATATTTGAGAGTTTTTGCCTTTTATTTTGATAGGAAAATATGGGATCAAAAAAAGTCTGCGAGCCGGGACTTGAACTTGTTTCAAGGCCACCAGGTAAAGTGGGCCATCAGGTAAAGTGGACCATCAGGTAAAGTGGGCCATGAGGTAAAGTGGACCATCAGGTAAAGTGGGCCACCAGATAAAGTGGGCCACCAGGTAAAGTGGACCACCAGGTAAAGTGGGCCATCAGGTAAAGTGGGCCACCAGATAAAGTGGGCCACCAGGTAAAGTGGACCACCAGGTAAAGTGGACCATCAGGTAAAGTGGGCCACCAGGTAAAGTGGGCCATCAGGTAAAGTGGACCATCAGGTAAAGTGGGCCACCAGGTAAAGTGGGCCACCTATAGCTATTAAAGTCAGTGAATTGACCACTAGGCTGTGGGAGCCTAGTAATTAGCAGGACTTTGATAGATATTAGAAGATCCTCTTTGTGTAAGAAATACAATGGGAACGGATTCCGACGGCTGTTTTTTTTGCTGTCGGAATCCGTTCCCCCTGTAAAAAAACAGCTGTCGGAATCCGTTCCCCCACTCCCATTATGAGAGGTGTTGATGTAGTGGCCTAAAAAATGCTTTTTTTATTGTGTGTGGGATGGAGCTTACCTGGCACCAGTTTAAAGAAATATATTTGAGAGTTTTTGCCTTTTATTATGATAGGAAAATATGGGATTAAAAAAAGTCTGCCAACCAGGACTTGAACTTGTGTCACCTAAACATCACCAGCTCTATATGCCAGAGAATTGACCACTAGTCTGTGGGGGCCTTATAATCTGCAGAACTTTTATAGATATTAGAAGATCCTCCTTGTGTAAAAAATACAGGGGGAACGGATTCCGACGGCTGTTTTTTTGCTGTCGGATTCCGTTCCCCCTGTAAAAAAAAAACAGCTGTCGGAATCCGTTCCCCCACTCCCATTATGACAGGTTTTGATGTAGTGGCTTAAAAAATGCATATTTTATTTTGTGTGGGGATGGAGCTTATCTGGCACCAGTTTAAAGAAATATATTTTAGAGTTTTTGCCTTTTATTTTGATAGGAAAAAATGGGATCAAAAAAAGTACATGAGCAGGGACTTGAACCTGTGTCACCTAAACATCACCAGCTCTATATGTCAGTGAATTGACCACTAGGCTGTGTGGGCCTATTAATCTGCAGAATTTTTATAGATATTAGAAGATCCTCCTTGTGTAAAAAATACAGTGGGAACGGATTCCGACGACTGTTTTTTTGCTGTCGGATTCCGTTCCCCCTGTAAAAAGAAACAGCTGTCGGAATCTGTTCCCACACTTCCATTATGAGAGGTGTTGATGTAGTGGCTTAAAAAATGCATCTTTTATTTTGTGTGGGGATGGAGCTTATCTGGCACCAGTGTAAAATAAATATATTTGAGAGTTTTTGCCTTTTATTTTGATAGGAAAATATGGGATAAAAAAAAGTCTGCGAGCCGGGACTTGAACTTGTTTCAAGGCCACCAGGTAAAGTGGGCCATCAGGTAAAGTGGACCATCAGGTAAAGTGGGCCATCAGGTAAAGTGGGCCATCAGGTAAAGTGGGCCATCAGGTAAAGTGGACCATCAGGTAAAGTGGGCCATGAGGTAAAGTGGACCATCAGGTAAAGTGGGCCACCAGGTAAAGTGGGCCACCAGGTAAAGTGGACCATCAGGTAAAGACCAGGTAAGGTGGACCATCAGGTAAAGTGGGCCACCAGGTAAAGTGGGCCATCAGGTAAAGTGGGCCACCAGGTAAAGTGGGCCACCTTTAGCTATTAAAGTCAGTGAATTGACCACTAGGCTGTGTGGGCCTATTAATCTGCAGAACTTGTATAGATATTAGAAGATCCTCCTTGTGTAAAAAATACAGGGGGAACGGATTCCGACGACTGTTTTTTTGCTGTCGGATTCCGTTCCCCCTGTAAAAAAAAACAGCTGTCGGAATCCGTTCCCCCACTCCCATTATGAGAGGTTTTGATGTGGTGGCTTAAAAAGTGCATATTTTATTTTGTGTGGGGATGGAGCTTATCTGGCACCAGTGTAAAATAAATATATTTTAGAGTTTTTGCCTTTTATTTTGATAGGAAAAAATGGGATCAAAAATAGCCTGCCAGCCGGGACTTGAACTTGTGTCACCTAAACATCACCAGTTCTATATGTCAGAGAATTGACCACTAGGCTGTGGAGGCCTTATAATCTGCAGAACGTTTATAGATATTAAAAGATCCTCCTTGTGTAAAAAATACTGTGGGAACGGATTCCGACGGCTGTTTTTTTGCTGTCGGATTCCGTTCCCCCTGTAAAAAAACAGTTGTCGGAATCTGTTCCCCCACTTCACTTATGAGAGGTGTTGATGTAGTGGCTTAATAAATGCATCTTTTATTTTGTGTGGGGATGGAGCTTATCTGGAACCAGTGTAAAATAAATATATTTTAGAGTTTTTGCCTTTTATTTTGATAGGAAAAAATGGGATCAAAAAAAGTCTGCGAGCCGGGGCTTGAACTTGTTTCAAGGCCACCAGGTAAAGTGGGCCATCAGGTAAAGTGGACCATCAGGTAAAGTGGACCATCAGGTAAAGTGGACCATCAGGTAAAGTGGGCCATCAGGTAAAGTGGGCCATCAGGTAAAGTGGACCATCAGGTAAAGTGGACCATCAGGTAAAGTGGGCCATCAGGTAAAGTGAGCCATCAGGTAAAGTGGGCCATCAGGTAAAGTGGGCCATCAGGTAAAGTGGACCATCAGATAAAGTGGGCCATGAGGTAAAGTGGACTATCAGGTAAAGTGGGCCACCAGGTAAAGTGGGCCACCAGGTAAAGTGGACCACCAGGTAAAGTGGGCCACCAGGTAAAGTGGGCCACCAGGTAAAGTGGGCCACCAGGTAAAGTGGACCACCAGGTAAAGTGGGCCACCAGGTAAAATGGGCCACCAGGTAAAGTGGACCACCAGGTAAAGTGGGCCACCAGGTAAAGTGGGCCACCAGGTAAAGTGGGCCACCAGGTAAGTTGGGCCACCGTTAGCTATTAAAGTCAGTGAATTGACCACTAGGCTGTGGGAGCCTAGTAATTAGCAGGACTTTGATAGATATTAGAAGATCCTCTTTGTGTAAGAAATACAAGGGGAACGGATTCCGACGGCTGTTTTTTTTGCTGTCGGAATCCGTTCCCCCTGTAAAAAAACAGCTGTCGGAATCCGTTCCACAACTCCCATTATGAGAGGTGTTGATGTAGTGGCCTAAAAAATGCTTTTTTTATTGTGTATGGGATGGAGCTTACCTGGCACCAGTTTAAATAAATATATTTGAGAGTTTTTGCCTTTTATTATGATAGGAAAATATGGGATTAAAAAAAGTACATGAGCCGGGACTTGAACCTGTGACACCTAAAAATCACCAGCTCTATATGTCAGTGAATTGACCACTAAACTGTGTGGGCCTATTAATCTGCAGAACTTTTATAGATATTAGAAGATCCTCCTTGTGTAAAAAATACAGGGGGAACGGATTCTGTTCCCCCTGTAAAAAAAAAAAAAGCTGTCGGAACTTGTGTCACCTAAAAATTGTCCGCTATTAATGGCAGTGAATTGACCACTAGGCTGTGTATCCCTAAAAATTATGAGCACTAAGATAGATATTAGAAGATCCTCCTTGTTTAAGAAATACAGGGGGAACGGATTCCCACGGCTGTTTTTTGCCGTCGGATTCTTTTACCCCTGTTAAAAAACTGAGGTCGGAATCCACTCCCCCACTCCCATTATGAGAGGTGTTGTTGTAGTGGCTTTAAAAAAATCACATTTTATTTTGTGTGTGGATGGAGCTTACCTGGCACCAGTTTAAAGAAATATATTTAGGAGCTTTTGCCTTTTCTCATGATAGGAAAATATGGGATCAAAAAAAGTGTGTCACATAAAACTTGTGTCACATAAAAGTCATCTGGTCTTAATGTCATTGAATTGACCACTAGGCTGTGGGGACCTAACATTTAACAGCACTGTGATAGATATAAGAAGATCATCCTCGTGTAAGAAATACAGGGGGAACGGATTCCGACGGCTGTTTTTTTGCTGTCGGATTCCGTTCCCCCTGTAAAAAAAAAAAACTGTCAGAATCCGTTCCCCCACTCTTCCGCTGATACAATGTTGAAGATTGTCGTTACCCTGCCATTCAAGTGACATCTCAGTTTGATTCATCTTCAGGTTGGTTTTCTTTTTGAGACAGTTTACCTGTGAAAGTTTTGGACAAAGTTGAATGTGTTTTTTGAACTTGCACACTTAAACACGTGATCTTCAGTTATTGCAACGCACCCCACGTCCAGACAACGCACTCTAATTCATCGTTCTATGAACTGGTATTTTCCTAATTTTTCCTTATTATTTTCCAGTGACTGAACTGATAAACGGTGAACTGTGAGTAGACATTTAAAGGGACGTTTCATAAGTGCTTATTCAGAGGTGGAATGTTTTTGTTTTTTTATGTTTGTTGTTTTCAAATGTGATTGTTTGAAGGTGATCTTTTGAAAAGGTGAGGGTTTGTTAGTGTAGAAATTGACACATTGTGAATTATCTGATTTTGAAGTTCCATAAGGGATTTGTTACACCAGAAGTGAAAGGGTTTTACAACTTGAGTGTTGAAAGTGTTGGTGTGAATTCAAAAGACAATATAAAGACTGTAAATTGTTTTATTTTATTCTTTACTTAGACAGAATAAGTAACCACTCATAAGAAAAAGAAATCTAAAGAAATAAATTCTGTTTGATTGTTTTTTTTTGCAATTATTTACAGTGAATCTTTTTATTGAGAGCTGCTAGGGAGTAGGGAAGCTTCACTTTATTAGATTTGGGGAGGGAGGAGCATAATACACTGTGTTTTCACATATGCAAATTTCACTTCAGGAAGCCACTGTGTGACATTATCATACCTGAAGCCTACTCTTGTCAATCTATAGTGTTCTAACACAATAAAGTAAGAAACCACATTCACACATTAGTGTGTAACAAGGCTAAAACGTTTGGGAAACGGGGACCAAGATCCTTTCGTTGTCCAAACTTCCAGAGCAGTCATAATCCATTTTCCCTACATGACGGGCTAGATTCCCCGTTACATAAGTGGCGTCACGAACAGGATCATACTTAGCCTAATTTTTGTTGTTGCTGTAGTATTCTGTCCCAGGTCTGTGAGCAAGAAGAAAAATGGCAGAACTGGAAGAACTGAAGAAGGAGTTCGCTGAAATGCAGAGGAGGTTAGCGGAGCAAGCTGGGGCATTGGATCTTGCCAGAACAGAACAGCGGGCAGCCCTGTCACTGGCCAGAGCAGTAACGGAGCAGCAAGCATCCACTCTTGCACCCCCAGCAACAATCTATATCCCAAGAGATCATAAACTTGCACCACAAAACCTGGAGAAGGAAGTGTGGAAGAGTGGATTGTCTCTATGAAATCAGCATTTCGAGTCATGAAGGTGCCAGAAGAAGATCAGGTGGAGCTGATAAAGCAGCACTTAAAGGGAGAGGCTAAAGATACTGTGAGGTTCATGATCGAAGAAGTGGATAACAGTGTCGAGTCCATCTTCCAGCTGCTCCAGGAAACCTATGGAGACAGGGTACCTATTGGCACTAGGTTGAAAGACTTTTATGATAGAAAACAAGCACCTGGTGAGACCATACATGCCTATGCTTATGATTTACGTGAAAAGCTCCACAAGGTGAAGCACAGAGAGCCCAGACGAGTTTCAGATGAAGAGAGTGTTCTGAAAGAGAAGTTAGTCCTTGGACTGAGGGATGATTTCCTAAGAAGAGAAATGAAACTAAGGGTCAAGGAAGAGCAAAGATTGACTTTTGCACAGCTGATGCAAGACGCCATCACATGGTCTGAGGAAGAGGAAGAACAACCTGAAGGTAACCTGAAGACCCCTGTGCGTGCGAGAGTGGCTGTTCACACTACAGTTGCGACTGGTGACAATTCATCCTCACTGACCTTAGGGAAGTTGCACGAGGCAATAGAGAAGATAGCTGCACGGCAGGAAGAATTGTATAGAATAGTCCATAGTCAGGGGAGAGTCGATCCCCAGCCTGGTGTTATGAGAAGACAGCCTCTGAGAAACAGTGAAGGGCAATATATCTGTTACACCTGTGGTCAACCAGGTCACACCAGTCGACGTTGTAGGCAGTTTCAGGAGTTGGGTAACCGGGGCACTGCATCATCACAAATGGGGGAAGTATCGGAGGTGTTAAGAGGAGCTTCATCGGGTGACATGGCAAGCACCAGTGGGCCTTCAGTAATCCGGAGCCATACAGCTGACTGGAATGCAGCTATAGCACCAGAAACCTTAAGGGATAGTGCTTTTGGAGACTGTTTGACAGTGGATGTAAAAATAGCCGGGGTGCCCACCAAATGCTTGTAGGTCACCACCATCTCAGAGTCTCACTTTAAACATCATTTCGGAGGACAAGAGATACAGCTGTCGTCTGCTAACTGGGTGTGCCTTACTGCTGCGAACGGACTAGACATTCCTTTCCTTGGATGTCTACAGGCAGATATAGAGTGCATGGGAAGTCTGCTTCCAGGGAAGTGTGTTTTCAGACTCGAACCCCGATGTGAAGGAGATGAAGGGATTGGCTGGAATCGTGGGGATGAATGTGCTTAGTGAATTGAAAAACCTTTTACTGTCTGGAAAGGATTTGGATAAGGAAAGCAAAGTGAGCCAACGTGCAGATGCAAATGTCAGGCGAGTGATAGCAAAAGTGAAAAAAGATGAAGGACTCTTGGGCCCAGAGGGAAGGATAGGATTTGTTAAGGTGTCTGGGAAGCAAGTTGTGATAATCCCACCCTTAAGTGAGAAGATTGTGGAAGGCCACTGCAGTATACCTCATCAAGTCAAACATCAGGTGTTGGTGGAGAGCACAGGTTCTGTTACCCTTCCAAAAGGATTGTTAGTAGCCAAGAAAAGGGTAAAGTTCCGGTGTGAGTGTTAAATCTCTGTCAAGAAACTGTCAAGTTGATGCCGAGATCCAGGATTGCAGTTGTGTCTAAGCCTCAAAAAGTAGTCCCAAAGCAAATGGTGGAATTAGAAGAAGACGATGATGAGTTCCGTGTTAAACGACATGTACAGTGCAGCATTAAGAGTGAGAGCCAGCCCGAACAACTGTCAATTCCAGTTCAGATGAATCAGGACGGACTGTCTGAGATGCAACGGGAGGAGCTAAATACTCTGCTGACACGTTATAGTGATGTGTTCTCCAAGAGTGACACAGACTATGGATACACAACAACAGTGACACATAGCATACCTACTGGAGATGCTCAGCCAATAAAACAACGCCATCAACGAGTCCCACCTCACGTTTTTCAAGAGTTTAAGAGACATGTGCAGGATCTTGTCAGTCAAGGTGTACTAAACGAGAGTCGCAGTCCGTTGGCCTCACCTGCAGTCATTGTGATAAAGAAAGACGGAAGTGTTCGTTTCTGCTGCGACTACAGGAGACTCAACCAAGTCACATTTAAGGATGCCTACCCCCTTCCACGTGTGGAGGAATCCTTGGATGCTTTGGGGAATGCACAGTTTTTTTCCACACTGGATCTCACGGCAGGTTATTTTCAAGTGGCGGTAAATGAATCAGATCAGGAGAAAACTGCTGTCACAACTCCGTTCGGGTTGTTTGAGTGGACACGGATGCCGTTTGGATTATGCAACGCTCCGGCCACCTTTCAGCGGTTGATGAGTGCAGCATTAGGTGATCTGGCCTTTGACATTCTATTGATCTATCTTGACGATATTATCGTGTTTTCTGTGGATTTCAAGAGCCATTGTGAGAAGTTGGAGCTTGTGTTCTCAAGGTTGCGTCAGCACGGACTGAAGCTGAAACCGAGTAAATGTTTCCTCCTGAAACCAGAGGTCCGGTTCTTGGGACACATCATTTCGTCGAAGGGAGTTCAGGTGGACAAGGACAAGGTTCAGTGCTTGGATGTGTGGCCTTCACCTACGAATGTTAGGGAGGTTAGACAGCTGCTGGGATTTATGAGTTACTATCGTCGATTTGTTCCAAGATTCGCACAGCTGGCAAAGCCCCTACATGCCCTGGTGGGAAAAGGTAACAAAGGCAAGTCCGCAGAAGCGTTTGTCTGGAGTGATGAGTGTCAGTCCGCATTCAGCAAGTTAAAGAGTTGTCTCATGTCACCTCCGATTCTGGCTTACCCTGATTTCCAGTGTCCGTTCATACTTACGACGGATGGGAGCCTCAATGGACTTGGAGCCATTCTCAGTCAAAAGCCGGGGGGTGTTGAACGTGTCATTGCTTATGCGAGCAGAGGTCTAAAGGGATCGGAGAGAAATGACAAATATTACATTGCCTTCAAGTTGGAGTTACTTGCCCTTAAATGGACAGTAACTGAGAAATTTAAGGAATACCTGATATTTGCAAAATTTCAGGTTATTACTGACCACAACCCTCTTCGCTACCTGGAGACAGCCAACCTCGGAGCAGTGGAACAGCTTTGGTCTGCACAGTTAGCAGAGTTCAACTTTGATGTTTGTTACAAGCCTGGCAGACAGAACATCAATGCTGACGTTCTTTCTAGGATTCCCTGGGGTATGGAACCCGAGGAGGATGACAATGGGAAAGACTTCATTCGGTTGACATCTGACGAGGTACGGGCATGCCTGTGGCCAGGTAAAGAAGAAGGGGTTGACAAGTCTTCAGTCCGAGTTGCCAAACAAGCAGCCATAAGGAAGGGCGTTGATGGTTATAGCTGGTCATCCATCAAAGAGCAACAGAGGAATGATCCTTGTATAGCACCTGTGTACAAAGCTGTCCTCGAGAACAGGAGGCTTGTGACACGTAGTTTCCGGGATATGGAAACCCAGCAAAAGAAGCTAGCTAGACAGTTGGAGCGTTTGAAATTAAGACATGAAGTGCTGTTCCGAGTGATTACAGACCCAAGAGACGGGGAGGAGATTTGGCAGTTGGTAGTGCCTGAGTCTTTGTGGGAAAAAGTGTATAAGGGAGTCCATGAACATGGAGGACATTTTGGTAGCAGGAGTACATTAGAGCAGATGCGACAGAGCTAATATTGGCCCACAATGGCCAATGACGTACAAACCTGGGTAACTCAGTGTCGAAGATGTACCCTAGCTAAGGATGTATTCCCCAAGATTCGTGCGCCTATGACCTGCACCAACGTAACCGCACCTCTAGAAGTTCTTGCCATGGACTACACTGTGCTTGAGAGATCAGCAGGGGGTTATGAGAATGTTCTAGTGCTTACGGACATGTTTACAAGATTTACTGTGGCGATCCCGACCAAAAATCAGACAGCACTTACCACCGCCAAAGCCCTCATACGACACTGGTTTGTCTGCTATGGGTGTCCCGCCCGATTGCACTCGGATCAAGGCAGATGTTTCGAGGCAGGCGTAATCAAGGAGCTCTGTAAATTGTATGGAATCAGCAAGAGTCGCCCCAGTCCTTATCATCCACAAGGGAACGCGCAGTGTGAAAGGTTCAATCGCACGATGCACGACATGCTGCGAACATTACCTGCGGAAAAGAAGAAGGATTGGAAAACTTACCTGCCACGTTCATTCATCGACCGGTTACTCTCCATTTTATTTAATGTTTGGACGGGACGCAAGGCTGCCCATGGATGTCCTAGGAAGAAAAGACCTATCTGATGATGAGGTGGATGATCTAGATGAGTGGGTGAAGAATCACCATGAACGCCTGAGAACTGCAGTGGAGATGGCAAAGGTAACTGCTCAAGAAGCCTCCAGGAGAAGGAAGAGGGTCTATGACCGCAAGGCTTCAGGAGCGCTCATTAGACCTGGTGACAGAGTATTGTTGCGTAACCACAAGTTTAGAGGACGAAACAAAATCCAAGATAAGTGGGAGTCTGTGCCGTATTTGGTAGAGCAGGAAAATCACGCAGGTTTACCAGTCTTTACTGTACGTCCTGAGCAGGGAGGTTCCACAAAGGTCGTTCACAGGGATCAATTGAGACACTGTACTTTCCCCACACCCACAAGGCAGGTTGCACATACAAGAAGAGAAAAAGAATTGTCAGACTCACACTCACAAGACATTGTTTACATTCCATATACTTCACACTTACCAAACACGTGCTTACCTGGGGAAGTCGAGGGTGGAGTGGTATATGAGGGGGGTAATGTAGCTGGGAGTGAGAGAGTAGACACAGGTCAAGATGGGGAATCTGAAGACTCTGACATTTCAGAGGCTGACACTAGTGTGGTACCTGATCTCAGACGTTCGAAGAGGGAAACCCAGGGTAGGATACCTGTGAGATATAAGGATGATTACATTCTGAAATAAGAGTCCAGAAGGTTCTGTAACTTGTGAGGTATTGGGAGAAAAAGTCATGTACAATGTGATATCTTTCTAACATGTTGTTTTATGTTTCAGAGATGAATCTGCCAGAGATGTCAATGAAGTGGAAGGGTTTAGCAGGGGGGAAATGTAACGGGTATATTATTTTGAAAGCAGCTTTTTTTTTGGGGGGGGGGGTACTCTTATTTTGGCAAGCGGTCTACTTTTTGGGGCGAGTGCTGAAAGTGCAGCGGGAAGAGACGAAGAAGAGCGTGGGTTCTGAGTATGCGACTGATACAGAAGTAAATGCAGTGTCGTGATCGAGAAGCTCGTTTGTTAAAGTTGTTTCAATGGAAGATTATCGAGGATGGAGTCGAATAAAGAATGACAGCACTAAGTGAGGGGGTTATAGTGACCCACGTTTGGTATTGAAGACATTTTTTTTCCGGTGGTATGTGTTGGCTGTGAGAATGATGCAGTGACATTGTGAAGACCACGGAAGTTGTGAGTACGTTTAAAGTGCAAACCCTGCTTGATTTTTGTCATCAAGAGACTTGTTGCATGTCTTTGTGCTGTATTTTGCACTTCTTGTGTTTTGATCGAATAGCATCGTCGAGTTAATAGTTCCAAGGGACTGTTCATGTGTACACAAGTTTTCCGCACGTCTCAGAGCACGGTGAGACTGAGATCGCCGCAGTACGCACTTAATGCAGAGACATAACTCTTCCGCTGATACAAGGTTGAAGATTGTCGTTACCCTGCCATTCAAGTGACATCTCAGTTTGATTCATCTTCAGGTTGGTTTTCTTTTTGAGACAGTTTACCTGTGAAAGTTTTGGACAAAGTTGAATGTGTTTTTTGAACTTGCACACTTAAACACGTGATCTTCAGTTATTGCAACGCACCCCACGTCCAGACAACGCACTCTAATTCATCGTCCTACGAACTGGTATTTTCCTAATTTTTCCTTATTATTTTCCAGTGACTGAACTGATAAACGGTGAACTGTGAGTAGACATTTAAAGGGACGTTTCATAAGTGCTTATTCAGAGGTGGAATGTTTTTGTTTTTTTATGTTTGTTGTTTTCAAATGTGATTGTTTGAAGGTGATCTTTTGAAAAGGTGAGGGTTTGTTAGTGTAGAAATTGACACATTGTGAATTATCTGATTTTGAAGTTCCGTAAGGGATTTGTTACACCTCAAGTGAAAGGGTTTTACAACTTGAGTGTTGAAAGTGTTGGTGTGAATTCAAAAGACAATATAAAGACTGTACATTTTTTTATTTTATTCTTTACTTAGACAGAAGAAGTAACCTCTCATAAGAAAAAGAAATCTAAAGAAATAAATTCTGTTTGATTGTTTTTTTTTTTTGCAATTATTTACAGTGTATCTTTTTATTGAGAGCTGCTAGGGAGTAGGGAAGCTTCACTTACTTTATTAGATCTGGGGAGGGAAGAGCATAACACACTGTGTTTTCACATATGCAAATTTCACTTCAGGAAGCTGTTGTTCTGTTGTAACAACTGATTGTAACTCATTCCGTGTGTGTGTGTGTGTGTGTGTGTGTGTTTACATACATTCACATTTATATGGGAACATGTATGTGTAATATATGTACACAACAAAGGATAAAACTTTATGAATATTACATGTAATGCTATGTTTGTCTTCATTTCTAAATATTTTATATGTATCATTATATAGCCACACATAGTCAATGCATATATTGCAGTATATTGAAAAATATAAGCAGTAGTTTACATACATGGAAATGTATTAAGTAATATATCACATTATATTTGCAGTATATTCCCATATATTTTTGTTACGTAAGGGTAGCCTGTCCAGTCATACTTTAGTTTTTGTGTCTGAATCAAAATACTTAACTTTTTCGATATTTCAGTCTCGTCGTGTTTAATTTTAAGACAATACTGTCTAAAATTTGGGATGGTTAGACTGTAGAGGAAAATCAAATAATTTCTTACAATAGCATTAACATGTTTACAATTAATAAACAAAAGTTGAAATTATTTATTAATGGATGGACTATAGCATTAAAAAGATGCATACAAGTCAATATGATAATATTCATTCAAGTATCAAGGTGTTTGAACTATTGAAGTCACAGATATAAGTGGATATGAGAATCTTAAAAGCTTTCTGAAAGCGTGGATAGAAAAAACCATAGATCAATGGGTTACAAGTGGAGTTAAAGTATCCAAACCAAACCAAAGCATCAAAAACATCAACAGGAGTCACAAAATTGAGGAAAGGATCAACAGCAGTGGCGGTAAAAAAAGGCAGCCAGCAGATGCAAAAAACACCCATGACAATGGCCAGAGTTTTTGCTGCTTTTCCTTCTCTTTGCGCAGAGCTTTGGCTCTTCAATCCTCCTGCTGCCGCCACAGTCACTCTTTCTGACATAACCTTTGCATGCTTTCTTGCAACATGGAAGATTTTCATGTACAGAGAGCTCATGATTGCCACAGGGAGGAAGAATGTGAGAAGTGAGCAAATAAGACCCCACTGTTTGTTAAAAAACAGAACACAACTTCCCACACAGTAAACCTGCATGATAAATGACTCTAAACCAATTGTGTTCACACCTGAAAACACAACAGAAAAACTGTAGAGAAATGAAAACAGCCATGCAAAGGTAGTAAATACAGTCACAATGTTGTTTGTGACCCTTATTTTGTACCTTAAAGGATCACAAATGGCCCAGTACCTGTCAACAGATATTAAACTGAGATGTATTTTAGAAGAGATGCTGAAAGTCATGTCCAAACTTGAATGCACTTTACACACAAAATCCCCCAGATACCAGCAGCCTTCAACAGATCGCACCATGCTGTACGGCATGACCAAAGAGCCCAGCAGACAATCACTGGCAGCCAGACAGAAAACGATCAGATGAGTTGGAGACTGTAGATGTTTGAAGTGAGAGATGGAGATAATGATCAGCAGGTTCCCAAAAACTGTTATGAGGATCATCAGCACCATGAAAACATACAATGCCACTTTAAGGACAGTAAGACGAAGAGCTCTTGGACAGGAGTCCGGCAGGAGTGGATAGCAGAGAAGCACATTCTCAGAGTAAATGTCAGTTTCATTTGAGGTCATTACGAAGATATAAAATTATATGCAGGATCAAAAAACAATATTTCCTTTGTAAATGTAAAAAATTAAATCACACAGATATAGTTGAAACTCTGAGGGGAATCAACCACAGTCAGATAGAGACTAAAAAACAAAGACAATAGTACATGCACTTAAGGAACTACATACCGGTAGTCTGGATTCAGAGGCTCAGTTTGAGCTTTATATACAGTACACTCAGGTTCCAAAACAGGTAACGCCCCGACCCTCATGAACATATTTGAACATGATATAACAATGGTGGTGTAACTAATCGTGGTACACGAGGGGCACCAGATGGCGACAAATAATAATAAAAAACTATCTATCTATCCATCCATCCATCCATCCATCCATCTCTGTAAGTTTTATTTTTTATTTCCCACCTACGGTATGAGTTAGCACACCACAAATTTAGCCCATGAGCAAACGAACAAGGGCAAAAACTGAGGTAAGAGATATAAAAGACCAGATAATATCTTAGTTTATCTCAAAATCAGTTTCATCAGTATGACTCGGAAAAACTGTACTATTCAGTGGGATTTGGATCATTTACATTTAAACTGGAATGAGAATTTTTATATATTAACATGTAAACACGTAATTTCTAAATGTCAATATGATATATGCTGATATGCTTTTAATAAGTTTCCCTTCTTTTAATTTAGTAGAATGTAAGTTTTGACTACATCATTTTATTTGGCTATAGAGTGCTGCAGTGATGACACATTTTTGCAGGCCAACCCAGAAGTTCGCATCACCCTCAACATCGGCTTGGGTCTTCTGACGTCGCACTGCCTGCTGAAGCTGATGCTAGGCTGCATCCCAGACCCTCTCGCTCTCTCGGAAACAGTGGTCGACCGAAATTTGTCTGTTGGTAGGTGGCGTGGGCTCTTGTAGGTGGTGGATACCCCGGTGGAGCGGCTTCAGAGTCATTGGAGGAGGTAGGCTGATCACGGGACCATTGGATGGGGCTCACCACCAGGCTCGAGGGAATGGGCTCTGGTTCTTTGAAGTTGAAGGGGTCCGACACTGTGACGCACACAGTTCTTGATTAATGGTCTTCCTGTCAACGACTGGACCTTGTAGGAAGACGGAGTGGACCTTTTCGGGAGGCCCTTCCACCATCCACTCCTCCATGGGCCCTTCCACCATCCACATCTTCATGGGCCCTTCCACCATCCACTCCTCCATGGGCCCTTCCACCATCCACTCCTCCATGGGCCCTTCCACCATCCACTCCTCCATGGGCCCTTCCACCATCCACTCCTCCATGGGCCCTTCCACCATCCACTCCTCCATGGGCCCTTCCACCATCCACATCTTCATGGGCCCTTCCACCATCCACTCCTCCATGGGCCCTTCCACCATCCACACCTTCATGGGCCCTTCCACCATCCACTCCTCCATGGGCCCTTCCACCATCCACTCCTCCATGGGCCCTTCCACCATCCACTCCTCCATGGGCCCTTCCACCATCCACATCTTCATGGGCCCTTCCACCATCCACTCCTCCATGGGCCCTTCCACCATCCACTCCTCCATGGGCCCTTCCACCATCCACTCCTCCATGGGCCCTTCCACCATCCACTCCTCCATGGGCCCTTCCACCATCCACTCCTCCATGGGCCCTTCCACCATCCACTCCTCCATGGGCCCTTCCACCATCCACTCCTCCATGGGCCCTTCCACCATCCACATCTTCATGGGCCCTTCCACCATCCACTCCTCCATGGGCCCTTCCACCATCCACACCTTCATGGGCCCTTCCACCATCCACTCCTCCATGGGCCCTTCCACCATCCACTCCTCCATGGGCCCTTCCACCATCCACTCCTCCATGGGCCCTTCCACCATCCACTCCTCCATGGGCCCTTCCACCATCCACTCCTCCATGGGCCCTTCCACCATCCACATCTTCATGGGCCCTTCCACCATCCACTCCTCCATGGGCCCTTCCACCATCCACATCTTCATGGGCCCTTCCACCATCCACTCCTCTAGGGGTTCTTCCACCGTCAGCGCTACCTTGGTTCCTTCGACAAGCATCCCTACCTGTTTCCATCTCTTCGCCAGCTCCTTGTCCACCTCCAGAGCCCCCGCCCTTGCTCCCTCAGTCGAACTGTTATGGGGTGAGGTTGTGCCTTCTCTAGGGGAAAAGGCTGACACAGTCTGCCTGCTTGTCTTCATTTTCATTTGTATTTCCTTGGTTACCTGTTTTTCAATTTCCCGCTCTTAATTTTTTTGCTCTGGTTATTGATTAATTAGTTATCACCTGTTCGGAATTGAATTCATCACTCTGTTTATTTAAGCTTTTCAGTTTCTTCAGTTCATTGTCAGGTATTGTTGTGTTCTACACGCTGTTTCATTTATGTTTTTCTCTATTGGCGTTTACTTTCTTTAATAAAAGTATTTATATTTGACCTTCCTCTCCTCTGCTCGTCAGCATCGGACTGTAAACGTGACACACTTCATAACTCAAAAGTCTAAATATTATCCAATTATTATTTTTAATGTGATGACCAAAAACGTTTTTTGAATATCCTTCAAAGGTTGTCCCCATTTGTAAAACTACGTTTTACAATGTATAGGTAAACTAACACTTGGTGAAAAACAAACTAAAAAAGAAACTAAATTACCACTATAACCAGTAGGCCATTCCATTTGGGACAGGGACAATAGTAGGTTGTAACTGCACTATTTGCACTTGAGATTTATTTTGCACAGTTTAGGGACAACATTTCCAAAACTAGCTTTATTTTATGCAGATGATAGCTATTTTACAAAATTTGAGACACATAATACAAAAAAACTAGTTATACTGATAAGGCTTTTTTTTTTTTTTTTTATAGCAATAGTAGGCCAAACAAATCTTCTAAGTCTGGATTTCCCTCTTCCTGAGATGACATTTTATTGATTGCAAAAGTGAGATAACTGTGATGTGCACTCTCACTAACAGAAATAACAGAAATGTGTAGTGCAATCGCTGCCCGAGTGCTACGTGAAATTTGATTTCTTGTACTGTGTATCTCCTTTTAAGAAAAGAAGGTTGTGATATAATTTCATATTAAATGCTTCAGAACTACCAGTCAAATAGCCTACAGCACGTGAATAAGTCAATGAATAATTCAAGCATGTTCCAGAGGTTTATATTTTAGTTTGACCATTTTAATCTGGTATGTCACATTGTAACACATGGTAACCCTCTGTATTGGTTAGAAATGGACATGTTAACTCATTGGTAACATTTAAATGACTAATACTTGATACTTAAACTTTTTTTATTTTATTTAATAGGCTATACGCATTAAGGCATTTTCAATTGCAGATTTTATTTATTCATTTATGCACAAATTGACCCTAAACCCCATCTTCTCTTTGGTTGTTATGTTAGATGTTATACCATGGATAAACCTGTCCATCTTGGTTAGTCCAGTGTATCTCTCCCACACAAGTATTTAGTATTTAGATATTGCAGAAAAAAACAAAAAAAAAACAAATGTTATTTATTCTACTAATTGCATAAAACCTGCATTAAAAGCTTTTTCAATAAAAGTATTTCAATATTGTAGTATTTACACTGTTTGTGTTAAGTTTATGAGTGTCCGTTTTGGCACACATTCATCAGCACTTTGCAAAGAATAATGATTTTTTTTAACATTTTTTAAATTATATTTACAGAAAAAAATGCTAAATAACTATTAGGATCTATATCAGTATCTCTCTCTCTCTCTCTCTCTCTCTCTCTCTCTGTAATGAGTCCACATTACAATTTAGAGTGATCTGTTATAAAAGGTGACTGTCTAAGTTATGTATTTCAGAAATGTACATATGCAAATCACAGTTAGCTACAAATTTATTAATTTAAACACTGTAACATTAAGGCATTAAATTATTTCAGTATTGTCCTGATTCAATTCAATTCAAGACATTACTGTTTAACATTTGGGATGGAGAGGAAAATGCATGCCAGATATAATAATTTACATATTATACATTTAATAAACAAAGTTAACATTATTTATTCATGGATGGACTGGCATTAAAATATGCATAAAAGTAAATATGATAATATTCATTCAAGTATCAAGGTGTTTGAGTCATTGAAGCCACAGATATAAGTGGATATGAGAATCTTAAAAGCTTTCTGAAAGCGTGGATAGAAAAAACCATAGATCAATGGGTTACAAGTGGAGTTAAAGTATCCAAACCAAACCAAAGCATCAAAAACATCAACAGGAGTCACAAAATTGAGGAAAGGATCAACAGCAGTGGCGGTAAAAAAAGGCAGCCAGCAGAGATAAAAAACACCCATGACAATGGCCAGAGTTTTTGCTGCTTTTCCTTCTCTTTGCGCAGAGCTTTGGCTCTTCAATCCTCCTGCTGCCGCCACAGTCACTCTTTCTGACATAACCTTTGCATGTTTTCTTGCAACATGGAAGATTTTCATGTACAGAGAGCTCATGATCATTCCGGGAAGGAAGAATGTGAGAAGTGAGCAAATAAGACCCCACTGTTTGTTAAAAAACAGAACACAACTTCCCACACAGTAAACCTGCATGATAAATGACTCTAAACCAATTGTGTTCACACCTGAAAACACAACAGAAAAACTGTAGAGAAATGAAAACAGCCACGTGAAGGTAGTAAATACAGTCACAATGTTGTTTGTGATCCTCATTTTGTACCTTAAAGGATCACAAATGGCCCAGTACCTGTCAACAGATATTAAACTGAGATGTATTAAAGAAGAGATGCTGAAAGTCATGTCCAAACTTGAATGCACTTTACACACAACATTTCCCAGATACCAGCAGCCTTCAACAGATCGCACCATGCTGTACGGCATGACCAAAGAGCCCAGCAGACAATCACTGGCAGCCAGAGAGCGAACGATCAGATGAGTTGGAGACTGTAGATGTTTGAAGTGAGAGATGGAGATGATGATCAGCAGGTTCCCAAAAACTGTTATGAGGATCATCAGCACCATGAAAACATACAATGCCACTTTAAGGACAGTAAGACGAAGAGCTCTTGGACAGGAGTCCGGCAGGAGTGGATAGCAGAGAAGCACATTCTCAGAGTAAATGTCAGTTTCATTTGAGGTCATTACGAAGATATAAACTGATATGCAGGATCAAAACACAATATTTCCTTTGTAAATGTAAAAAATAAAATCACACAGATATAGTTGAAACTCTGAGGGGAATCAACCACAGTCAGATAGAGACCAAAAAACAAAGAAAATATACAGTACATGCACATAACTATAGTCTGGATTCAGAAGCTCAGTTTGAGCTTTATATACACTCAGGTTCCAAAACAGGAAACGCCCCGACCCTCATTAACATATTTTAATATGCTAACAATGGTCCTGTAACTAATCTTGGTACACGAGGCGCCCTCAGGTGGCCACAATATTACTATCTATCTATCTATCTATCTATCTATCTATCTATCTATCTATCTATCTATCTATCTATCTATCTATCTATCTATCTATCTATCTATCTGTAATTCTCTATAGGAGAGTGAGCACACCACAAATTTAGCCCATGAGCAAACGAAAAAGTGCAAAAAACTAGTTGAGCGATATAAAAAAACAGATAATATTTGAGTTCACCTCAAAATATTTTTAATCAGCCAGACTAAAGAAGTAGCCTGCTTACAGTATGACATAATACTGGGGGGATTTTAATCATTTATATGTTTGACCTGGAATGACAATTTGTATACATTAGTAACATGAAAACACATTCTAATTTCTAAATGTCAATATGATATATGCTGGTATTCTTTTAATAATTTCCCCCTCTTTTTAGTTTGTAAATTGTAAGTTTTCAACTACATAATTTTCTTTGAATAGAGTGCTGCAGTGATGACATGAAACTCTAACTGAACGGCAATTGGTTCTTTCAACGGCGCAGCACCAGCCAATCAGAAGTACTTCCAAATCCACGTAAACCATATATATCGTACACTAACCTGCGATCGGCACGCTGTGCGATATGAAAGCTTCTGTTATCCCTCCTCTCCCCAGAGCCACCTGTAGAGATCTGCTACGGGGTTCTACCATTTCTACCAGAAAGACTCAGGAGACAAGAGAACGTATGTGTTACGAACCCTTGTGACAAAGTCATCAAAGAGTAACATTGAGGTTGTGATCAAAAGGGCATTGTGATTAGGGGTGGCAAAAGACAAGACGTTACGAATAAATGTGAAAGAAAGATAATTTATTATACAGAAAGGAAACAATTATCCAAAACGATGAATAATAGCAATAATGATAATAATAATAATAATAGTGACAATAGGTAATGAAAAATAAACAAAACTCTACAGATCAAAAGATAGTAGATAAATAACCCGAGAGGAAAAGGGGACTTAGTTAGTGAAGCCAAAGAAATGAAAATAACAAAACAAAACTCAATCTAACTTATTGTTAAACCTCTAATCTAACTAGTAAACAAAAGAAAAGAAAAGACAACAAATCTTCAGCGCCGGGCGCCCTAAATAAAGTACTCTAACTAACAAACAAAACATACAGGAGGTGGCATTCACATTCTTACCTGGGGTGTATATACATTGAGTTTCCTACGTGATGTAGTATGTAAGTCACGTGACATCTAACTGTCCTCTTTCCACTTGTCAAAAGCTTCTCAAAACACTTGTCAAAGCTTCTCAAAACACTGGTCAAAAAGGGAAAAACTGAACGTAAAGGGAAAGTGTCATACTAATATTCAAAAACGAGATGGCAACAGAAAAAGAATAACAGGCGAGCAAAACAACACCAAAGCAGAGCGTCCGAAAACAAGTTGCATCGTCGCGTTCTTTCAGCGTCCCTTTAACCACTGGCGGGAAGCTTGATTGGCTGCGGGGGAGGTGACGTCACACAATGGTAGCGAATGATAGCCCTCCAGCAGACTCGAGGTGGAGCGAACCTGAGAATGTGTCAGAAAAAGAGAGAGAGGGAGAGACAGAGACACACAGGCACGCACCACCACGCGGGGACGTAACAGTATGAATACGATTTATTTAACAGTTGTATGCAAATTAGTATTGAATAGATTAAATGATAAAGTTATTTGGCGTAGGCCCCGTCCGTGGTCCGAGTCCGGAGGGTAGCAGATTCTTGCAGTTCCTGCCTGAAGATGAAGGCAGGGGCGGAGCCTACCCCAAAAGAAATGGGAAAAGGAAATTGATACCCATTGGAGTATTCTTAAAATATTTAGCCAAAGAAAAATGTATTATATTATTGAAAAATATACAGACCTTGACATATAGGTGTTATAATCATTAAACAGAGTGAATCATTAGGCTATTGCCTAAAGTGCTGTGAGTAATGCCACGAAGCCCGTGAAAGACCACGCTAGACAGGAGTACGAAAGGCCGCGTAGGCCGTGAAAAGACTGGCAAAATAGGCAGAGGTAAATAGCCGCATAGGCCGTGAGGGACTGCCACGATAGGCCAAGATAAATAGCCGTGTAGGCCGTGAGAGACTGGCAAAATAGGCAGAGGTAAATAACCGCGTAGGCCGTGAGAGACTGCCAAAATAGGCCGAGGTAAATAGCCGCGTAGGCCAGGAGAGACTGCCACGATAGGCCGAGGTAAATAGCTGTGTAGACCGTGAGAGACCGCCAAAATAGGCCGAGGTAAATAGCCGCGTAGGCCGTGAGAGACTGCCAAAATAGGCAGAGGTAAATAGCCGCGAAGGCCGTGAGACACTGCCAAAATAGGCAGAGGTAAATAGCCGCGAAGGCCGTGAGAGACTGCCATGATAGGCCAAGGTAAATAGCCGCGTAGGCCAGGAGAGACTGCCACGATACACCGAGGTAAATAGCCGCATAGGCCAGGAGAGACTGCCATGATAGGCCGAGGTAAATAGCCGCGTAGGCCGTGAGAGACTGCCACGATAGGCCGAGGTAAGAGAAAGGCCAAGTTGGCCGTGAAAGAGGCCCCGATAGGCCGGTGTGCAAGAAGCCGCATAGGTCATGAAAAGGGGGCCACATTAGGCTGTGGTGTGGAGAAGATGGCGAGGGTGCGTGAGTTAGCCTCGATAGACCGAATAGCTACGAATGTAGCAATGGGTGTGAACTGGGCTTATATACTCCATATGTGGAGTGATGATTGGCTAAATCTGTGGTTAATGAAGGACGTGAAATTTGAGTCTTTCCTGTAGAACTTGCGCTAGAGCTCCCATTTCTACCAGAAAGACCCAGGAGAATAAATACTGTTGCATTTAAACATTTATGAACAGCCCAGCAAGCAATCAAGTTCTTTGGCAATCAAGTCCGTAGCTTGCAATCCGAGGGTCCGGACTCTGGATATCCTGCCTGAAGATGAAGGCAGGGGTGCAGCCGACCCCCAGCGAGGTATGGGAAGGGACCATCCTGGTGGTGTTGGGGAGGATGGAGGGAAAGATCCGTCTTGGTGGTGGTGGGGAGGATGGAGGTGAATGGAAGCGTCAGCATCTGCGAACTCAGACGTGTGTAAGTACCAATCTTTTATACCACAAGTATAAGAATATGATTGGATAGATGAGAAGGTAATAAGTGACGTAACAATTGAGTCTTCCCGGCAGAACTTATGCTAATGCTTTCATTTCTACCAGAAAGACTTGAGAGAATAAATACTGTGACAATTAATCATTTATTAACAGCACAGCAAGCAATCAAGTTCTTTGGCGTAGGCCCCGTCTGTAGCTTGCAAACCCGTCTGTAGACTCTGCAAATCCTGCCTGAAGACGAAGGCAGGGGTGCAGCCGACCCCCAAAAATAGGTGGGAGATAATCCCACTGGGACGGAGCCCACCCCCAAAGAATGGTAAAATAAGTATACCCACCGGTTGTGTATCCTGACGTTCCTAAAACATGAAAGAGAAAAAGTTAACATAATAAGCCAGAACATGGAACGTGATTTATTAATTAGCTATCGGCTATGAGACATGAGCCACTCCATCGTAATTAGAACAGGGAACCTGAAAAGTATAATGCGTAGATGTGTAATATGCATATGCATTTAGTTTCTGCTGCTGGATATACAAAAAACGTTTATCTGATGCTGACGCTTCCGTCCAAGCGACTTTTACTATATTTCAAAACACGCTAGGTCTTATCGTTACTAGTTCCTAGTAGAAGGAACCCATGACCTTAGCTACAAAACCAATGCTCTACTGAATGAGCCAAAGGGAAAGAGTTAATGGAAGCAGCGCAGAGGAATAGTGAGCCTTTCCTTTGTTTCCTTTGTTATTTTTGGCTAAGCTAAACAAATTATTGGATTTACTCAGCAGCAGCAGTGTAGCAGATTTTGTCCGCCAAAATCAAGCCTATGTATATTTTATGCCCCATGCCAATAAATGCTAATTGAAATGTACCCACTCCGAGAGTTGTCAAGACTGAACATGTTTTCTCAGTTTAGTTACATTTATTAAATGTTTTATTCAAATGAAGCCCTTCCATAAACCAGAAAAAATGAAATTCAAGGAACTGATTGTGGTTCCTGGTGCACCATGGTTTATTTGAACTATATGAACTTAAGATGTGTATATAATAAGGGCTTGATAAACTTTTTTGTTCACCAGCCAATGTGGCTAGTGGTTTTCTAAAGTTACTAGCCATTCAGCATTTTCGCTGGCCAAAACATTGAATACCATTAGGAAAATACTGTAGATATTTTTTATATTATCTCATAATTTGGCAGCAGATATATTAGGCTATACCGTCACTTTAAGACTTGACGCACAGATCCATTATACTGTTACACATGCGTTTTCTTTCTCAACTGTTTATGTTCACTTCAAACATAACCAACAGTGTTTAAGTGAATACTCGCCAAGACTGGCATTTTGACATTATTTTGTGAGTATTTGACTGTTTAAGAGAAAAATAACTCAATTTAGTACTGAGAGGCGGCTTTATGTGCGCGCATCTTGGGTGTGAGCTCAAAATCTGCAAAAATTTAGCAAAACGCACAATCCCACACCGAAATTCAAGCCATGTAACACCAAAAATATACATTATGTAAAGAATGTTTTCTTTGATTTAAACCTCTCCAAATGGGATACACAGAATAATTTGAAACCCATTATAAATTAAAACTCATTATCAGATATATATTTGTAAATTAACATTTTGCGGCAATTGTTCACAATTTTTGATCTTCCATAAATGTCTCTCATTCACTGTACACACACGCGCACACACACACACACACACCTTGGTTATGATGCAATGTTTGTGTTTAGTCCAGAAGAGTACCCAGGAGACTTATTATAATTTCTCAATTTTTTAATGACAGTGTGACTCTCAAAGGTCAAAATAAATTGAAAATCATTCAGCCAATTTTATTTTGAAACAGGATCCAGAGTGGTTGACTGTCACATCTCACATCAAATCAACCCATTAGACTGACAGATACAGATAAAGTATCATTAGCTTATAAGCATGACTTTTATTCTTTAAATGACAAACAAGGATCCGTTTTTTAATTACTTCCAAGGGAAGAGATCCATTTGACTATATGTGTGTGTGTGTGGGGGGGGGGGGGGGGATTGGGGGAGGGGGATTGGGGGGATAGTTGAGGTATTGGAAGTGGTCATTGACCTTGATTTACATTTTATTCCATCTAAATCAATACAAAAGTCTGAAAGCTCCTTCAACAGCCTTATGTCAGGCCAAGAATACATTTTATTACGGAGTTCAAGAACATCTTAAATACGTGGAACATTTAATCATACACTCAAAAAAATGCTGGGTTGCTGTTTGCGTCAAATATGGACAATCTCAACTTGGAATTTTAAAATGTAAACCAACGGTTAGGTTTGTCCATATTTGACCCAAACATGGGTTGAAACAAGTATTGGACTAGTGGGTGATAAAACTACAATAAATTCTTCATTCTATTAAATGGCAAGTAAAGTTAATATAATTTCTTATTCATTCAAGTATCAAGGTGTTTGAGTCATTGAAGCCACAGATATAAGTGGATATAAGAATCTTAAAGGCTTTCTGAAATCGTGGATAGAAAAAACCATAGATCAATGGGTTACAAGTGGAGTTAAAGTATCCAAACCAAACCAAAGCATCAAAAACATCACCAGGAGTCACAAAATTGAGGAAAGGATCAACGGCAGTGGCGGTAAAAAAAGGCAGCCAGCAAAGATAAAAAACACCCATGACAATGGCCAGAGTTTTTGCTGCTTTTCTCTCTCTCTGTGAAGAGGTTTGGCAATTTCCACCTCCAGTGGGGGCAATGGACACGTTCTGTGACATAACCTTTGCATGTTTTTTCACAACATTAAAGATGCTCAAGTACAGAGAGCTCATGATAGTTCCTGGAATTAAGAACACAAAAAGTGCACAAATTAAACCCCATTCTTTGTTAAAAAAAAGAACACAGCCACCAAAACAAGAAATCGCCAATATAAGTTCTTCCAAACCAACGTTGTTTACCCCTGTAAACACAACAGAAAAACTGTACACAAATGAAAACAGCCATGTGAAGGTAATACATACAGCCACAGTGTTGTTTGTGATCCTCATTTTGTATCTTAAAGGATCACAAATGGCCCAGTATCTGTCAATAGCTATTAAACTGAGATGCAGTATGGAAGAGATACTGAAAGTCATGTCCAAACTTGAATGCACTTTACACACAAAATCTCCCAGATACCAGCAGCCTTCAACAGATCGCACCATGCTGTACGGCATGACCAAAGAGCCCAGCAGACAATCACAAGCTGCCAGCGACTGAACAATCATGTGAGTTGGAGACTGTAGATGTTTGAAGTGAGAGATGGAGATGATGATCAGCAGGTTCCCAAAAACTGTTGTGAGGATCATAAGCACCATGAAAACATACATTGCCACTTTAAGGACCGTAAGACGATGAGCTCTTGGACAGGAGTCCGGCAGGAGTGGGTAGCAGAGAAGCACATTCTCAGAGTAAATGTCAGTTTCATTTGAAATCATCACGTCTGCCCCAGATAATGACTGATATGCAGGATTAAAACACAATTTTTGTTTTGTAAATGTAAAAAGACACACAAAAATTGACCAAATTGAGCCCAGAATTATTTCATAAATAATGATACGGTAAAGACAAATATTCAAAGAAAGATGAATATAAATAGGCCTACAGTGCATGCCCACACAATATAGGGTAATTTGTTAAATAGACTGAGAGCAGTTCAGTCTTCTTCATATATACTCTCAGATTCGAGTCAATGTAACCCATGGTTACAAAAACAACATGAACTCAGGAGATTAAAAAAATCTCCCGTCTATCCTGTAATGGAGATTGAGGTTGTCCCCTAGCGCCTGAAAGATATTTCTAAAGATATACATTCAAATAATGAATTATATTTTCTACTCATTTACACTTTAAATCATTAATACTTATTTAAACAGGTCGCGAGAATGCTTAAGACAAGACAGGCTTCAGACAGTTTTTTCCTGCCAGTGCAACTACATGTTGTAGAGGTTCAACTTCCACTGGTTTCACAACAAAGTTGCCATTTCTGTTTAAACATTAAAGGAATAGTTCACCTAAAATGAAAATAAAGTATTAATTTACTCACCCTGGTGTTGTTCTAATTCATATGCCTAGAGCTGGGTAATATGGCAAAAAATATTTTTTGTCTGAATGGCTATAATATGGTATATATCGTTCGTTTTTATTTTTTAAAAAATGATGAGGAAAAAACCACATCTCAAAGGCATTAAACAGCACAAGTAACCTATCTGTCAGAGCATCTGAAGGGGCAAGCTAATTTAAACTAGGCTATATTAGTTATTTTGAAGCCTTTAATACAAAGTGTCTCATGTTTAGGACAAATCGGAATATGCATTGTCACGTAAATGTAGGATCTCTCTTTTTCTGATGCGCTCATAATATCAAACAACTGTATATCGATATAAATGGTCTTGCCTCATCATCCAATTGTAATGGTTTGGTTGATATAATGAAGTGCACGGTGAAGAAGAAAGTAAACGAATATGTTTTAATAATAAAAACAGGAGGAGCCAGATGTTAGACACGAGGCCAGCCAGGACGAGGCCCCAGGGCGGAGTCGAAGGTGGGAGGAGCCATGGTGTAGAAGACTTGATGGAAGGCGACACCCTGGGGATGACGACGTAGATGCAGCCACCCATGCTGGAGACGCTGGTGAAGCCAAAGAGCCGATGAGCCCGGCGATACCGATGGTCCTGGAGACCGAGGTGGAGCCGCGGCGACGAGCGTCCGAGGTTGAGCTGGAAAACCAGAGGACAGAGGCTGATCCGGTGGAGCCGGGGGGGAAGGCGGAGCCAGACAGAGCCGAAGGTGTAGGCAGGTTGACAGCTGACTAAGGCGGAGCCATAGGGATGAGGGACCCTAGAGAAGCCGTATGGCTGATGGTTTCCGGTGGAGCCAAGGGAGGGAGGAGCTGATGTGTCGACAGGCAGAGGTCGAGTGATGGGCACAGAGGCTGGAGAAGGAGACGGGATCCTCAGTGCTGGGTGGAGCTGATGGCCTGAGGACACTTGGCAGATCTTTACAGCACGTGGGAGATGCCGAGGGGATGAAGGACAGCAGCAGAGGCTGGGGAACTGGCTGACTGAGGAGGTGGAATTCTGTAGATACAGGGGGCGATGGAGATTCTGGGAACTCTGGAGATACAGGGGACGATGGAGATACTAGGAATTCTGGAGATAGAGGGGAACTGGGAATAGTCCCTCCAAAAAGTCTATTAAATCCTCCTCAAAAATGTCGTTCGCTTCAGCATAATAATTACCAGAGTCCATCATAATCTTATCCACAGCGGTGGGGTTGTGTGTGGAGCTTTCCTCACAGCCCTCGAGCTCCACAAGCACTCCCTCTGTGACGAACGGTGTTGCCGGCTCACACACCTGGTCAGACACTGTTAGGCGCTCAGGCTTCAGGGCGATGTCCTCTCCTGTCCTCAAAATGCACAATGCCCCATCTAATACACAACATTTACAACTATACAAATATATTTAATCAGCTGGAACCAACAATCAGGCAATTTAACAAACATACTGGCTGTAATGTGAATATTTTTCTAAAGGGAGAGCTAGATTGCAAGATAATGTAAAAAAAAAAAAAAAAAAAAAAAAAGATTCTGAATATAGTAACACATTTTAGCCCTGCATGTGTCATGTTCCAGCCCCTCTCTTCCACCAGAAATATTAATATCATTACTTCCACTAAATTCAGAAAGTTAATAAGAAACAGAAACATTTGCAAAATGGCTTCAGCATATATATGAACTAAAAAAAATAACATAATTCATTGTGATGCCTGAAATAAGTCTGAGTGTCGTATTCAGTGGCGCCGCCAGGGGGTGGCCAGGGGTGGCCGTGGCCACCCTTGGCCGACTCCTGGCCACCCCACTGGCCACCCCACTGGCCACCCCACTGGCCAGTATACATTTTAGTAGCATCAGTTATGCATTTCATCCCTAATGCACAGCCAGGCAGGCAAGCCGCTCTAGACTTACGATCGCACACAGTAGCCCGCCCCTCCCCCGAACCCCTCCGTACATGCCGCTGTTGCGCGCTCAGACAGCAACAGCTCAGCGCGTGCCCGTCGGTCAACAATTTTAAAAGAAGTTAAGAAGACGAAGACTACCGGTAAGTAAATAAGTAAAAAATATTCTTTAGTAAAAGAAGACGGGGAATTATGTGTCGTGACGTGCTTTTTAAGTGCCAAATGGTTACAGTATACTGTTACAGCAGCTTTTTGATGCGTCTTTAACACGTTTTGACAAGAGTTACCTAGCTAACGTTGCTCTGGTGCATGTATATGTGTAACAGAGTTTAAATAATGCTGTTAAATTCATGCATTAATTGGGAAAACTCGACATTGGCTGTTGCATCACTCGCATTTGTGTGCGTGATATTGCGGGCGGAGCTACGTCACCAGCAGAGTCTCACATCTCTCGCTGCTGGTAAGTCGCATCAATAAGAGCTGCGTAATAAAAACAGAGTTTAGATTGTTTTCAAGTGCAAGGTTGGACTTTATAAACTACACACAAGTTTACTCCATGTGTCTGTTAGTTCCAGTTCTGTCAGTCGAGTCATATGTGTTATTTGCAATGATGAAATGGAGTGTGTGTATTATTAACCTGCTTGTGAACTCTGTTTATTTCATTTAAGAAATTCATGCAACGTGATGCACTGTCCGTTAAATATAACACAATAAACCAAAGTATATCAGTAGGAGTTTCCTTAAGTCTTTCTGATAGTTTTCTTCAGGCCGGTTTACTACAACAGTAGAATAAAATTCTGAAATTATGGTTTATTGTTTTGGTGTGCCACCCCAAGATTTGAAGTGGCCCCATCTGGCCACCCCTATGAAAAATTTCTGGAGGCGCCACTGGTCGTATTTATTCAAAAGTCAAGGTATTTGAGTCCTTAATGCCACGGATATACTGTAAGTGGATATAAGAATCTTAAATGCATTCTGAAAACAAGGGTTACAAGTGAAGTTCAAATGTGCAAACCAAATTAAAGAATCAAAAACATCAGCTGGGGTAAAAAAAAAAAAAAAAGGGAGAGAGCCAGCAAACCAGAAAACCTTTCTTTTTGAGCAGAGCTTTGGCTCTTCAACCCTCCTGCTGCCGCCACAGTCACTCTTTCTGACATTACCTTTGCAAGCTAGAGCTCATGATCGTTCCGGGAAGGAAGAATGTAACAATTGGACATATAAGACCCCACTGTTTGTTAAAAAACAAAACAACTTCTCACACAGAAAACCTGCAAACAACTCCAAGCCAATTGTGTTCACACCTAAAAACACAATAGAAAAACTGTAGGGAAATGAAAACAGCCACATGAAGGTAGTTAATACAGCCACAGTGTTGTCTGTGATCCTCATTTTGTATCTTAAAGGAGGACAAATGGCCCAGTACCTGTCAATAGATATTAAACTGAGATGCAGTATGGAAGAGATACAGAAGGTAATGTCTAAACTAGAATGTAACCCAGCAGACAATCACTGGCAGCCAGAGAGTGAACGATCAGATGAATTGGAGACTGTAGATGTTTGAAGTGAGAGATGGAGATGATGATCAGCAGATTGCCAAAAACTGTTGTGAGGATCATCAGCACCATGAAAACATACATTGCCACTTTAACTACAGTAAGACGATGTACTTTAGGACAGGAGACCAGCAGGAGTGCTTAGCAGAGAAGCACATTCTCAGTTTCATTTGAAGTCATCATGTCTGCTCCAGGTGCGGAGATAAATTATTTAATTGTAAAAAAGGCAAGAAATCATAAACAGAAGTATAATTAAAATAATTTTTAAATAATAATCTTTGGTAAAGACCATCATCCAAAGAAAGGTGTAGATATATATAGTACATGTCCATCTACTTTAACTCCCTAAAATGGACTCAACTCAGTTGTATCCATATATACACTCAGATTCGAGGTAACCCCTGTACACCAGTCCATTTAACCCATAGTTACAAAAAAATAAGTTATTTATTGAAACGTGTCCTCTAACCGCATTGATCGTATAAAAAATTATATAATATAATATACATATTCATATTCTAACTTCCAGAACTAGAAACAAAAATCCTCCTCACTCCAAAATGACCATTGAAAGAATGACCAGTTCTGACATCACAACCATAAAAAGGAAGACTTCGCCACATTTGTGGAGTGGGTGCTGGTGAACCGTGATTCCCCATTCACCATTTGCCTGGCTGAGGACCACACCAGCCCCACTCCACATCCGGAGACCAGCCATCCATTAACCACGAGCTGCATGGTGGAGTTGCAAGAGCCCACAGCAGACCCTGCCCACAACCCCGCCACTTTTGAGTATATGGTATATGGCCTCTGTAAATTATATGGACAAACTATTGGAGGTGTTTAAGGAGGTAAATTCCCTGTTTCTCCTACCCTTGCTGGTTCTGTCCATCCCCGAATATCCTGTTTCCCCGCTGGTTCCTCCGAGTCCTGAATCTCCTGATCCTTGCTGGTTCTTCCCAGCCCTGAATCTCCTGTTTCTCCGCTAGTTCCGCCTAGTCCCTTCTCGCCTGTGCTCCCTATGATCCCTCCCAGCCTCCTTCTCCTAGCTCCTCTTCCAAGATCACCCAGTTCCTCAGCCCGCTTCTGCTGGTTCCCTTCAGCCCCTCTGCATTTCCAATTCTTTTTATGAGGAATGGCCTCGGACCTTCAGTCCTCCAGCTCTGCCCACTAAGGAGGTTCCCATGGCTCCGCTTCCTGCCTATGAGCCCATCACTCCACCATGGCCTGTCCGCCTTGGCGCCTCCCTCCCTCGGCTCCACCAGAAACCATCGTCCTGACGGTTCACCAGGCTACTTTGTCCCACCGGCTTCACCTTGGTCAGACGTCGTCCTGCCTGCAACTTTGGCTCAGTCTACATCTTCCCCCCGGCTACACCTTCGTCTTCAGTCCCACTGGCTCCACTTCAGTCCTCAGGCTCCCATATTGTGGACTGTGGGTTTAAATATAGGTAGGTGAATGCTCATCCAATACGGGGCTCCAGTAAGAAGCGTGACAGGAGACAGGGAACTGTTAAACTCTTTATCGTTTGAATGTTCACACACATTGGCATCATCCAGCTTTACTATACAAGGTATTTAATGTGGTTTTTCTGGAATAAACAGAATAAAGACATACATCAGTGTATTTCTAATAACTTTAAGTTACACCAACATAACCAGTAACTCACTACTGACACGTTATATATATATATATATATATATATATATATATATATATATATATATATATATATATATATATAAACCAACATAACATAGGATTAACAGCTGCGACCATATACACGTGAATCACTGTATATAACTCTCATATTATGATGTTGTTCACAATGTAAAGTTCGGTTGCACTAGCTGAATATTTGAATACAACAACGTAACAAACATAAATCACTTATAACTGTGTATAAATAAATAAACTTACATTCAATCACGCACATTAACACCTGAGGTAATGGTGGAGCAAACGGCTGGTGAAAGTGATAGTAAACTAAATAGCGGAATATCGGAAACTAACGCTGCCAAGCAGCGGACACAGCAAAACGTTTCATAATAAAAGTCCTTCTTGTATACTCTTATATAGGGAATTTAGAACACCCATGTTCCACCTCGGACGCCCATCGCTGTGGCTTCACCTCGGTCTCCAGTGCCAGAGAAGTCGCATGGGCTCCTTAGTTCTTCAGCTCAACCTGGGTCTCCATCTCCAGCAGCTCCATCTCCGGCGGTCGACCCCAGGGTGTCATCTGTAAAGTCTCCACCATGGCTCCTCATAGTTACAAAAACAACAAACTCAGGAGATTAAAATGATAAAATTAATACTGTGTGTAGTGATCAACAGATCAATGGTGGAGTTTTAAACATGGGGTGTCCAAGGCTATAGAGGGCCAGAGACGATACAAGAAATGTGTGTTAGAGGTCGACTGATATGGCTTTTTATCTGACCGATGCTTAGAAATCAAGGCAGCCAATGGCCAATATATGATGCTTTTTTTTTTTTTTTGCCGATATGTTTAGCCGATTTTCCTTCTTTTTTTTTTTCATCTCATAAAATCTACCAGTTAATAAGAAGTGTTACAGAACATTGCTTAAATTAAACATTTATTGAAAAACACAAGCCTCTCCAATCAGTGCACTTAAAAATGTATCTATAGCCTACGTTAAAGATACAATATGTCATTTTTTTCGCCGCTAGGGGTCACTAACCTCTTCCAATAACAAAGGCGGAGGTTGATGACACAAAATTTCCTGCGGAATTATGGAACTTGTCGTCCTGCCGATGGATCTATTAATGTTTATGGATGAGTGAATACATTGATGTTTTTATCATGACTGTGGAATGAAGCAGGGTGCGATTGCTAATAAGAGACAGATATCAGCGCCACACGCAGCAGTAAACTTTTTCCTTCATCAAAGCAGAGACCAGGAGACGTTGGGATATCTTTCAAGCAGAAGTTATTCTTTATTGAGGGCTTCGCTTGTGCTTTGCTGTAGGTCCGTCCAACAGTCTGAACTGTAACAGTGTACATTAAATGTATATACATTTAGGGGCAGGGATTTACATTGTGATGAGAAATGGAGTATTACAGGTTTTGAAACTTGCCCTAGATCCAATAAGCATAACTATTCAAACGCTGAGACGCGAGAACAGGGCTGGCAGGATTCTCTTGCTGAAACAGGAGCTCCAAGAGCCAGTTTTCAGTAATCTAACAAATACAGAAAACAGGACTGACCGGACTCTCTTGCTGGAAGTTTCGCAGCTGATCTAAACATTTAGTCTCTTCACTTTTGCAGTTTCCTAAATTAACCATCTAATAAATTTGTTATTCTTCAATGCGAATCCTGCGGATTTAAAGAAATAAGGACATTTCTTTCTACCAAACTACCCGCAAGTGCTGAATTACTACTCACACAGGTCACTTTCTTAGACGGATTAAGCTTGTGAGGTAACGCAGCGCTGTTTCACTTGCTCTACACTATCACACTAAACTGCATTTGAGTGTGTTGAAAGTTATAATGCTATTCTATGTGTTAGTTTTTCTGTATGAGAATAGCAGTAAGCTAGATCAACATTAGAATAACATACTGATCATATTCTAACATTTCATCATGTATACAACATTGATTAGTCGTATGTACATGTGCTCATCTGTCTAATAAAGTAACTTAACTAAGAGCTCTATCAAGTCGAAGTTTGTCAAGGACGTGGAACTTTTGGGATATTGTAAGTACACAACTGCAGGAAATATATCACACTGTTCAAGTGATTTTTGGATATTTTATTACAAAATTCTTACATATTGTACCTTTAAATATTAAATACACAAAACACGTCATCCAAAATCTAGATGAAAAAATTACGTTTTAGTGCACAAAAACATTCATATTGTATAATTTATTTAAAGTAAAAGTTATTAGAAGTAATAACTTGTAGGTTTAAAATTATACATATGATACAAATATGTATATTTTTGTTAGAATTATGGCCCTCCTATTCGCTCACTGTGCTTAGTCTGTTTTTCACGCATGCTCGCGGTGGCGCTCGTTCATGGGAATCTGTTAAGTTCAGCGAAGATCAGTGTTGCCAACTTAGCGCCTTTGTCGCTATTTTAGACCATTTTTTCAAAAAAGCGACTAGTGACAAATTTAGCGACTTTTTTTCTGACAAACCTCAGTGCCCTCTAAATGTTGCAAGCACAGTCGGGCGCGAGGTCTTGCTTTCTCCCTGCCGTCACCCCTCTCTCTGCGTCTACCCTGTTCAGTGAAGCTACAGCGTGAGTTCGACGCAGAAGTATGGCACTCTGACGTGCACCTCTCCAAAGATGTAACAACGTGTCAATTCTACGCGGACGCAAGCGCTGTGATTGGTCTGCTAGAACTCCTCCCTCAGGTTTCACATGCTTCCTCTGCATGGTATCAGTAGGCTATAGGTGTGTTCGACATCGACTGCGGCTGGATGTAACCGATCGGCGAGAGTTGCCGCGTGCATGCGGGGAGGAGCTGCAAACGGAGACGTAAAGTCGGACACTTTCTGGTTCCTGTAGTGACCGCTCATGGTCTGTACTTAACCACATCTGTACTTTACCACAGATGAAGTGAAATAAATGCAATATGTGTCAAATACACAGATGTTTCAGAGACATTTTCATTCAATACTTTATGTATTGCTTCATATAGCATCTGTTTGAACAAGATAAAGTTCAACATAAGCCTAGGCAGGCCTTCTATCAGTGAAGTGGAGTCTACGTTTTTTAATCAGTTTTATTTTGATACATGACAACATCGCGACTACATGAAAATAGGTTACTGTTATAAAAAACTGATTTGTGAGCTTTTGTGGAACTAAAGGTGTGAGAAACACGAAACACACGTGATTGTTGTTATGCGGTGAATCCGGCCAATCGTGGAACAGCTGTGTCGTCATCAGAGCTTGTGCAGCCGCTCTTGAGAAGCTGCGCAGGATGAGTTCTCCGGCTACTCTTGTATCGCGGTACTTTGATGGCATACGTCACAGTCACATGGAATCGGCGCTCTATCAGGCAAGGGGGTAATCCATCAGCCGGAAACTGAAGCTTCCCCGGGCGCCGCCATTGATTAGCAGAGTATCACCTGCTGTTAGCATTACATTCACTCCCATTCATTTTGGCGTCACTTTGACAGCGAATAACTTTACATCTGAGGCGTTTAAAGACTCCATTAGTCCATTATTTATTTCTAAAGAAACACAACAATGTATAAAAGGCTCCATTACCTTGTACTGTATCTTACGTTATGGCCCCGTAGAAGCAGTTTTTGTAAAAATAGGCTAATGATTGCGTCATAACCACTCGACTCTCTATCGCAGTCGAGAAATTACCGTATAGACCTGTGGAGAATCTCACATGCAATCGGGGGGACGTGGAGGCATAAAGTCCGACAAAGTCAACTTCAAGGGAGAAGCCCATAGGGAGTCATAAAGTTGCTTCTGCTGCTAGCTCATGGACAGCTAACACTCACGCTCTCCGTCTCAGTGAGAGAAGGGAAGGATTCAGATTTCTCTCGGCACAGCTACTAGAAGACTTACAGCTGTCAGACAGGTTGCTCACGTCACATCTACGTCATCAAGCTCAGTTTGAGCCTGCGCAGTACGCTCAGCCATCAGGAAGTGAGTGCTTCTAATTTACTTCACTTTTCTCCGTTGAAACCTATGAGGTCGCTGTGTCCATTTCTTATACTGTCTATGGTATCAGGTCAGACAAAATTTCTAACCAGCATGCACTGCTTCAAGTCAGCCGCCGATCGGTCTGCGCAGAGCTGCATGAAGTCGAACAAGCCTATGTCTGTACCAATCCATTTAATGACACTGAGCCTGCCAGCGCTGGGTTGATGTGTGAGAGGGTTCAAGGTTTAAGGTGTCTTTATTAGTACCCGTGGGTAAATTTGTTGTGCAGACAGGAGAATAAGCAATCCATAATTAAGACAAATTCATAAAACATCAGAATATGCATTAAATTATAAACCATTATAATATAATATAAAAAATTTAAAAGTATAAAAACTCATAAGAAAAGAAAATGGTCATGTGCCTCCACACACACACACACACACACACACACACACACACACACACACACTTATCCAAACCTAAAAAGCATAAAGTGCCATGCATGGCAAAGTGTGTCATCTCATACTATTTTTATTTAATAATGCAATCGCTAAAAGTATTACTATATTGTATTTTGTTTTCCACCTAGAGGCCACAAACTGACAAAAGGGACGGAGCTGGAGTTCAGAATGTAAAGGATGGGAACAGTCTTTAATAATACAACTCATCATCATTTGTATTCTCAGTCAAATTGACCCAGCAACTGAGTTACACAAAAACTGGGTAAAAAATAATGAAACTATTATAAACAATGAAATGACAAACGGGCTGAGTCCAGCATTTTTTAGAGTGCACAAAATACTCCATCAATGTTCAATAAAAGATAGATATTTTCCTGAAGTCATATACTGTGCACTGTAAAAAATGAAGGTTCTTTACAAATTTTTTTTAGAATGATGTCGTTCTAAAGAAGCATTTTATGATAATTGGTTCTTTGTGTTGAGTTTACTATTCTTTAAACCCACCTTTATTTATCTGCAACTGTTAACCAATTTTATACTGATTTTCTGAAACTCAACCATCCAACTACACAGACGACACATTCTCAACAGGTACGAGATATCCTTCTGGCCTTCTTTAGATGTCTATAAATTTGAACTTTCAAATTGTAACTTGTTTCCTAGCTATAATATTTTTTCTCTTTTCAGTTTTTGATCAGATCATGTAAGTGTGGTCAGCTTCAGCTGTTCAGTTAAGGATACTTTTTAATCACCTGGATCCAAATCGGGAAATTTAATTCAAACTGCCAAAATCAGAATGTTTTTCTAAAGGGAGACCATTTAATGTAAATTGATTAAAATGTTAGTTTAGTGTTCAATTTAAACTGTTAAGTTTACAACAAAAACAAAACAGATAGTATGTTGTATTATAATAACTTAAAAAAAAATTCTGAACATAGTATAAACAAATTTCTAGAATTTTTATGAAAATATTTCAAATCACAGACCACTGTTCTTTATTGTGATGCGTCATATTCATTTAAAGGTGAAGGTGTTTGAATCCTTAAAGCCACAGACATAAGTGCATATAAGAATCTTAAATGCATTCTGGAAACAAGGGTAGAAAAATCCATAAATCAAGGGGTTACAAGTGGAGTTCAAATATGCAAACCAAACCAAAGCATCAAAAACATCAGCTGGGGTTAAATAATTGAAAAAAGGGTCGAGAGCAGTAACAGTAAAATATGGAAGCCAGCAAAGATAAAAAACACCCATAACAATGGCCAGAGTTTTTGCTGCTTTTCTCTCTCTATGAGCAGAGCTTTGGCTCTTCAATCCTCCTGCTGCCGCCACAGTCACTCTTTCTGACATAACCTTTGCATGTTTTAATGCAACATGGAAGATTTTCATATACAGAGAGCTCATGATCGTTCCGGGAAGAAAGAATGTGAGAATTGGACATATAAGACCCCACTGTTTGTTAAAAAACAGAACACAACTTCCCACACAGGAAATCTGCAATATAAGCATCTCTAGTCCAACTGCATTTATCCCTGAAAACACAACAGAAAAGCTGTACACAAATGAAAACAGCCACGTGAAGGTAGTAAATACAGTCACAGTGTTGTTTGTGATCCTCATTTTGTATCTTAAAGGATCACAAATGGCCCAGTACCTGTCAATAGATATTAAACTGAGATGCAGTATGGAAGAGATACAGAAGGTCATGTCCAAACTTGAATGCACTTTACACACAAAATCTCCCAGATACCAGCAGCCTTCAACAGATCGCACCATGCTGTACGGCATGACCAAAGAGCCCAGCAGACAATCACTGGCAGCCAGAGAGCGAACGATCAGATGAGTTGGAGACTGTAGATGTTTGAAGTGAGAGATGGAGATGATGATCAGCAGATTGCCAAAAACTGTTATGAGGATCATCAGCACCATGAAAACATACATTGCCACTTTAACTACAGTAAGACGATGTACTTTAGGACAGGAGTCCAGCAGGAGTGGATAGCAGAGAAACATATTCTCAGTTTTAGTTTCATTTGACGTCATCACGTCTGCTCCAGATGCTGAGATGATTTCTTTAATTGTAATAAGGCAAAGGATACGCAAGGTAATTTTGTAAATGATAGCTTGGTAAAGGCAAATATCCAAAGAAAGGTTAACATTTATATAGTACATGCCCATCTAGTTAACTCCCTAAATGTGCTCAGAGCAGCTCATTCTTGTTCATATATATGCTTAGATTCGAGGTAATCCCTGTACACCAGTCCATGTAATGCTAGGTACAAAAATAACATGAGCTCAGGAGATTAAAAAGAGAAAAATGAATACTTCATCTGTGTAGTGATTTGAAGATAAATGGATGGGTTGGAGACACATTACACTACCATCAGACTGAACCGTTGGAACATGGCAGAATGGATTAATGTACTGTAATTTACATAAAATTAAGGATATTGACAAACAAAAATTGATAAGAATGACAAAAACAATAAAATGACTAAAACCAACTATGAAAACAGAAAATATGGGTGAAGTATATTACTTTAAAGCAGGGATGGGCAAACTCTGTCCTGAAGAACCACTTTCCTGCAGAGTTTAGCTCCAACCCTGAGAAAACTCACTTGCCTGTAGCTTTCTAGTAATCCTGAAGACATAGATTAGCTGGTTCAGGCGTGTTTGGTTAGGGTTGGGGGCTGAGGCTAAACTCTGCAGGGCCTGAGTTTGCCCATGCCTGCTTTAAAGAGATAGTTCACCAAAAAAAGAAAATATTGTCATAATTTACTCACCCATGTTGTTCCAACCCTGTATGAGTTTCTTTCTTCTGTTGAACACAAAATAAGATATTTTAAAGAATTTTGGTAACCAGATAGTTGACAGCACCCATTGACTTCCATAGTATTTTTTCCCTAATATGGATGTCAATGGCTACCGTCAACTGTCTGGTTACCAACATTCTTTAAAATATCTTCTTTTGTGTTCAACAGAAGATAAACGCATGCAGGTTTGGAACAACTTGAGGGTGAATTTCTTTTTATTTGATTTTTAAAAAGTATCCCTTTCAGCATACTTAGCATAATGCCTTGAAAATACCCTTAACCGTAGGGCATGGTGGCATCATGATGATCAAGATAACAGTTTTTCTGCACAGATTTCTTGGAGCTTATAGAGGATAATGATGTTTTTTGTCTAAAATATTGAAGAATACAATTTTTACATTTACCTACACATTTTATCCATTAAAAGTAAATCAAATACACACTAGGACACAAGTGTTCTTCTATCTAAAGGGATCGTTTTAATGTAAAAAAAAAAAACATTGAATATGTGATCAATATTTTTGCATCTGTATGTCATACATCGTTTTGTATCTTTATCTACTTCATTTCTAAATTAGCTTAAATTGTAGCATAACCTTGCAACAGTTTAGGTTAAGATTGACTGTTGCATATCTAACTTCCAGTTATAAGGAATATTATTAAGAATAAGATCACAACTTTAAATCAAAGGTTCTTCCATATAGAACACCTCCTTGGATCAGTTTATTTCAATGTTTCTAAAATCTTATTTATATTGTCTCATATTGTCCAAAATCAGCGACGTCAGCATAAATAGCATATAAAAGCATGTAGCTTAATAAGAGAAGGAAAATCTCTATTGTGAAGCATAACATGATATCCTGATGTAAAAATTATTGACATATTAATTCAAATGTCAAGGTGTGTGAGTCACTGAAGCCATAAATACAGGATGATATGAGAATCATAAAGGCCTTCTGAAAACAAGAGTAAAAAAAACCATATATCAATGGGTTACAAGTGGAGTTAAGGTATCCAAACCAAACCAAAGCATCAAAGACACTAGCTGGAGTCACAAAATTAAGACAAGAGTCAATGATTGTAGCAATAAAAATAGGCAGCCAGCAAAGATAAAAAACACCCATGACAATGGCCAGAGTTTTTGCTGCTTTTCCTTCTCTTTGCGCAGAGCTTTGGCTCTTCAATCCTCCTGCTGCCGCCACAGTCACTCTTTCTGACATAACCTTTGCATGCTTTCTTGCAACTTGGAAGATTTTCATATAAAGAGAGCTCATGATCGTTCCGGGAAGGAAGAATGTGAGAATTGGGCATATAAGACCCCACTGTTTGTTAAAAAACAGAACACAACTTCCCACACAGTAAACCTGCATGATAAACGACTCCAAGCCAATTTTGTTCACACCTGAAAACACAACAGAAAAACTGTAGAGAAATGAAAACAGCCACGTGAAGGTAGTAAATACAGTCACAATGTTGTTTGTGATCCTCATTTTGTATCTTAAAGGATCACAAATGGCCCAGTACCTGTCAATAGATATTAAACTGAGATGCAGTATGGAAGAGATACAGAAGGTCATGTCCAAACTTGAATGCACTTTACACACAAAATCCCCCAGATACCAGCAGCCTTCAACAGATCGCACCATGCTGTACGGCATGACCAAAGAGCCCAGCAGACAATCACTGGCAGCCAGAGAGCGAACGATCAGATGAGTTGGAGACTGTAGATGTTTGAAGTGAGAGATGGAGATGATGATCAGGAGATTGCCAAAAACAGTTGTGAGGATCATCAGCACCATGAAAACATACATTGCCACTTTAACTACAGCAAGACGATGCAATTTCGCACAGGAGTCCAGCAGGAGTGGATAGCAGAGAAACATATTTTCAGTGTCAGTCACATTTGAATTCATCACATTTGTCCCAAATCGTAAAAGGCTGACAATTCTAAACAAAAGAATAAAAAGAACAATTTCATGAATTAGAGTTTGGCAAAGACCAATATCCAAAGAAAGATATACAGTACATGCCCTTATTTAACTCCATAAATGGACTAAAAGCTGCTTTGTCTCCATATATACTCTCATATTCAAAGTAACCCTCCTACACCTGTCAATTTAACTTAGGGTTACAAAAACATCATGTACTCTGGAGATTATAACAACAACAAAAAAATCAACCAACTCCACAACAATGCCCTAGCAACCACATAACAACCGCCGAGAACAAACAGGATTTACTTTGAAACAATTTTCATTCAGAAATTGCTATTACATTTCACAAATAAAGAAACATTAAGTAACGCATCGAATTAAACATGCAAAAAAATTTTATCAGTCACCAGATTACAGCACGTCACTTCTCACTCCATGACCCGAGAAATGCAGATTCAACATGTTCAATCAGTGAAAACAGCCGCGGACAAACGCCAACGGACGCCAACAGGGGTATAACACCGATCCGACAAAACCCGATGAAGTCTGTATCGGTGCAGTGTGAATTGGCCTTTACAGTAGCTATAAAGCCTGGAACCTGGAACACACCGAGCAGACGGCGACGAACTAGCGCTGTGCTGTCGCCTGGGTCGTCGGGGTAAAAAGCTGCACTTGAACACATCTAGAGAACTACTGCCGACTGTCAGCTAGAATTTGCGTTCTGCGCCGGCATATAAATGTGACAACTGTCTATTTCTGCAGATATATTCGTCTATATTCGAAAACTGACGCTGCCGGCTGCAGATACACACACCGTACACAAAGCGGTGCGTGCTTACCTTTTTGAATATCAATTCTGCTAAACACTTTCTTTTTCCCACTCCGCTCATGTTGATATTGAAATATTCACCAAGGAACACTCAGGTAAGATGACGTAACATTAGAACAGCTTCTATCTTTACCGTTTTGACTTCTTTGCTCGTTGTTTTGCTATTATTCTCGTGCACTGACTCGCTCAGTAAGCTGAACAGCCAATCAGAGTTCCCTCTTTCACCGACGGCCCGACGCCGATTCAACATGTCAAATCGGCCGAAACAAAGCCGATGAGGACCAGTGGCGGCGCCAGGGAGGAGCTAGGTGGCGCTATAGCTCCCCCTATAATAGCATAGCACCTGCCCAGCACCCCCAAGAAATGTCGAGTAGTCTGTAATTTTTTATATTTATATTTTAATGTCATGTTTGAATAGTCTTTTTCATGTTGTTAAAAATGGGAATTAAATAATAATTAAAAAATCGCGAGCGGGAGGGGGCGCCATGAGTGCTGTAGGCTACGAGTATGATGTCGTCGAAAAAGATGGATAAAGCAAAAAAGGTGTCGGGGCTAAAAAATAGAAAAAGAGGGTAAAGGAGATGGCATGTCAATTGATGTGACAGCAGCTAAATAAGTGGATGGTGAAAGGCAACAGGTAGGATTGAAAGTGTGACGTCCAGTCCAGGCATGTAGGCTACTGGCCATCATGACTACCGGGAGATTCCCGATGGGCCGACGTGCTTTTTTGGGCCGATACGATACATTTCATACTTTTTTTTTCTTTTTGTCTTAACGGCCCATAAAACTCGTACATTGGCGGCCCATAAAACTCGTACATCGGCGGCCCATTCGTTTTGTTTTGTTTTGTTTAATTGACGGCGCTGGGTTTGTGCCAATTGGTTATTTTCTTGATTGACACTGGGCCAATCACATCTTTAATGTGAAGTATAGAAATATACTCTTTCAAGTATAGAAATTAGTACAAAACTAATTATGAAAGTTTCTTTTATTTTTCAGTGCATTTGTTTTACAATATATGGCTATTACTATCATGGGATTAATATTATAACTATTATTATGTAGTAGTGTAATGTAGACAGAGTAGACACTGTAACTAAAAGAGGTTTGAATTTTTCTTTGTTTAATTTGCACACTGAATATGGGTTGGAGCTTTTAATTTTTAACTCTCAAAGTGCACCAGATTGTTGAATTTAACATTTCTAAAGCACAAGATTTTCAGAGGTCCCAAAATTGTTGCTGCATACCCCTCTGACACTGGGTAGTTGCGCCCCTGTCTATAGCCCTTGCGTTGAATACTTTTACACACACACATATATATATATATATGCTTATAGTCGCGGAAACGAGTATAGTTAATGCGGGCGTGTATACACATGTGTATATATATATACCAAGGGTGGTCCGATGCGACCTCCATAATGAAACACCCCAAAATTCAAAGCACCTTCTCTTAAGTGTTGAGCATCCCCATAGCACATGCAATAGAGGCGCCACTGACGAGGACCAATTTCATCCGACGGTGCGGAACACACTGAGAAAATCTGCCCTCGGCCGACCGTCGGCTTGGTGTGTTCCAGGCTTAAGACTTAGGTCCTTTTAATCTTTAAATTGCTTAAGTACAAACTATATAAGGCCTATACAGTAAGTAAACTTCTGCACTGGTCTGCCTATCTCTTGTCCTTTAGAAGAGGTTATAATGCTCTGCTTAACACTTTTATTAACACTTTTATAATAACACTTTTATTATTTATTCAAAACCATTCCAGAGATATTTGCACAGTAAATGTCTATCGGGCCTTCAAATCCACAGCTGCCAGTCACACACACCTCATTAATGATGCTTTGTGTCTTGGACCCATGAGACTTGTTATCAGTCCTCCATTTCATTGGAGTGACTCTCAAAGGAGTCAAGACCAATCAAAGGTGTTAATACCACCTCTCACCTGCTTTACACTTGAAGCTTATTAACTATATCCTGTCACATTATTATCACAGCCAACTTGTTTACCCATAATGCCCAAAAGAGTTGAACTTTTATCATTAGGGAGACAGACAGGACAAACAAACTTTTAACTTCTTTGTACTTCAATCTAACCTACAACATCAGATACATAATAGAGATTGGACAAGTATAAATAATAAATAAATGTTTAAATGAGCCATGTACTAGAAAGGATTTCTATTTATTTATTAGTTTTTCTTATCAGAAAATGTTTACTTGCCCTGCCAATATGTTCACTGGACACACCATCAAAAATTACATATTATTTTTAACAACATACTTACCAGTCACAGGTGAAGTGAAAATCGTTTATCACCTCCAACAAGTGACGGACAGTAATCAGTTTTGAGCGCAACATTTATAATAAGTATGGAGGAGATTCAAACTGTGCTGCAGTTGTTTGTGATGTATTGGTTTACTAACGAGGTAATTAACAAAACGGCAGAAAAGAGACGAGCACTGATACTAAACTGCAAACTGATACTAAAGCGTGTTCAGAAAGCTCGTAAAGTTAGACGATGCGGACATTGACCATGAGATGGCTGGGACGAACGTGCAGAAAATTTCCTGTTACACAAATAAGCTTAATAAAGCCTGAACCTCGTCGTCGGTCCAGCTGTGTGTTTTTTTTTTTATTAAATTCCATATTTGCAGACAGAACTGCAATAGATTTTTAAAAATGCCGGTTAAAATAGAATGCTGCGTGGAGTCATCCAATCAAAATGCGGCGTGAACACAACCAATCAGCATGTTCAGCCACAAGTCCCACCCCCGAAAGTTCCTGAACTTTGAAAAAGTACTACCTCGCCAGCAGGGACTTTCGGAGGGGGAAATATTTACCCGGAACTTCATTTAGACCCTGGTTCCTGCGGTGTAAACACACCGAGTACCACCCCAAAGTTCCTAGTTCCTGGGGAAAGTTCCCACGGTGGAAACGCGGCTTTTGACAAGCACCAAATTGTTATGGCAAGGTGACTGGGTAAACGTCAAGGCTTGTGTGTTGCTACCGGTCAGCAGAGGCTGAGAATTTACCAGCGGTGTCCGAGGAGGTACAAACCGGCGACAGGCTGTTGGGCTCCCAAGTCTCATTAATGCACGAGGGCAACGAAGGCTATCCCGTCTGGTCTGAGCCAACAGAAGTTTTTTTAATAAAAAATGTAATGAAGATTATGGAAGGAATATGTCACAACACACAGTGCATCTCACTCTGCTGCATCTCACTATGTTGACCCCTGTCCACCAACGAAAGCTTCTACATTGGGCACGTGAGTGTGAGAACTGGACCTTGGAGCAGTGGAAGAAGGCAGCTTGGTCAGATGAGTCCCGTTTTATTTTACATCACGAGAACGGCCATTTAGGCCTATATGTGTGATTTTTACCAAGTGATGCACAAGGATGGACTGTGGGGCGACGATAAGCCGGTGGAGGGAGTGTGTGACGCTCTGGTCAATGATCTGCTGGTAGACCCTGGGTTCGGTCATTCATGTGGATGTTAACTTGACACATGCCACCTTCCTAAACATTGTTGCAGACCAGGTACTCTTCATGACAATGGTGTTCCCTGACGGCCTCTTTCAGCAGGATAATCACACTGTCACACGGCACACATTGCTCACGAATGGTTTGAGGAACATGATGAAGAGTTCAAGGTGTTCCTCTGGCCTCCAAATTCCCCAGATCTCTGAGCATCTGTGGGATGTGCTGGACCAACAGGTTCGATCCACGGTGGCTCCGCCTCAACCTACAGGACTTGAAGGATCTTGGGACTTGAGCGTCTTGGTGCCAGAGACCACAGGACACCTTTAGGGGAGTCTTGTAGAGTCCATGCCTCAGCGTGACGTCGCTGTATTGGCAGCACGTGGCAGCATCTAAAAAATAATATTTATTTTCACTTTTCAAAGCTATTCAGAATATCATAAAATTATGATTCTAAACTGTAGAAACACAGTTTAGAATCAAAATATGTGGCCGATCAAAGATCTGGGTGGACCTGTTCTACATGAACGCAATTGGTTCACTAAAGGATTCTTGTTTCTAATAAGAGATTTTTTTCAAACATTTAAAATTTCATGACAATTAATCTAATTTACATTAAATTACAATTGCGTTTGCTTCATGCCTATTATCACATAAACACACATACATAAGGACTAAACACACTCCTCTGTATAGTGATGTAATGTTTTTTTGGAGAGCAAAAGTTCCCATGAGACTTGCTACAACCACTCCATTTTAATGACTCTATAACATGCCTCAAAATCCAAATGTGTGAAGTCCCATCATTAACACTGTCAGTCATTTGGATGAATACAACAACAGGCTCCTCAGCACTAATAACCCATTAGGTGCAGTATGACATCAGCCTGTTTACCATAATCACCCACTGATCTTTATCCCAGGCGTGATATGAAATGCCAGTCAAGAGACGAACTTTAATCCAAATTTCCCAATCCAGCAGCAGATTAAATGAGTAGAATGAAAGAGCTTAGTATCATTAAGAGATAATTAACAAACAATCATCAGATGGCCTTGGACTCTAAAAACAACACAAACAGCATGAAATAAAATGGCATATATTAGTTTATATAAACATTTACTATTAAATCATACAGTAGTGCATTATTATAAATTATCAGCATAAAGTAAATGCATTTAAGTGACAATTAGCATGATAGCACACATGATACCGTTTCATCAATGCAGAAAATGTTCTCAAATGAGCTGCTTTTGTTACTATTTAAATCATGTTCTAACAACCAGTTAATAATGCAGTGACTCTCTTTTGGACACCGACGACTCCTGGTATAGCTTACCAGGATAGCACCATAAAATTATTTAAATATGAACATATAAATAATTGAATCCTCTGACGCCATATGACAAATAACAACTGTAAAAAGACATTTAAGAGCTGCAGCAGAGGGTAATATTTTCAATGAATAATAACTTTTCATCACATAAAACTTCAGAGGACTAGAAATGTAGTGAACATGCTGTGTAGACTATGTTTATGTTTTTATGGGGTTAATTTTTTTTCCAACTTTTGAGCTTGACAGCCATGGTCACTACAAAATTATGACAGTAATATCATTGGGGCAGTTGTGGCCTAATAGTTAGAGTCGGACTTGTAACCTGAAGGTCATGGGTTCGAATCTCAATACCGGCAGAAAAACGACTGAGGTGAATCCCACTACTCACTGCTCCTAATGTGTGTGCACAAACTTGGATGGGTTAAATGCAGAGGACGAGAAGAGGAGGAAGAGGAGGGCCATTCTTGGCCATCACTTCACTTCCTTCTCAGGTAAAGCATTATTTTTGAAAAAGTTTGTTCTTAGATATGAGATATAATGTGTGTGTTTTTTACCAGCAACATTGCATAAGGCACATCCAAAAATATTTTTAGAGCTGATTTTATTGCAAATGCTGAATTTGTAATAGCATACATGAACAGTGGTTCATGAACAGTGGTTCGGAGCGGGTATCAAACTGCTAAAGTCACATGATTTAATCAGCAAACGTCACCTTTGTTTCAGAAAGTTTTTTAGAACTTTTTAAAAGTTTTAAGTTGTAAAACAACTTAAAACTGTTACATACTGTTAAAACTAATCGTGGTATTGATATATTTGTAAGACTGCCGACTCTATAAAACCGTGGCAAGGAAATCGAACTTTACTGCGGTCCGGGTATTGGTTGGGAGCATTTCCATTGTGTTGGCTTGATTTCATTGTGTTGTGGCTTGTTTCCGTTGAGTTGTGAATTTATGTTTGCTTTTTAAGTTTCGTAGTGTTGTGCACTACTGGGTCACCGTAGTAGGCTACGTTTACGTAGTTTATTGCATACACTTTCCGCTGTATAATGCTGTCAGGCCTGTAGTTGGCGAGGTCACTTTGTAAAGAAACAAATGCACGCCTATAGACTGAACACATAATACGCATGTGCATACCGTCACTGTTTTCACAAACTCACGTTTTTGTAGTTTACATGGAGGTAATGCAATCGTTTTCAAAAACGTTCACTTTGAAACCCGTTTACAAAAAGTTTGCGTTTTCAGGCCCCCAAAATGCATAAAAACAGTGTTGTGTAACTGGCAAAACATACTTTATTATAATTTCATATTTCAAAACAAATTTTTATTTAATAGGCATCAATAGAAAAACATGCTTTTTCCTCCAGATGGTGCAGTTACATTATCTACCAGCAGGGGCTAACTGGACAACCAGACAAACTGACCACTAGAAACACACACGGTTTACTCTTACGGCATCTTGAGACCCGAAAGCCAATTAGGAATTCCTTATTATCACATGACAAGACAAAGCCCTTTTTTATTGGTTCAGAGAAACACACTCTCTGTGTGAAAGTATTCAAAAGGCAAGAACATACAGACGTCCCATCATCTGCTCAGGGCGCAGGAAGTCTCTCTGTGGTAAGATTACAAAAAATAAAAAAAAACACAGACAAGACACTCACATATCGAATTTACAAATGTTTATATTTTAAGAATGTATCTTTTTTTGTAATTTAACTATATTTTAAAAAATATTTAATTAATTGCCTCACTTGGTCTTTATACAACATTTTATATTTAACATTTTCCATTTACACCAAAAAAAATAGGCCTAATCAAGTTGTTTTTTCATAGGTATTCAAGTGCCTGTACAATGACTCTGAGTCAACTGTGGACAGCAGAGTCTTTCGGCCTCTGTTTCGAACGACTGAACGACTCGTGTGTAAAGACTGTCTATTCTCCTGTCATCCGTGCTCCCTTCTACTTCCTCTTTGCTATAACCATCATTGTGATTGTGTTTGGCAACCTGTGGGTCATCTGCACCATCTCCTATTTCCAGCAGCTCCACACACCCACCAACTACCTGATCGTCTCGATGGCCGCAGCCGACCTGCTCCTGGGCAGTTTGGTCATGCCCCCCAGTATGGTGCGCTCTTTGGAGTCATGCTGGTATTTTGGAGACTTCTTCTGCAAGTTTCACTCCGGCATTGATTTTACGCTGTGTAACGCATCTGTTTTGCACCTCACATTCATTTCAATTGACCGTTATTATGCAGTTTGCCAACCACTGCAATATCACAGCAGAATTACCACGCGTGTGAGCATAGCCATGATCCTGTTCAGCTGGTGCTTCTCTGCCTTTATTGGCTTTGGCATCATATTCTCAGAGCTGAAAATCGAGGTAAAAAGAACCGAGGAGATGCATGTTGCTTGCAAGGGAGGGTGTTTAGCATTGCATGGAAGAGAAATCGGAGTGACATATTCGATTGTGTTTTACTTCCTCCCCATGTTTATAATTGTCAGCATTTACAGCAGGATTTTTGTTATAGCACAGAAACATGTTCGTGTTATAAATAGCTCATCACTTAGTAAAAAGGATCTGAAAGGCACTAGGACGCTTGCTATTGTCATTGGAGTTTTTATGTGTTGCTGGACTCCTTATTTCATGTGTAACATCATAGATCCTGTTGTTAACCACACAATACCGGCACTTTTGTATGAGGTTCTAATGTGGGTGGCTTATTTGAATGCAGTATTTAACCCGTTGATTTATGCTTTCTTTTACGGCTGGTTCAGAGACAAATCCAAACTTTTATACAAAAAACTATATAAATTGTGCCTATTTTAAAATCTAGAAGCACATGTTATTTAATTTTTTTCCCTTCTAAATGTTTTCTGCTTCTTTCATTAACATAACATTTTCATTGCATGTGAAGTTTCTATTTATTATAAAATGTTTTTGAACCACATCATAATCATTATAATTAAAATAATCATTAATAAATCATTATAATGAACTGTGATACTTTAATTTAATATACAGAACATGCATGCACTTATCCAGTCACTGTTACATGTTTCTATTTCTATTGTGTTTTGATCATTGCTTTAATGATGCAAATTTCCTACTGCCTTTCCTTCTTAATAATTTGTTCTTGCATAATCTAATGAATTTAATGCTTCTTGAGAATCAAACCTGTGTTTGTGTATAAATCATGCAATACATAAAATAAGACATTTGGTGTGTTTTCATTCCCTAAAGACCAACTGAGGCCTTTTGACTCATATAACATCCTAATTCTGTCCTATTGTTTCTATATCTACCTATACCTCTTAAATCCTTAATATCATGAACATGTTTTTTTGTTTTTTGTTTTTTTTTACCTTTATTTTACCAGGAAGTCTCATTGAGATTAAAAAATCTCTTTTACAAGAGAGACCAGACCAAGGTAGCAGCCATACACAACATAGTAAAAAAAACTACATACATACAATCATGCAAAAATCACTCAAATACAATGGCCTCTCAAGAAAAACAACTACATGTCTCCTTTAGCAACTTTTTTATGATGGTCTTAAATGTATCAGTTGATATATACGTTTCTAGTTTAAGATCTTTTTGCTTATTAATCAATGCCCATGGTGCATAGTATGAAAAATGCAGTTTTCCCCAAATCTATCCAAACCCTGGGTACATTAAAAAGCAACTTGGAGCGTAGATGAAAACTAGCAGAATTGAGACAGAGGAGGGTACAGAGGTAAGCTGGAAGTTTACCTAGCATGGCTTTATAAATAAAAAATGTATGCGGGTGGTCAGTGCTGTCCAACCCACCAGATCATAAAGAATGCAATTGTGAGTGAGGGACTTTGAATTTGTAATAAAGCGTAGAGACGCATGATAAACTGAATCACGGCTCCGTAAGATGGAGGAGGCTGCGTGCATATATAATATGTCACCATAATCAATCACAGACAAAAAAGTAGCTTCCATAAGTTTTTTTTGGCATTGAAAGTAAAGCTAGATTTATTTCTAAAATAAAAGCCAATCTTTACTTTGAGCTTCCTAACTAGATTAGCAAAATGTACATTTAATAAAAGTTTGTTGCTAAATAAAAGAACGCAGCTTAACTGTGTCATACTAATCAACCAAACATTATTTTTACATATTTTACATTGTTGCAGCAGGGTCATTCTATGAAAATGGTGGCTTTTTGAACAGACAACTTTTTAAAAATGTAATTCTTTTTTTTATACCAAAATCTATAGTCAGATAATAGTCAACCTCTTAACATTATAAATAAACTTAAATGACAGCTTAATGTATTTTTATATTTTTACTACATTACATTCAAAAATGCTTGTGCTGCTTTTTTGTCACTGGTGTTACCTATATTTTAGATGACAATTCAGGCTTCCCAGAATGTAATTTGACTATTTAATTTGCATACATAATCATAAAGAAAAAGTTAATGTAATATTAAGAAATTGTCTTAATTAGTAATAATTTTAAACAGGCATGTGTAAAGTTCTATTGTGTGACATTTTTCTATTTCTACCATTGTGTTTTTTTGTTGTAAGTAACATTAGAAATAATTGAAGTTGAGTGTTCAAAATTGAATGATCATATCCTTAAAATGCTTACTAATGAATGCAGCAACAGTTAGGTAGATACAAAAACCATATTCTATGAAACTGGGCAACTCTGATGCCAGAAAACCAATATGCCATGCGGTAACACCAGTGACGCAATGTAACACCAGTGACATATCTGTCAAAAGCATAGCAATTTTTTGTGTTTACAATATTAAAACAGTAATGAAATGCTAACAAGTCTTTATTAATATAATTGTTGAGGCTTTTATGAAACCTTATGTTGAGAAAAAAGTTAGTGGTGTTATTGATTGTCACTGGTGTTATCATCATGTCACTGGTGTTACCAGCAGCAACAGTAACACCAGTGACGATAACACCAGTGACAAATCTGCAGACAAAATGGCATATCTAAGATGGCGGCCACAGTAGCTCAAACCACACTTCTTAAATTGTAAATGAATCACTTAATCATGCAATTTGAAAAATTATATTAATACAATTTCCTTTCCCCTTATTATAAACTGTAGAACACCAGTGACACATCTTAAGTCCTCGCATGAAATTAGCAAATTATTTATCAAATTGCTAAGAGGTGAAGAGAGAGTTCACACTCACAATGTGCTTTTCAAAACAGCCACGCCTACAATGAGCCTTTGACCCAGGAAGAAGTTGGCAAGGATGTTGAATTTTTTCAAAGTGGTGTTTTTTTTAAATTGTAACACCAGTGACATGAAATTGAGGGACAGGTATTCCCTGTAAATTATTTATAATATTTAGTTTATATTTTAGTTTTTTAAGTAGTCCACTAAATAACTATACTACTTCCCTTTGTATTATGACATTTAAAGGGGGAGAAAAATACATTATTTAACTCAAAATATGTCACTAAACCACGACTCCTGACCCGAGGGACAAGGCAATTTCATGGTGCTGACCGTGTTCTACAATATATATATACAAATAGTTTGCAATATAACTGTCTTACAAATGTTTTATTAACAATAAAACACTTCAATTAAAACAAAAAACATATATTTTGTGTCATTATCTGACACTTTTAAGTGTTTTTCCTGGTGATTGAGGCCGGGACAGGAAAGCCACCATTTTCGTAGAATGACCCAGCACCTCTCGTCCCAGTCTGTCCCAGATAACGCTTTGGGGTCATTTCCCAAAATCATTGTTAGCCAAATATGGTCGCAAGTTCTATCATTACCAACATAGTTGAACGATTTGGTTTTTCAGTTCCAACGTACATTCGCAAACAGCCTCGAAACTTGTGTGGTTGGAACTACAGCACTCGAGCTGTGGTTAGAAGTATAGTTTCTTGTTAGTATGACATGTGGACTTACATAAGTCATTGTGGCGAGCAGGACGAGGCTGAGGGCCGCAGGAGAAGAACGGCACTGGCCGGTGGCGTGATTGACGATGCACAGGTCTCGTATCTCTCACGGAGGAGCGGAAGCATAAACGGAGCGACGATTGTGAAGGACGAGAGAGGACCAGGCCTGGACTGTTTTATTTGATGTTTTGTTTTATTATGTGTTGCTTTAATTTCATTTTGTGTTTTTTTATTAAAGTCTTTAAATGTTCGCTGGTTCCCGCCTCCTTCGTTACAGTCATGCTCAAAAATCAACAGGGAACGAAACAGTGAAGTAATCCTCAGTTCATTATTACATTACGTGGAGAAAGCTGACAGAATGAACCGCATGTATAAGGGAGTATGTCAAATACTGCATATTAACATGAATAAAAAATGAACGGCTTTCAATTGATTATGTAAATTACCTATAATGTTAAAACAACAGAAGTGCGACCATTTTTTGGGAAAGTCGTGACGTTCTACAACGATGTATCGTACTATGGTGGTTAAGCAGCGTGTTACATCATTGTACAGGGAATCCTGTTTAGTTCCCGTCTTTATGAAACCCCTCCTTCCGAAAAGCGCAATGTGCTCTGATTGGTCCGCTAGACCAATGTGTTGTGATTGGTCAACCGCTTCCACCAAGTTTTGGAAATGTCACGTATCTTGCCATAAACATGAGTTTCAATACACTACTAAGGCAGGTCAACCAGGCATCGCCCCTTTATTGCGTATGCCTTGGGCGGGAGGCGTTTCAGGGAGTTTAGAAACAGTGCTCTCCGATACAATATAGAGAATAACTCCCTTTGGAATGGACTTTGTGCTTTGTAACTTTTCAGACCGTTTTCATTTCAAACCGCAACATTACACAGTAATAAAAAGGTTAAAAAACACATGATAGGACCTGTAAGACTGAGCTTGTTGTAAGTGTAGTTGAAGTTAAGTGTATATTCACTCTGTTTACACACTGGCTAAAAATGACACAAGAACAAACTCACTTAAGGCTTTTTATAACATGAGATTGCTTATGTATATTCACTTCAGTTTGTGTGACAGAGATAGACTGGATTAAGCACTGATCATGCAGTTTTGCCACAAGTCTTTGCTCTGAAAAAAGTCCAATTCTTAATGAATTCTTTTCTGTAAGGTTTCAAGTATCTAAAATTCCATGAAACAAAATACATTTGAGAAAAAACAATGTACAGTTAGGTCCATATGTATTTGGACACAGGCACAATTTTTCTTTTTTTCAGGTATTTACCAACACATATTCAAGCTATAGTTATTTAATGGATATGGGCTGAAAGTGCACACTCTCAGGTTTAATTTGAGGGTATTTACATCCAAATTGGAGGAAGGGTTTAGGAATTACAGCTCTTGGGAGAGCCACCCCCCCTTTTTCAAGGGACCAAAAGTAATTGGACAATTGAATCAAAAGTGATTTCATGGACAGGTGTGGGCTATTCCTTCGTTATTTATTCATTAATTAAACAGGTAAAAGGTCTGGAGTTGATTCTAAGTGTAGTATTTGCATTTGGAATATATTGCTGTGAACCTACATCATGCGTTCAAAGGAGCTCTCCATGCAAGTAAAACAGGCCATCATTAGGCTTCAAAAACAAAATAAATCCATCCGAGAGATAGCAGGAATATTAGGAGTGGCCAAATCAACAGTTTGGTACATTCTGAGAAAAAAAGAATCCACTGGTGAGCTCAGCAACATAAAAAGGCCTGGACGTCCACGGAAGACAACAGTGGTAGATGATCGCAGGATCCTCTCCATGGTAAAGAAAAACCCATTCACAACATCCAGCCAAGTGAAGGACACTCTCCAGGAGGTAGGCGTGTCATTGTCAAAGTCTACAATCAAGAGAAGACTTCACGAGAACAAATACAGAGGGTTCACCACAAGGTGCAAACCATTCGTAAGCATCAAGAATAGAAAGGCCAGATTAGACTTTGCCAAAAAGCATCTAAACAAGCCTGACCAGTTCTGGAAAAGCATTCTTTGGACGGATGAAACTAAAATCAACATGTACCAAAATGACGGGAAGAAAAAAGTATGGAGAAAGCTTGGAACAGCTCATGATCCAAAGAATACAACATCTTCTGTTAAACATGGTGGAGGCAGTGTGATGGCATGGGCATGCATGGCTTCCAGTGGCACTGGATCACTGGTGTTTATTGATGATGTAACAGAAGACAGAAGCAGCCGGATGAATTCTGAAGTGTATAGGAATATACTGTCTGCCCAGATTAAGCCAAATGCAGCAAAGTTGGTTGGACGGCGCTTCACAGTACAGATGGACAATGATCCAAAACACACTGCAAAAGCAACCCAGGAGTTTTTTAAGGAAAAGAAGTGGAATATTCTGCAATGGCCGAGTCAATCACCTGATCTCAACCCGATCGAGCATGCATTTCACTTGCTGAAGGTAAAACTAAAGGCAGAAAGACCTACAAACAAACAACAGCTGAAGACAGCTGCAGTTAAGGCCTGGCAAAGCATCACAAAGCAGGAAACCCAGTCTTTGGTGATGTCCATGAGTTCCAGACTTCAGGCAGTCATTGCCTGCAAAGGATTCTCAACAAAATATTAAAAATGAACATTTTATTTATGATTATATTAATTTGTCCAATTACATTTGAGCCCCTGAAAATAGGGGTACTGTGTATAAAAATGGTTGCAGTTCTTAAAATGTTTACTTGATATTTTTGTTCAACCCCTTTAATTAAAGCTGAAAGTCTGCACTTCAAATTCATATTGATTGTTTCATTTTAATTTTATTCTGGTGGTATACAGAACCAAAAGTATGAAAATTGTGCCTGTGTCCAAATATATATGGACCTAACTGTATAACATATTAAGACTTGTTTTTAGAGAATGAATCTTGAAAATAACTATACTTTGTCTTATTTCAGTGAATTTTTTTTTCACTTCCATGTTGTAAGAGCCATAAGTCACATTTCTTTATATAGATGTGGAGTAAATAATTTTGTGCATTAAACAATCAGTAAATAATTAGGAGTAAATAATTGTATATGTGTAATATAATATTTTGTATTGACGATGAGGTCATTTCCGGCAATGACAGTTTGTTTTTTGTGGTGCAATATTGGAGCAATACAGTCTTTTGACCGTGTAACATTTTTCCAGTTAATTCTGTTATTAAACTTTGCTTAAAAGAGGTTTCTGGACTACGGTATGTTATTCAAGTTCAAATCACGCTCACCCAAAGATGAAAAAGCAACAAAGATGAAAATTTAGACGGATTGCTATCACACATGTGAAATTATACACTTTTATTCAAGATTCAATCTCCAAAATCAAGTCTAAAAATCTTCAGAGTGTACTTTCTTAAAAAAGCTATTTTTACTGAATAAGGCAAACAACACATATAAACACATATCGGTTTTTGCAGTGTGGGCGAGTTATGATTTAGAGGATGATCAGGAAACATAGCAGATGGACTTTATTTCTGCGTTGCTGAGGCAAAATTCTGAGGCCCACCACCAGGTATCAGCAATCAGCAAAATACAGCAATGTGAGAGCTAACAAACATGATGAACAAATGCAGAATGTCACGTTTCATTAAGTTCCAATAAACACATTTGGCTTGTATCGCTGAGATATCACATTTACAACAGCATTGTTCTTGAAGAATTGCTCTGAAATACTCTTCTGGACAGAATGACTCTGAATGCATTTCTGAACCAGGTGTAAAAGAAGGCGTACACTATGGGATTACATGTAGAATTATAGTAGCCGACCCACAGGAACAAGTCAAACAGCAGTGGAGGTACAGAATACCCAATGAAGGGATCTATAATATTACAAAGAAAAAAGGGAATCCAGAAAGTCAGAAACGCCCCCATGATGATGGCTAAAGTCTTAGTGGCTTTTCCCTCTTTTTTTAATTCAGAATTCACACTCTGAATGGCCTGCACCTGCCTTTTAGCCACATGTAAGATTTTCAGATACATGCAGAGCATGACAAAAGCGGGAGCATAAAAACAGATTAATGACATTATAGTCGCTGCTTCTCTGCTCTGAAACAACGTGCAGCCTCCATCACAGTCAATGTTCTCATAGTAAAAATCTTCAATGCCAAGAATATTAAGCTCCATGAAGATCATGGCAAACCCCAGAGCGGCTGAAACAGTCCAGCTGATAATAATCATAACTAGTGTGGCCAGTGAAGTCATTTTACTGTGATATTGAAAGGGGTGACATATGGCATAATATCTGTCTAAAGAAATAATACAAAGGTTTAAAATTGACGCAGTGCACAAAGTCACATCAAGACTGCTGTGTATTTTACAGAACAAATCTCCCAGATACCAGCAGGTCTCGATGGAGCGCAGCATGCTGGGAGGCATCACCACTCCTCCTACAAGCAGATCGGCCGCGGCCAGCGACAGGATGAGGTAGTTAGTTGGTGTGTGAAGCTGCTTGAAATGAATGACCGTTATGATCACCAACATGTTTCCTATGATTGTGATAATCGACGACACACTAAAAAGGATGTAGAGTAATATTCGAGTTTCCAAAGGATAGACAGACTTCAGACAAGACGTGTTACTAAACTCATAACAAAGAAAAGGCTTTTCCAGGAGTCCATTTTGGCTGCTGATTATTACGTCCATTTACACAATTCAGCTTCTCTGTTTAAAACAAGGGGAAACTTAATTTCAGCCTGCAACATAAAGTTCAAAATGTATGATCATTACATATAATTCAGAACATAAAATACACGGCATTGCTCTGCATAAAGTCAAGAAAACCATGTTGTTATAAAAATTAAAAAAAACTTCTGTTTCACTTAAATTACCAATAGAGCAGAATAAATATGCACTGAAATCATGTTATTAAATCATAAAAACAGTTTTTGTTCAGAAACAGTAAAATCTGTTTCACAGACTCTCGTCCATGTTCTTACCTTTTCTTCTACAAAAACTACATCATGAAGCAGATTTTGAGTGCTGCACATTTATAGCACAAGCGTTTCATAACAACCTCCCTCCGGTCAAATCACGCAACATTTGAGCTTCCAAGGTAACATTGTCTTCCCAACAGTCAACAAAATGCCTTTCAAAATATCAACAAGGCCCTGAAACTGCATTTCATTTGAAAAGGTTTTTATTCTGATAAAACAGTTAATTCACTAAAAAGAATTACCTTCTGACCAAGGGGGTAATCCAGCACCCGGAAAGCGTACCTTCCATGTACTTTGACAGCGAATAACTTTACATCTGAGGCGTTTAAAGACTCCATTTGTCCATTGTTTATTTATAAAGAAACACGACAATGTATAAAAGGCTCCATTACCTTGTATCTTACGTTATGGCCCCGTAGAAGCAGTTTTTGTAAAAATAGGCTAACGATTACGTCATAACCGCGCGACTCTCTGTCGCACAGTCGAGAAATTACCGTATAGACAGGAGGAGAAGCTCGCAAGCAATCAGGGGGACGTGGAGGCATAAAGTCCGATAAAGTCAAGGGAGAAGCCCATAGAGAGTTATAAAGTTGCTTCTGCTGCTATGGACAGCTAACACTCACGCTCTCCGTCTCAGTGAGAGAAGGGAAGGATTCAGATTTCTCTCGGCACAGCTACTAGAAGACTTACAGCTGTCGGACAGGTTGCTCACGTCACATCTACGTCGTCAAGCTCAGTTTGAGGCTGCGCAGTACGCTCAGCCATCAGGAAGTGAGTGCTTCTAATTTACTTCACTTTTCTCCATTGAAATATGTGGGGTCGCTGTGTCCATTTTTTTCACTGTCTATGCTTCTGACAGGAGTCATTCCATGAAAGGACTTTCCATGTGCATGTTGCTATTTTGAAATTTTAAATATAAAATAAAAATATATTTTTATACATCATAGTTTACAATACACTTTTTTAAACACAATGTGTACTTGTAAAATAGCAGCAACAACAACAGCATCCCAAACAGCCTTCATTTCTAGAAACATCCTCCATAATACTTAGTTCCACCTTATCAGAAATGGTGGCAGTTGCTATATATTTTATATACAATTGCACTTGTACAGAGAAAAATCAGGTAGGCTACAAATTGATTTATTTATTTTTTTATCTTAAGATCAGTGACTTATCTTAGCTAGTGGTTAGTACTTGCTGTGATATTTCACATTGATTTTATTGTGTTTTAATATATTTGATATTCTTTATGCTGCTCTGATGCACTGCATTACGCACCGCTCTGTTTGTTGTTAGGATGACTAAAAGTTCAGCGGTCTAGTTCATGTATGTCAAAATGATTAAAGAAGGCTTACCGTTCACAGAAAGGTGTTTTACAGTAAATGAATGCCTGGTAAAATGTAAGTAGATAACCATTTAATATTTGACAACAGTTTTAGAATAGAAATGTTCAACTACCGACAGTAGCCTATCCGGTGACACAAATTACTCAACCTTTTGTTTTTATTAAATTTAGCCTTTTTTGAATTGAAAATATGCTGTAATTTTCTTGATTCAGAGGGAATGTATGCACACTTAAAAATAAAATATTATTTGCAAATAGTTAAAATTATTTCACTAATAGGCTACAATAAGCCTTTCTTTTTCTGTATTCCCTTAAATCGCTTTTACAATTAATTAATTCCTTTAAATAAAAATACCGCCCCTGGTCAATGCTATTGTTATGTTTAAGGGCATTATGAAAGTAAGATAATGTCTGTACTGTTATGTTATGACTGTACATTGTACAGTTGAATCTTAATCGTTGGTTGCTATCCTCAACATTTTGAACATCCTCCTAAACATTTTACCTCAGGCATAGGGCGTACATTAACTGAATTAATTCAGAATCCCACCTGAAAATCCGACGACATCAGTAATCTTCCTATGATTTCCGTACTTTGCCTGTAAAAATTCTGGTTAATGCTGGGTATTTCCCAACTTCATTGAGTATTTCGTCGTTTTTGTTATTGCTACGCTAATCCACGCTATTGAAGTAGGCCTAGTGTGTTGACTTTATCTCCAGTCGGCGGAAGCACACGCCAGTAAATGTAATCATGACAGTAGGCTAGTATATTTCGCACTCAGGTTAGTATGGGGAAAAAGGCAAAACCGAGCAAAATGAAAGATTAGAAAGGATTATGTTTATTAAGCCATACATTTTTCCTACATGTTCAGACTTTATTCAAGCTGTAAAACTATAGGCTAATGGTGAAAATAAATGTAGGTAATGTATCTTGCAGCACAGGGTGAATGTACATTCATGACGATTTGGGACAAATATAATGTAATTTAATAGAAAACTATGTTAGTGGCGTAACGTAGCAGGATTTTAAACAGCGTCTTGTCGTATCCGGACGCCGGTGGTGCCGCCGGTGCGTAACAGGGTTAAAAAGAACATTTGATTTAAAGAGTAGGCTATTGTGTGTGAATTTCATAAAATAAGGCATTTGGCTGTATATTGGTGTTAGAAGGCTTCCCTCCTGTGGCTATTAATGGTACTGCAGATAGGCCTATTGGATTTTGTCGCTCTTCTCTTGCCGTACCGCAGCAGATTCAAGTGACGATGCTGTGGGTATGTATGGCTTTTCATGCTCTGAGTCTGACGCATTAACAAATTAATTGTGAAAATGATACGTTTCAAGTGAATCTTTTCGACGCAATATAGCCTATTTCATGCATGTATATGTGAACAGATAGATAATGCATTTAGCACTTTAACACGGTTGTTGAAAGTGTTATAAGATGTATTGCATTTCCATGTGCGTCACACGTGCGAGCACGGATTCATTTCTCGTTACGATTGAGTCTGTCTTAACTATCTGACGATTATTTGTATTATGTTGTCTGGTGTGCAAACTTCAAGCAATTTCCTTTTTTAAAACCTTGTTTTATTCCTGAATAAATCAGCATTTTTGAATTGACTGAATGGTCTACACAGATAGTCCCTTGTCGCCACCTACTGGCGTAAGAATGCAACCTCCACTGTATTCGTTGAAAAACACAGTTTATGTGAGTTATATCTCTGTGTTATAACTTATAACAAGTTATATCTCGTGTCCAAGACATCAGAGCCCATGGCAAAAGTCAGAAGGACTTGCCGAGATAAGGCTGTTTACTGCGGGGCATATGACCGCTGACTGCGGTCCCGCACCTCAAAACTCCGAAAACTTTGGAGCGAAGTTTCAGATAGGCGCTGTCTTTTTAAATAAACTGCAGATATGATGTTTAAACATCTCAATTCTGGCCTGAAAACTGATACGTTTGTAATTAGTTTTTGGATGAATATATTAAGCTTGCAAAATACATAATTAGTGCAGTTCATTAAATGTTGGGTACACAAGTGGCACTCCTTTTGTGGAATGACTGTTTATTTGCATGTGTTGTCTCTGAGTTGTTGTAACAGCAGATTAATTAAAGCAGTGGTTGCATTCCTATAGGAAATCTCCCTTATCTATCATGCTGATTCAACTCATCAGCTCACAATACACTTAAGTGCTGTACTAACTTGACTGGATGTCAGATAGCGAGGGGCCTGTAGAAACAGATTTGAGAACCACTGCATTCAAGAAATTATTCCTAATCACGTAAACACCCCCCAAATTAAACTAGTTGAGCAAGTTGAAACTCAAATTATTTAAATAAAATATTTTTGTGAAATACAGTATATTATTTAGTTTGAAATAACCTGAAATAGTTACAGTAGACAACAAGAAGTATATTACAAATACCTTTGTAAACGCGGTTTGTACATCTTACATCATTTTCTGAAATATGTACTTGGTGCTTCTGTCATGTTGAATTTGTTAATACATTTTTTTATATAAAATGCATTTAGAAATATGTGTACGGGTTGGTTTTTATGTTATTAATTATTCTAGCACTGACCATGCAGTTTTTACACACTTTATTAGAATTAAATTCATAAGGGTCCATGAGAGGGCCAAAGATCAACACTGGTGGACTCAGAAGGGCCCTGAATGCAAAGACATCCAGCACTCATATATGCAGACACTTCAATCACATACAAGAGTCTTAAAAAAACTATTTGTTTTGCACTCCTCTGAGAAAGGTTCAGTTGAATTGCAATATGTACTAGGCCTACTCAAAAGGTGAAACGTCAAATGGATTTTTATAAGTGTTTCATTATTACAACAGCATTGTGCTTGATGAATTCTGAAATACTCTTCTAGACAGAATGATTCTGAATGCATTTCTGAACCAGGTGTAAAAGAAGGCGTACACTATGGGATTACATGTAGAATTATAGTAGCCGACCCACAGGAACAAGTCAAACAGCAGTGGAGGTACAGAATACCCAATGAAGGGATCTATAATATTACAAAGAAAAAAGGGAATCCAGAAAGTCAGAAACGCCCCCATGATGATGGCTAAAGTCTTAGTGGCTTTTCCCTCTTTTTTTAATTCAGAATTCACACTCTGAATGGCCTGCACCTGCCTTTTAGCCACATGTAAGATTTTCAGATACATGCAGAGCATGACAAAAGCGGGAGCATAAAAACAGATTAATGAGAATACACTAGCTCCAGCTTTACTCTGAAACACAAAGCAGCCTCCATCACAGTCAATGTTCTCATAGTAAAAATATTCAATGCCAAGAATATTAAGCTCCATGAAGATCATGGCAAACCCCAGAGCGGCTGAAACAGTCCAGCTGATAATAATCATAACTAGTGTGGCCAGTGAAGTCATTTTACTGTGATATTGAAAGGGGTGACATATGGCATAATATCTGTCTAAAGAAATAATACAAAGGTTTAAAATTGACGCAGTGCACAAAGTCACATCAAGACTGCTGTGTATTTTACAGAACAAATCTCCCAGATACCAGCAGGTCTCGATGGAGCGCAGCATGCTGGGAGGCATCACCACTCCTCCTACAAGCAGATCGGCCGCGGCCAGCGACAGGATGAGGTAGTTAGTTGGTGTGTGAAGCTGCTTGAAATGAATGACCGTTATGATCACCAACAGGTTTCCTATGATTGTGACAATCGACGAGACACTAAAAAGGATGTAGAGTAATATTCGCGTTTCCAAAGGATAGACAAACTTCAGACAAGACGTGTTACTAAACTCATAACAAAGAAAAGGCTTTTCCAGGAGTCCATTTTGGCTGATGTTGATTTGTGCATCCATTTACACAATTCTGATTCACCGATCTGTAGTAAAGAAAAAGGTTAGCTGCCGACATGCACTATAAAATATTTAAGCTTATTGTGTGTTTCAAATATTACTGTTGTCCTATACTACTCATAATGACAGTAAGCTTTTAAATTGGTTTTCTAATTGCACACACATTGCAAATGTACAATAAAATCAGTTTAGGCATATTAAAATAAAATAAATCTAAACTGTAAATTGGTTTTGATGAAAAAATTATCACAGATTACTTTATATTTATCTGCAAACAAAGTTCAGTATAGCATGACTTAACCATCCAGACCCGTACCTCTTTTTTTTCAAGTGGCAAAGGCACCTCATGGAGTCTGAGAGACCAGATATATAGTAAAGCAAAATCCCAATAGTACATCCCCTTTGCCATCGATTGGATGGCCTTATCTCTATGATGCCTTACCTCATTGTCTGTGACACAGAAAGCCCCCCCAGACTGCTTAGTAAACATTTATTTTTATTATATATATATATCAATCCTTTCAATTATAAATTGATGACGCGTTTTATTCATATCAGAAACACATAGTGTAAGTAACTATAAAGTTTCCTCTATTCATCTCCAACTTCATCGGCCACTAACTTTCATGTATTTCGAGAGAAGTGGATGAATCCGATTCTCTGAACTGCGGCGTAAGCTAACATGATCATTATAAAGGTTTTTAAATGACAAAACACATGCACTTCTCAAGAAAAATGCTTTCTAGAGTCTAGCCATGGCAGCGTCACAGGGAAAAACAAACACTTTGCTACCCATGAATGCCTCTTTCATCTATTATGCCGCAGCGATCTCACAGTTTGACATGTCTGTCATTGGAAAGCACCATATGGTGTCATGAATAATTAAAGGTGCTGTATGTAAGTTTTTGACGGTACTACTAAAGCATAAAAATAGCACAATTTGTTTGCAGATATTTAGGAAATATGCTGAGTTCACATACTTGTTTCTCTGAAAAACAATGCTACAGCCAGTTATTTTACTTTGAAATGTGTGTTCTGTGTCGGAATGTCTGTTTTTGTTTTGGTGTGTGTGATACCGTACGTTGCAAATTTACCCAATAGTATTTCGCCCCATAGGTTGTCAGTTAGCGGGAAACACAGCATATTGCAGCCATGGAAGCCAGCGAACAAACTTGGTCAAAGATCGCAGATTCTACCCGACCTGAAATGCCTCTGCAAAAATCTCTATGAACGGGAGCATATTAAAACTCATCATAAATAGAAAAAATCAACTCATGAACTTACCGACTGACTCATGTGTAAGTCTCACATTCCATTATCAATTGCGTTTGTTCTGGCTATCACCAGACCAAGCTCAATCTTTTAAGATTGAACATTAGCCTGGTGAGTCTGCTCTGTATTTTCAACTGCACAAGAGGCGTGATCAGGCATAGTTCAAATGACTCTGTACGCAATTGGATAATCCTTCAACCAATCAGATCCGAAAACTCCAGGCAGGAAACGTGTTGGTTTGTAGCATTGATCAGCGGTTTGCAGAGGCAGCAATGGCATTGAGCGATTTTTGCAGGATGTGCAAAAAAACACATGAAAGTGAGTGGTATTTACACCAACTCGAGCGATTTGTTTGCTAAACTAAAGAAGCCATTGAGCATCGTCGAGAGGTTAAAAGGAATTGGATTCATCGCTTCTCTATCATCGTGTTAAACTCGCCAATACCACACCAGGTGGATAAGCCAGTGATTGGTTCCCGCAGATTTGTAACTGAAGCAGGATAGAAAAATGTACTTGTTTCCAGCCTGAGCTGCAAGGCGAAATCAAATCGCCGGTAGATCGGCCTGAGTATACCCAGTCTTGTTTCTGTTGCGTGTCCTTAATCTGGGAACCCGCGTGAGCGTTAGGTCTGAGCAGGAGGTGGCGAGGGAAACAACTCTCTCAAAATTGAATTAGGACTGTAGTACCCATTTCAACTGCTAGCTGTCAATCTCAAATACTGCACCTTAGAGAGACAGTGTGTTCTAATAGGATAAGAAAATTCATTCTCATTAATAATTATACACAAGAGACACAGACGAGTCATCGAATATAGTGCACTGACATGATGTCGATTTTAAACTCGGAAGATGAAAAAAATGAACCAGTTATCTAACAGATGCTAACATTGTCTTCAATGATGTTCCACACACATACCTCTGTTAAAATCTCAGAAAATTTAGTTTAGGGTTTCATGACCCTTTAAGTGAAACTAGGGTCTGTGACGGACACAGCCATTTGATAGGTGCTATTCTTCATTTTGACCACCAGATGGCTACACTGTAACAAATTGCTGTAGATTCTACAGCAAAATTCTACAGAAATTTATTGTTTTATCATTTAACAAGTTATTACTGTAATTCGCAATGCATTATGGGTCAAAAAGAGTATTACAGTTGTTAACAGTATATTTCCCTGTCAACTGTAAATTGATTTACAGGTAAGAGGTGTTTTCACTGTATTTCATACGTTTTACAACAATTTACTGTGGTGTGGCATTATGGGATTGCGCGGGCTGAATGTTTGAAAACTGGTGGACTGGAGCAGCTGCAGGGCAAGAAGAGTTGAAGAGAAAAGGCACTACATTTTTGGTAAGTTAACTTAAATTTACGTCCATAAATATTACAATCTACTGTATTACTTAATGCTGTTTGCGATTCATATTTTGAATATAATTCATAACATAGTGTCAGATGCAATTAATTCTATCGACTTGTTAACAACTGCGTGTTATCAGGACATTTAGTGGGATGTAAAGTGTTTGATTCCAATACTTTTCCCAGCCGAAACTATACGTTTATTTAGTAAAGGAATGTGTCTTTAATTTTAAATTTCTTGTTGCAGGCGTGGCATAGAATCGCGACGGCGCGCGCCATTACAGTGGTGAGACGAAGCTGAACTGTTACAAGGTAAAACCATCGTAAATGTTATGGACAAATGCTGCAGTTTGTTTGTTATAGTTTTATTCGCATTTGCTCTAGATAGTATTTTTTTAGAGCATTTGCAGTTTGGCAGACAAGACAAATCCACTGAAGTGTTGGTGAGACAAAACTATACGCACGTAGCCTACAGTTAGTTTCTTGACGAAAAACATTAGAATATGATATTAACATCGTTGGATACGTCCATATAACAATGTCAGACGCAATTAATATCGACTTGTTAACAACTGCGTGTTATCAGGACATTTAGTGGGATGTAAAGTGTTAGATTCCAATATTTTTTCCCCCGAAACGTTACGTTTATTTTGTGTCTTTAATTTTAAATTTCTTGTTGCAGGCGAGGCATCGCGACGGCGCGCGCCATTACAGTGGTGAGAGACGAAGCTGAACTGTTACAAGGTAAAACCATCGTAAATGTTATGGACAAATGCTGCAGTTTGTTACAGTTTTATTCGCATTTGCTCACAAGAGAGTGTTTTTAGAGCAGTTGCAGTTTGGCAGACAAGACAAATCCAATGAAGTGTTGGTGAGACAAAACTATACGCACGTGCAGTTAGCTTTCTTGACTAAAAACATTAGAATAGGCTATATGATATTAACATTGTTGCAATCTTTGTTGGATGCTGCCATTTTCTCATTTATTTCACCAGTTTTGAAACAGTGTTTAACAAATCCCTGCGTCATAACTAAATTCAAAATGACTGGCAAAAGATTTGAAAGTTCATTTTATTTTCTGTTCAAAGTTCCCATAGTTATCGTTTTCTTAATATAACTTGAACCTAAATCTAAATGAGAAATGTATTACTGTAAATTGTCAACATGAAAGCAATACCATTGTAGGTTTTACTAAGCAGCATATGAAAGGTCACAGTAATGTTCCAAACTGGTGTTTTACCTGTGGTGTAGGCCACCTGACTGTTCCCGTGCATTTACAAAATTTGCAGCTTTTAAGTCTCATCTATTTAGAGACTTTACAGGTTATCAAAAGTCTGGTAAAGGTACCAGATTTGACCAAATAGACACAACACTGATTTGCCAGATTTTGTTGTGGGGTTATATTTTGTTCTCATACTGCATTTAATTACATTTACAATTGTTTCCTTTTAATTTTGTTTCTTGTAGATGTCAGCAACAGCAGCTGATGTGAAAAAAAAGTTCTACACTTTCAGACTCTACGAGACTGACTGTCTTAGGTAATGTAGGTTCCCAAAATCTTTAAATTACTGGTACTTAATACATTTTGCCTGTAGTATTTTAGCATACATTTTTATAAAGTGTTTCTTATATGTATTATTTTTAGGTGAAATTCTCACTGCAACCCAGTGGATGCTGAGTATTAAGGGGCAAGTGGTTATGAATCCACACCCCAATTTTATGGCTGGATTTGCTGCTTTGTTGGCAACTTACTACAACTTTAATCTGGTGTACCAGCACAAGGCATCCTGCACACTTGAATTTGTTCAAAGGTAACAGTTTACTTTATATAAATGTGTATATTTTAAAGGATTAGTTCACCCAAAAATTACATTTCTGTCATTAATTAACTACTGACCTTTGTTCATTTTCGGGAACACAAAATTAAGATGTTTTTGATGAAATCCTATAGGTTTCTGAACCACACATAGGCAGCAAAATCATTGCAACTTTCAAGGTCCAGAAACGCAGTTAAGACATTGTTAAAATAGACCATGTGACTACAGTGGATCAATCTTAATGTTATGAAGCCACGATAATACTTTTTGTGTGCAAAACCCCCCCAAAATAATGACTTTATTCAACAATCTCTTCTCTTCTGTGTCAGTCTCTGACGCTGTTAATTAAGTAAACACAGTGCAGCGCTTCCAGGTTCTACGTTAGAACAAAAAGTATTCTCATCACTTCATAACATTATGGTAAATCCACTGGAGTTACATGGACTATTTTAATGATGTGTTTACTACCTTTCTGGGCCTTGAAAGTTGTAATGACGTTGTGGTCTATGTGTGGTTCAGAAACCTCTCCGATTTGATCAAAAACATCTTAAAGTGTGTTCCTGAAAATGAAAGGTCAGTAGTTAATTAATGACAGAAATGTCATTTTGGGGTGAACTAACCCTTTATAATAGATTAGTAGTGCAGCGAATGCTTATTGTAAAGTGGTATATTTTCATTAGTCTGCACATGTCATGCTCCTAAAGCTTCTGCTTGTGTTTTTCTGACTGATTTTTGTGCAGATGTTTTGTTGGAATCAACCCATCCACTGGTACCAAGACAGTCAAAACAAGTGGAAAGACCTCAGAGAAGAGGAACAACAGTCAATCCTCATGTGTCTACTCTTCTCAGAAGACTAATGGACTTTGAGTGGTTAAGCATGTAAGTTGTCAAATGTACAGTGCTGGTCAGAATTATTTGCCCCCTTGGTAAATATGATCAAAGATGGCTGTAAAAAATAAATCTGCATTGTTAATCCTTTTGATATTATATTTAAAACATTTGCAAAAATGTTACCTTTCATCGAAGTAAAATAATTGAAAGTGGGGGGGAAATCACATTATGAAATAAATGTTTTTTCTCCAAAACACGTTGGGAACAATTATTTGCCCCTTTTATTAAATATGTTTGCAACCTCCTTTTCCCAAGATACCAGCTCTGAGTCTTCTCCTATAATGCCTGATGAGTTTGGAGAACACCTGACAAGAGATCAGAGACCATTCCTCTGTACAGAATCTCTCCAGATCCTGCAGATTCCCAGATCCATGTTGGTGCTTTTCAGTTCAGTCCACTCATTTTCTATAGTGTTCAGGCCAGGGACTGGGATGGCCATTGCAGATATTGGTTTTGTGCTCAGTGACCCATTTTTGTTTTGATTTTGATATTTGTTTTTGGATCATGACATCAAACATGGCCCGTTATAAGATTTCTAGCACAGTCTGTTAGGTCTCATCTGACCATAGAACCCGTCCCGTTTGACGTTCCAGTCGTGTCAGGTACTTTTCAAACGTTCTATGGTCAGATGAAACAAAAAAAAAATTGCTTTTTTGGCAGCAAACACTTAAGATGGGTTTAGTGCACACAAGGATAAAAATGAAATACTCTGCTGTATCTTTAATGCTGTGGGCCTAATTTTCAGCCAGAGGTCCTGGACATCTTGTTCAGAGACATGGCATCATGGATTGGATCAAATACCAACAGATAAAAAATCTAAACCTAACAGACTGTGCTATAAATCTTATAACGGGCCATGTTTGATGTCATGATCCAAAAACAAATATCAAAATCAAAACAAAAATGGGTCACTGAGCACAAAACCAAGATCTGCAATGGCCATCCCAGTCCCTGGCCTGAACCCTATAGAAAATGAGTGGACTGAACTGAAAAGCACCAACATGGATCTGGGAATCTGCAGGATCTGGAGAGATTCTGTACAGAGGAATGGTCTCTGATCTCTTGTCAGGTGTTCTCCAAACTCATCAGGCATTATAGGAGAAGACTCAGAGCTGGTATCTTGGGAAAAGGAGGTTGCGAAACATATTTAATAAAAGGGGCAAATAATTGTTCCCAACGTGTTTTGGAGAAAAAACATTTATTTCATAATGTGATTTCCCCCCCACTTTCAATTATTTTACTTCAATGCAAGGTTACATTTTTGCACATTTTTAAAATATAATATCAAAAGGATTAACAATGCAGATTTATTTTTTACAGCCATCTTTGATCATATTTACCAAGGGGGCAAATAATTCTGACCAGCACTGTAAACAAAAAGAGCAGAAATGTTTGTTTTAACAGATGTGAGTTAAACATAATGCCATTCTGTTGATTGAGCTTAAAGGATTAGTTAACTTTTTAAAAAACTTTTGCTGATAATTTACTCACCCCGATGTCATCCAAGATGTCCATGTCTTTCTTTCTTCAGTCGAAAAGAAATTAAGGTTTTTTTATGAAAATATTTCTCCATATAATGGACGTCAATGGTCCCCAAACGGTTCAAGGTCCAAATGACAGTGTCAGTGCCGCTTTAAACGATACCAGACGATGAATACGGGTCTTATCTAGCGAAACTCTCGGTCATTTCAAAAATAAATAAAAAAGTCTAAGTTTTATAAGCACAAATGCTCGCCTTGCTCTGTTCTGGGATGCGCGTTCGTGACGTCACATAATACGCAGTTATGTTGAAAAGGTCACGCTTCTATGAAAAGTAAAACATTTCTGTCCTGACGAAAATTTTCTTTTAGGCTTTTTAATATTACAACACCCAGGATACGCACACGAAATGGGCATTTTAAACGATAAACTGACACAAAGACATTTGAATATGTGTATATGGTCCTCCTTCCGCACATTTGTAAACACTCGGTACGTCAAGCGTGCCCTTTTCAGCGTAATTGCGTATTACGTGACGTCACGAACGCGCATCACAGAACCGAGCAAGGTGAGCGTTTGTGCTTATAAAACTTAAACTTTTTTATTTATTTTTTAAATGACCGAACGTTTCGCTAGATAAGACCCGTATTCATCGTCTGGTATCGTTTAAAGCCCGTTGAAGCGGCACTGACACTGTCATTTGGACCTTGAACCGTTTGGGGCCCATTGACGTCCATTATATGGAGAAATGTGTTCATCAAAAACCTTAATTTCTTTTCGACTGAAGAAAGAAAGACATGGACATCTTGGATGACATCGGGGTGAGTAAATTATCAGCAAAAGTTTTTTTTTAAAGTGAACTAATCCTTTAAAGGGATAGTTCACCCAAAAAATTTAAATTCCGTCATCATTTACTTACCCCCTTGTTGTTCTAAACCTGTATGAGATTCTTTCTTCAGCTGAACACAAAAGAAGATATTTTGAAGAACGTTGGTAACCAAACAGTTGATTGTAGCCATTTACTTTCAATTGTCTGGTTACCAAAATTCTTTAAAATATCATCTGTGTTCAACAGAAGAAAGAAACTAATACAGGTTTGGAACACATTGAGGGTGAGTAAACAGAATGATGACAGAATTTGAATTTTTGGATGCATTTTTCCTTTAACTTTTATTGAACCCAGAATCTTGCTTTTAAGTCTTACAAGTTATTTGTAGTTATTTTGTGACTGATTTTGAAAATATTTTCTGTACTTGAAAAGTAAAATTGTTGTTACCTGTCTTGCAGTATTTGCTTATTATTTTAATAAATATTTTTCAACAACAGCTTTGACTTTCTGTTTTTTTTTTTATGTGTATTTTAATGCATTTACATCAATATAATGGTAAATAATAGAGTATAGTTTACTGTTAAAATGATTCTTTTCAGCTTTTTAAATGTTAAACTATTACAGCATCTTCTTGAATGTTGGGGGTATTTACAGGATTTTATTGGCAATTTTTTTGCCAGGTAAATATTGTACTTTAGTGAAATTACAAAAAATTGCTGTAAAATATAATTACAGGATTTTATTGGCAACTTTATTGCCAGGTAAATACTGTACTTTAGTGAAATTACAAAATATTGCTGTAAAATAAAATACAAGTTTAATTCAATGTTACTGTAAAAAAAACTACTAATTACTGTATTTTATATACAACAATTACCTGTAAATTGATTTACAGTATTATACTGTAATCAATTTTACAGCAATTACCAACATTTTTACAGGACTTTATTGGCAACTTTTTTGCCAGTAAATTCCTGTAATTTCTACAGGAAATTTTTTACAGTGTACGTACACCATCACATGTTGAAATGCTTGAGAGGAATGTGTCGGTGCTTCACAAAGCTTCATTTAACCTTCACCAGAAATGACCTACGGAGCCCCTAAAGCGACCTCAGCAAAAATTCGAAGTATACAGACTTTCGAGTGCGCACGAGAAAATGTTGCGTGCGCATGAGAAACTTTTCCAATTTCTTTGCGTGCTCACGTTACAATTTCCGTTTTATGTATACTGTCTATAACATTTTCTTTGTGCGTCACTGCCATTTCACTATGAAGAAAATGAGAGTATGGATCCGCATGAATTAATAAAGATCTATTTGCTCTAAATTTGGCTTTTGCTAGGGCAGTATACCTCTAAAATCATGGCCTTTTGTCCGCTTTAAAGCATTCTCTCAAAACGAACTGCATACATGTTTGGAACGACATGAGAGAGGGTAAATAATTTCATAATTGTCATTATCGAAATTTGTAAATCATGTGTGTGCTCTTGTATATATTGTCACGGTTCATGAATTCACTGACTCTTTCTCGCTATGTGTTGTTGTGTGTGCATGTGGGCGTAGTCACTGATCAGTACCACTGATCATCGGCACCTGATCATCGGATGTTTCCCAGTGTGTTTTTCGTGTCCTGCCTGTCTTTGTGTGTTTCCTGAGTGGCACCTGTATCCAGTATTCCTGTTATCTTCACTCTGCCTTCTTCTACGGAGGGTCTGATCTTCTGGTTCCCGAGTCTACGCAGCAATCGAACTGGACATTCTTCATCCCATCACCATCTGGGAGACCGGGTTGTTCATCAGCGTCCCTGCGCTGCCAAGAGGGATCATTTCCTGGACACTTGCAAATCCTTGCGACTTTCACTTCATCTGACCTTGTGTTCAATAAACTGCTTTTACTTGCATTTGAATCCTCTGATTACTTACCGTACATATATGATTTATGAGGACACAAATTTGTGTAATGACATGAGTATTACAACGTATCAGTAACCAATTGCCCCGAGACTTGGGTTGGAGATCCAAACTCCCCTTTATTGAGGGTAATTCACAATCGTAATCCATATAACAGGCATAGGGTCAAAACCACAGGGCAATCAATCCAGAAAATAACAGAGTGCAAGACACAGGCAAACAGGGAAATCCAGGGAGACAGGCAGAAGATCAAAACCATGACACGGAAGACCAGAAATAACGCTCAGCCTCCTTGGCCAAGACTCGGGACCAGAACGGCCTCACTGGCCGTGACGAGGCAGGCGGAGAGTTCATAGGTCACCTCTGTGGTCGTGACTGGACAGACTGAGAGTTTATGGACGACCTCTAGGCCGTTTCAGGGCAGACTGAGAGTTCACAAGTGGACGCCACCGCCTCAGGGAAAACTAGATCAGGTGCTGCCGCTTCGGTAGAAGCTGAATCGTACACGGCCCAGACGCACAGAATGGCAGTTGCCATCAACACCAGTGCAAACGACAATGGTAGGGACTCTGGAACTGCCGGACATGAAAGTGCTGGGACTACCGGGATGCCAGCTGCTCGCACAGACATCAGCGGTGGGTCCACCAAACTGGAAGCCAGTCTTAAACACCTAGGGACCGCCTTAGTAGCTTCAGGTGCAGAGTCCATGACGGCTGGAGACTCTGGCATGGCGGCCATGATGGCTGGAGACTCTGGACTTGGGATCATTGAACTTGGAAGCGCTGTAAGCACTGGACTTGTGATAATCCGACTGGGAAGTGCTGGGAACTGTGGTGGGCCAAGTTCTGTGGCCACCAGGGCTTGATGCTCACTCCCCCAAACAAATATTTTAGGGGAAAGGTCCTCCTCTACCACTCCTGCAGTGACAGAAGCGCCACTCAGTATTAGTGCAGTCACATAGACTATCATAACAGTAATCTCCCCTTCAGGGAGCCATGATTTAATGGGTTAAAAATTCCCATTACAATTTTCGGATGAAGCAGCAGTAACTGATCGACTGGGTGAATAATAGGCCTGGCCCATCACTTTGTGATGTACAGATCCAGGAGCCGAATCTGTACATCACAAAGTCCTCTGTTATGAAAACCACATATACGTGTGTGTGTGTGTGTGTGTGTAAATATTCATATGCTTATTGAATTTGAGTTATTAAATGAAGAATATTTCAATGTTTAAAATAAAATGAGAAAAATGCAAAGGATTAAATGCTTACTGAAAGCACTGTATTATATATTAAAAATATATATTGGATTTTGGATATCTTTCATTGAATTTTCTACAACAAGGGGAGGCTTCACTTGCTCAGGCTATATTCTCCTGTGTTTCTTGGGAAGTTGCATTGTCTTTGATACTAAAAAATAAGTGTTTTTTTAGGAGAAGATTCTATTCATGACAAACATAAAAATAAATGTATTGTGTAATATTGAGAATATAGTACATGTGATTTATTTGACATATCAAAATATTCAGAATTACAAAACTGAACATTATGTATACATGTAATGGATGGGTCTCAAAGCATGATACATTATGCACTTTGATATTAGTTCACATTTGTCATGTAATGTTATAAAGCATTATAGTCTACATTTAACCTACACAGTTTTAATGTAGTACCTCAGTGAGGGGGGAAAAGTAATGCAATACCTGATTCTGATCTCACATTATTATTTTTTATTTATTTAAAAACAAATGCTCAGGTTATAAATAATGCATGTGTGATCTGGTTATTTGGCATCATGGTTACTGCACAGAGGTGTAATTATTTATAGTTATAATGTGGACACATAAAACATATCCAGGATATTTTGGTTTATTTACATTTATATATTGTTTACACAAAAAAAGATCTAATCACGTATTTCCATTAAGTCAAGTTGAGAAGAATTAACTTGAAATATTTTGGCCAAAAGAATAATTCTGAGAGCTTTTCTAAACCATCTATAAAAGAATGCATACACAAAAGGGTTACACAGAGAATTAAAATATCCAATCCACAACAAAACATCAAATACAGCCGGTGGTATTGTGTGATCAAGATACGGATCTACTAGATTACAGAAGAAAAAGGGTGCGATGCTCACAAAAAATACCCCCATGATGATAGCCAGTGTTTTTGTTGCCTTCCCCTCAGTTTTGTTCACAGATATGCTGGTTTTCTTGCCCACGTGTGCTGAATGCTGTATAGATTTTGATTGTTTTCGTGCAACAAGGAGAATTTTTAGATATATGCTGACAGAAATTATTGCAGGAAGGCCAAAAGCAAGAATTGAGGAAATGGTGCTGGCTGCGCTGGTTTGAAAGATAATACATGCTCCCTTACAAGCTATATTATCAAAATAAAACTCATTTGCACCCAATATGTTAAATTCTAGAAAAACCATAGCAAATCCAACAAAGGCTGCCAGACCCCAGCATAGGGAAATCATAATGAGGGAAATGGGTGGTGTGATTTTATTCCGGTACTGAAGCGGGTGACATACAGCATAATATCGATCGATAGAGATAAAAGAGATGTGCAAGAGAGATGTGATGCATAACATGATATCAACACTGCTGTGTATTTTACAGAACATGTCTCCCAAGTACCAGCAAGTCTCAACAGAGCGCAGCATGCTGGGAGGCATCACAAAGCCTCCGATTAGCAGATCCGCCACGGCCAGCGATAGGATGAGATAGTTTGTTGCCGTGTGCAGCTGCTTGAAATGAATGATAGCAATGATTACCAGCAGGTTCCCACATACTGTGGTAAGCGCTACGGCACTGAAGAACAAATAGAACAAAATCTGAATCTCAGACGGGTAGACAAATTTAACACATGAGTTGTTGAACGACTCGAAGCAGAGAACAGGCCCGTGGTCGATCCCAGTCTCAGGTCCATATCCAGACATGGTCTGTTAAAAACAAAAACATACGTTTATTTATAAGCCAACAATGACATGTTTTTCTTATCATTAGCATAACAGCAATTTTATTTTCCCCACTAATAAAATACCACTAATAATTATTACATTCAATTTCAAAGCTATAACCACACAAAAACATTAACAGCCCTTCAGCTTGAACAGAAATCACCATTAGACATTCATGACAAAGACATTACCTGTCCATGCAAGAGCGAATGTGCCGAAAGCACATATTTATATCTCTCACCCCTCCTGCTTTGCATCACTACTGTCACTACATCCTTCACCTGTCAACAACAGAGAGCTTTTCCCATGAGATGTCCCCTTTATTTGGATACTGAGTTGCATAAAACAATGAATGCAGTCTGTTAACCTGTCAGTGTCCCACTTTTTTATTGCCTTTTTCCCCTATAACATATTTTTGTAATCATCATAAATTAGGTATCATTCAAAAGCTTAAACACTCAAATTTCATCCTGCAAAACTGAACATTATGTTTCTTTAACATGTAGTTCTATGTCTGTTTTGTTTCATTGTGTTTTGGTTCTGTTTTCCCTGTTCTGGTTTGCCTGTGATTATTAGTTTCCATAGTTCCTAATTTACACACATAAACCAGTTCTGTTTTCTGTTTTCCATTATTACTCAGTATGTGCTTTTAAGCCTTCAATTCATTCAGTTCTTTGTTCAGGCTCATCTTTGCTCTATGTGGTTGTTTCACGAGTTCACACTTACAATAAGTCAGATGGAATAAAAGCGTATTTGGCGTGCTGTCCGAGGAGAGGGCTCCGGGCTCGGTATTCGGCCCGAACCCAGAGTACTTGTTACTAAAAATGATAGCCCGCAAGAAGCTTGCGATCCAAATTTTCTGTGCACTGAAAAAAGATTATAGAGGAAGTAATAGTTGGCAAGATGTGGGGAGCAAAGATTGTGTGTTCTGTAAATACAGTTGTGGGTATTAAATAGTTTTACAATGTGCTGCTTTTGCAGCTGGTCGAGCAAATATTTTTGGTTTGTTTCTGTTTGATATAATTGTAAAGCTGTGTACGCAAATTAATTCTGATATTCTGGTCTATAACTCCTCCCTGAACTTCCCGCTGTATCTTGCTCTCTCATTGGCTGTAGGTCATCGCCGATGTAATTTTCAGTCAGAACACATTTCACATATTGAATTGCAGACAGGTCCAGATATTTAGCATGTCAAACATCTCACAGGCGGCGACGCATCGTCGATTCTCTCAGGTCGCGTCTTTATGAATGCACACTGCATGATTGACAGTCACGTGAACAAGCACAGATTTGCCAGCTGATTTCAGGCATTTGTCTGCGATTTTGCAAAACGTGTCTGTGAGTTAAAACCGGCGCTAAAATCGTGCAGTGTTAACTCGGCATAACCCACTAAGGCAAGTCTGTCAATGAATAGTCATCAAGGAGATTTCGCTGCATGTGGAGTGGGTCATGTTGAACTGTGTGTTCCCATTCACCATCTGCCCCACTGAGGAGGACATTATCAGCCCCACTCCAGACCCGGAGCCCACCCAGCTGCCTCACACAGAGCGAACGCCAGAGCCCCCCACAGACGGAGAGCCAGAGCCCCCCACAGATGGAGAGCCAGAGCCTGCCACAATGAGTATGCCAGACAAGAGGACTGAGCCTATCATCGCCCCGGAGCCCGAGCCTAAGGAAAAGTCTGACCAGGTCCGCGAGCCGGCAACTCTGTGCGTCCCAGAAGTGGATATTTCCCTAAATCTCTCGTCCCCGCTGGTCCGGATACATGAGGGGGACGAGTGGAAGACAGCTTTTGTGACCCCTTCAGGACACTGAGTACTGCGTCACGCCGTATGGCCTGGTCAACGCCTCCTCAGTATTCCAGGATTTCATGAATGAGGTGCTCGGTTTGTGATAGTTTACATCGCCAACACGTTTCAAACGTAGTTCAAAAACTACGAGAATATCACCTCTTCCTGAAGGATAAGAAATGCAGTTTCAATCAATATTTTTTTTGATATAGTGCCTAAACAAAATCTGACAGGAATACATTTTGTATATACTCCCCCTTTGCAGACTTCTCCTGCCCAAAAAGAGCCTTACAACTTTCAACACACAGATCATGGGACTGTGCCATCGACCTGATACTGGGTGAGCCAGTGCCCACTCTCCATCCCAGAACAGAAAGCCATGGAGAACTATATCGAAGAGGCTCTCAATCAAGATTACATCCACTTCTGCGGCTTCCAGCTTCTTATTTGTGGCCCAGATGAATGGAAGCTTGCAGCCCTATACCTTTTTTTGTGCAAGTGAAATGAGAAAATACCTGCTCACATTTATTCCAGAACTACAATAACCATCATGTTTACACACAACGCCTCTGCACTTGGTCCCGATATTTCTCAACATCAGGACAGGAGAAATGTCAGTCAATTAATGGGAAAACAGTAACTTGTGTTACTGATTTGAAAAATTAACTGAATTTAAAATGAATGTGTTGAAAAACGAATCTGATTTGTTGATCTGACTAACTCGCGTTAGTAATGCATTACCCACAACACTGGTGTTAAGCTGTACATCATATAATATGTTTCATTAGAACATTAGTGTACAACAATATCCTAAGCAATTTTTGATTCCTTCGGTGAAACTGACATCATACCTGTGTAATTTCTGTCTCTAGAGAAATTTTGTGGAAATAACTAGGTTAGTTTTGTTTTCTTCATCTAAAAAAAGTTGGTGAGCAGAGGGACTTATTGAAGGTGTTAAACATGTTTGCAAAATGTTCTGCTGTTCATTGGCACATTTGCACCTGTCCTCATTAAACTACAAAGGAATCACACTTTATTCTGGTTGATCCCCACAGGAGTGAAAACATTCACCTGTACCTCAGATTGCATCATTGTTATTGTGCTAATTAGATAATACAGTCAACAAACAAACAAGATGTCTAGTGAAGCTAAGAAAAGTCCATGTATTAAAACAAACTAAATTAACATATACATGAAAAATTGTATAGAAAATGAAATGGACTTTTAATATGGTGTTCCTGTTGTGTTTTTGTATAGAACATTTGTTTGTAGAATTGGATATAATGCAAGAACTAGGCCCAGGATATAGGGTTAAATTCATAAACAAGATTTAAAAAATAGTATTTTGATCTGCTCCAAAGCCTAGTGAGGAAACTTTTTATTTTTTAATATTCTTTTCAGTGTTAACTGAATTATAATGGACACTTGTCTCACTTCATCCAACATCCTGGATATATTTTACTGAGCATATCGCAATGCATTAAAGGGACTGTAAATGATCTTAATAAATCTTTGTATCGTTGACGTCCATGTTGAGTGCTATATGTACCGGTAAATAAAGTATCAGGATGTATTAAATTGATCATAAGTGACAGAAAAGGTTTGTAAAGTATTATATATATAATCAATATATATATAATAAAATATTTGTATTTCAAATAAATGCTGTTCTTTTGTTGTTGTTTTTAAATCCACAAAAATATTAAGCATTTGGTTAAAATAATGCAGCATTAGTGAGACTTTTTTCAAAAACAATAAAAATCCTACAAACTCCAATAATCTGAATGGTATAGTGTATGCACCAGGAATTATTAAGATGAAATAATGCAAACAGTATTTCAAGTGCTTAGCTGTTTTTTGCTGCCTCGTCATGTAGGAGGGTCAGAGAAGATGAAAAAGAGTATTTAAGGGCCTCTTCTCACACTGTTAAAGTTACTACTGTAAATACCAGTTGTCCAACTAAGACAGAATTGTAGGTTCTTGTTTTTTGAGACAGGCAGGATGGATTTATCTTCTCAAGAATATGATCCCACTGAGTTTTGTTTTCCTGCAGTGAACAACTCTTGTTTAAAAGGCACACATCTTGTGTCCACTCAGACTGTGTTATATCTCATATTGGTGTCGGCGATGACTGTGACTATTCTAGGAAATTCAGTGGTCATCATCTCCATAGCGCACTTCAAACAGCTCCAGACTCCCACTAATATCCTGGTGATGTCTCTGGCTCTCGCGGACCTTCTGCTTGGACTGGTGGTCATGCCTTTAAGTATGATCCGTTCTGTCGATGGCTGCTGGTACTATGGAGATACTTTCTGTTTGCTCCACTCCAGTATCGACATATTTCTCACATCTGTGTCTATATTCCATCTAATTTTTATTGCTATTGATCGACATCAGGCTGTGTGTTATCCACTTCAATACCCTAGGAGAATAACCATACCTGTTGCATGGGTCATGGTGCTGATAAGTTGGAGCATGGCAGCATTATATTCATATGGTTTACTGTACTCAAAAGCTAATGTGGAAGGGCTGGAAGATTTTATTGCATCCATATACTGTATGGGAAGTTGCAGTCTACTTTTCAATGCATTGTGGGGGGCTTTAGACACATTTATAGGTTTTTTCTTGCCTTGTTCTGTCATGGTTGGACTGTATGCAAGAATTTTTGTGATTGCAAAAAAGCATGCTAGAAAACTTGACGATGCAAACCATCATGAAAATGAGAATGTGTTTAAGAGCTCTCGACGATCTGAGCGCAAAGCAGCAAAAACTCTCGGTGTGGTCGTGGGTGCCTTTATTATTTGCTGGCTGCCGTTTTTTATTAACTCTATGATTGATCCCTACATCAACTTTTCCACCCCAGTTGCTCTTTTTGAAGTGTTTGTCTGGTTAGGTTACATTAACTCAACCATAAACCCCATCATATACGGCCTTTTCTATCCATGGTTTAGAAAAACCCTTTCTCTCATTTTGACAATGAGAATATTTGAACCAAACTCGTCTGATATCAATGTTTTCACTGTTTGATTCAATTTCTGATCTCACTGTGCAGCACATGGTTTTCTTTGCAGATCACACAAAAGACAGTGTAAAATCAGATTTTATCTGTACTGTTGTAAATTAAAGGGTGATCTATCAGATCTCTGGCACACTTACTGTGCATTACTGTGCATTATGCATGACATTAAATACACATTGCATGCAGAATGATGAAATGCCTATATATATATATATATATATATATATATATATGTGTGTGTGTGTGTGTGTGTGTGTGTGTGTGTGTGTGTGTGTGTGTGTGTGTGTGTGTGTGTGTGTGTGTGTGTGTGTGTGTGTGTGTGTGTGTTTGTGTGTTTGTGTGTTTGTGTGTGTGTGAGAATTGGTCCCAAAGACGTATTTTTTGGTTAGGGCAAGAACATAAAGCTCTTTTTCCCTCTTGTACACTTAACCAGTGATGTCTGTTAAACGTAGGGTGATAGGATGTATTTGTCTTTTGGGGAAGCCACTAAACAGATCAGTACCATAATCAATTCTGCTAGTAACAAATGGATGGACTTTTAGCTTTGCAATGGGATAAAATGGCATAGTCGTTTACACTATTTAATTTAATCCAGTGTTTTTATAGTTAACTTAAACACTAAAACTAAAATCAAGTAACATTTTCACTTCTTGAAGTAAAATGAATATAACTAACAATTTTGAAAAATGTATATGGAATTTTGCAGCATTTATTATAAATTATTTATCTGTGCACATTTTTTTTTTCAATGCCCTCATAATCTTTAATTAAAAAAAAACTTCCCCTCCCTATGGCAGTGACATCTTTTCTCATCCATATCACCCTGCAGCCCAAGACTGGTTGCCCACTGAAGCTAAGCTGGATTGAGCCTGGTCAGTACCTGGATGGGAGACCTCCTGGGAAAACTAAAGTGGTGCATCCATAATCACATACTGTCCGAGTAGGTACTACATTTGAATTTGAACTTACTTCTTGACCGTTAATAAAGTATGTTCTATAGTATGAATGTGTATAGTATGAATGTAATCCGGACGTACTACATCCATGTTGTCATTATTATATGACCTACCAGCGTCAGTTGTGTCGCTACACCTCCATACATAAATCCCCACCACACTGGTGGTGGTTGAGGAGAGACACCCTGATATGAATGTAAAGCACTTTGGGTGTACAGTACATCAGAAAAGCGCTAAATAAATGCCTTATTAATTTATTTATTCTGATGACGTGTTTACTGGCGCGAGGGTGGGACAATCTGTCACACATATGAAATCACCAAAAGCAAACCACAACCATCCAATCAATTCCCGTTGGACAAAATCAAGTCCCGCCCTAAATTTTTTCTTGTTTGAGATAAGGAAGAAAAGACAATTGAAACTTCCATTTTCTGCTGACTTACTGTATGTGAAAATATGTAAACTAAAACACTATCTCAATGACAAAAATATCACTGATTAAAACAATACTTTTATATGTATAAACCAAGCGCAACCTTCCGGTCTCTCTCTTGAATGCAACGCGGAAGTGAAGTAAACTGCAATTCTTCGACTGGCCGCTAGAGACAGGCTCCAAAAGAGAGTCAATCCCATAGACCCCCCATGTTAAAATGGCCAACTTTACAGCAGAAAAAAATATGTTTACAGCCTGGTACAGAAAGTGCTTTTGATGTATATAGCTAATTTTGCCCATCATGAAAACTGTGAGATCATGTCTCATCAATTTAAATTGTATTAAGCCTTAAAGTTCTGCATAATTAAGGGCGTGGTAACTTGAGTGACAGGTGGATTGCCGTTACTGTCACTACTAGCGGTTTGCCTGTGTAACCCCTCCACCCAGGTCCTATTCGCCCCGTTCTGTGCGGGCCTCGAACCCAGGTCTCCGGCGTGAGAGTCAGGCGTTTACTCGCACAGCGACTACTTGCTGGCCTCCGTTACACTCACCCCCTTAAACCTCACTCCCATCTGGGTCACGGCACCACACTGTATAAAATGTGGCTGCGATTAGTTATAACAACTTAAAATTTGTTGAGATAACTTAAATATCCAACTTAACTAAACTAAACTAATGCTACTAAACTAAACTAAACTTAAAACTAATGTCAAACATGAATACATACTTTTTGAAGTTGAAACAATGTTGGATTTTAAGTTATGATAAATAATCGCAGCAATTTTTTTTACAGTGCAATGTAACCCCTCCACCCAGGTCCTACTCGCCCCGCTCTGTGCGGGCCTCGAACCCGGGACTAGCGGCTGTCGCTAGAGCGCCTATTGAGATCAGAGGAGTGAGGTTTACTCGCACAGCGACTACTAGCTGGCCTCCATTACACCTGCTGTCTGTTAGCGTCACCTCAGCTAATCCCGGCTTTTTGCCTTTGGGCTTCAAAAATGCTCTTCAGAAACCTAAGGGTGATGTCACGGACACTACGTCCATATTTTTTTACAGTCTATGGAATAAACATAACAATTATTAATAGACAAACAGAAAATTTAAATATTGTAATTTCTGTCTGTATATTTATTTTTAACTCTTCATTTTTAATGAGTTCTTAATTGTCATTTGTTGTCTTGTGATAATATGGGAGGGTCAGAGAAGAGCTGAAGAGTATTTAAAGGCCTAACCAGTCCAGCTAAAGCAGAATACATTCATGTTTCCGTAGACTGAGAAAACATGACAGGCAGGATGGATTTATCTTCACAAGAATACGATCTCACTGAGTTTTGTTTTCCTGCAGTGAACAACTCTTGTTTTAAAGGCACACACCTTGTGTCCACTCAGACTGTGTTGTATCTCATATTGGTGTCGGCAATGACTGTGACTATTCTAGGAAATTCGGTGGTCATCATCTCCATAGCGCACTTCAAACAGCTCCAGACTCCCACTAATATCCTGGTGATGTCTCTGGCTCTCGCGGACCTTCTGCTTGGATTAGTGGTCATGCCTTTCAGTATGATCCGTTCTGTCAATGGCTGCTGGTACTATGGAGATACTCTCTGTTTGCTCCACTCCACTTTTGACTTATTTCTCACATCTGTGTCTATTTTGCATCTTGTTTGTATTGCTATTGATCGACATCAGGCTGTGTGTTATCCACTTCAATACCCTACGAGAATAACTATACCTGTTGCATGGGTCATGGTGCTGATAAGTTGGAGCATGGTTGCATTATATTCATATGGTTTACTGTACTCAAAAGCTAATGTGGAAGGACTGGAGGGATTTATTGCATCCATATACTGTGTGGGAAGTTGCACTCTGCTTTTCAGTAAATTGTGGTCGGTTTTAGACACATTACTTACTTTTTTCTTGCCTTGTTCTGTCATGGTTGGATTTTATCTGAGGATTTTTGTAGTTGCAAAAAAACATGTAAGAACAATCGGTCAGGCAAACCATCATGAAAATGAGAATGTGTTTAAGAGCTCTCGACGATCTGAGCGCAAAGCAGCAAAAACTCTCGGTGTGGTCGTGGGTGCCTTTATTATTTGCTGGCTGCCATTTTTTATTAACTCTATGATTGATCCCTACATCAACTTTTCCACCCCAGGTGCTCTTTTTGAAGTGTTTGTCTGGTTAGGTTACATTAACTCAACCATAAACCCCATCATATATGGCTTTTTCTACCCATGGTTTAGAAAAACCCTTTCTCTAATTATAACAATGAGAATATTTGAACCAAACTCGTCTGATATCAATGTTTTCACTGTTTGATTCCATTTCTGATCTCACTGTGCAGCACATGCTTCCTTTTGCAGATCACATAAAAGACAGTGTAAAATCATATTTAATCTGTACTGCTGTAAATTAAAGGGTGATCTATCAGATCTCTGGCACACTCTGCATTACTGTGCATTATGCATGACATTAAATACACGTTGCATGCAGAATGATGAAACGTCACTTGAATAAAAAAAATAAAAAAAAGGTTTTAATCAATTTTCAGTTCACATGCAATAGTGGTATGCTTGTGTAAAGCTTAGTGCATATTTCCTCAGTAGGTTTCAGTATTTATTTTAACCCAAGGAGGTCTATAAATGCCTTCCAGGAGAAAGATATCCCTTTGCATTTTTATTCTTCTCAATAGCAATAGCAATAGCTGGCCAGAAATACATGATTTTCTAGTTGCTATTTAAAAAATTAGATTATATACAGCTGAAGATGTATTGTAGCCTATATATATAAAAAATAGGGGATGGGGTTATAAATTGGTCCCAAAGACGTATTTTTGGTTAGGGCAAGAATATAAAGCTCTTTTTCCCTCTTGTACACTTAACCAGTGATGTCTGTTAAACGTAGGGTGATAGGATGTATTTGTCTTTTGGGGAGGCAACTAAAAAAAAAAAACTTTCCCTCCCTATGGCAGTGACATCTTTTCTCATCCATATCACCCTGCAGCCCAAGACTGGTTGCCCACTGAAGCTAAGCTGGGTTGAGCCTGGTCAGTACCTGGATGGGAGACCTCCTTGGAAAACGTCTCGGTTACGTATGTAACCCTCGTTCCCGGAAGGAGGGAACGGAGACGTATGTCGTAAATGACAAATAGGAATCTCGCTAGAGAGCTGATCTACTTCGAGTGAAACTAAACGAGCCAATACACATTGGAGTGCAATCATTTGCAACAGCTGCTCAGCCTCGCAGCGCGGGTATATATGAGCAGCAGGTGTGATTGCACTTCAGTTTTTTGCTGAGGAGCCAAGCCGATAAGCTGCTGCAAGCCGACAGAGCCGGGCCTCTCTGTGTTTCTACCCGTCTAGGGTGAGAACACGGGAGGAGACCGGCTCTACACATAGGCTATAGTATCTAGCGAACGTGTTAGGTGTCGCCCAGCCCGCAGCTCTACAGATATCTGTTAGCGAGGAGCCACGTGCCAGTGCCCAGGAGGATGCAACGCCTCTCGTGGAGTGTGCATGCAACCTGAGCGGGCAGGGCACGCCTTGAGCTTTGTAAGCCAAGGCGATGGCATCCACTATCCAGTGGGCCATCCTCTGCTTGGAGACAGCCTTTCCCTTCTGCTGGCCTCCGTAACAGACAAAGAGCTGGTCTGAGGTCCTGACGCTTTGAGTTCTGTCCACGTACAAAAGCAGAACGCGAACGGGACAGAGCAAAGCCAGGGCAGGGTCTGCCTCCTCCAGGGGAAGCGTTTGCAGGTTCACTACCTGGTCTCTGAAGGGAGTGGTAGGAACCTTGGGCACATAGCCAGGCCGGGGTCTCAGTACAACGTGGTTGTCAGCCGGCCCGAACTCTAGGCACGATTCGTCAACCGAAAATGCCTACAGGTCCCCTACTCTCTTGATAGAGGCCAATGCAACCAGCAGCAAAGTCTTCATGGAAAGAAGCTTTAAGTCTGCTGACTGCAAAGGCTCAAAGGGAGCATCCTGAAGTGCTCAGAGCACCGGGAAAAGGTCCCAAGAGGGTATGGAGGGGGGTCGAGGAGGATTTAATCGTCTCGCCCACCTAGTGAACCTGACAACCAGGTCGTGCTTTCCAACTATTTTGCCATCTATGTGGTCATGATTAGCAGCAGCATGTACTTTGAGGGTGGAGGGGGACAGTCTTCAGTCCAAGCCTTGCTACAAGAAGGAAAGCACGGACCCTATCGAACATCTCCAGGGGTCTTCTCTGTGAGAAGAACATCACTCGACGAACAGGTTCCACTTCAAGGCATAAACACAACTCGTGGACAGCGCCTGTGCTGAAGTGATGGTGTTAAGTACCTCTGGGGGTAAGTCACCTAGAACCTCCGCGTCCCGTTCAGGGACCAGACATGGAGTTTCCAGAGGTCCGAATGCGGGTGTCATAGGGTGCCCCGTCTCTGAGTCAGAAGATCCTTCCAGGGACTGACTCAAGGAGCATGAGTTCTGGGAACCAAGTCCGGGTGGGCCAATAGGGAGCCACCAGAAGGACCTGCTGCTCTTCCTCCCCGACTTTGCACAGGGTCTGTGCAAGTAGGCTCACTGGGGGAAACGCATATTTGCGGAGGCCCCGGCGCCAGCTGTGTGCCAGTGCGTCCGTGCCAAGTGTTCCCTCGGTCAGGGAGAAAAACAACTGGCAGTGTGAGGTCTCTGAAGAGGCAAACAGGACTACCTGAGCTTCCCCGAACTCTCTCTAGATCAGCTGAACCGCCTGGGGGTAGAGTCGCCATTCTCCCGAAAGCTCGTGACAGCTCGTTGGCCACACGGTTGAGCACACTGGGGACATTCATGGCTCGAAGCGACCTCAGATGCTTCTGACTCCAGAGGAGGGGATGGCGGGCGAGTTGCGACATGCGACGGGAGCGTAGACCACCTTGTCAGTTGATGTACGCAGCGGTTGCAGTGTTGTCCAAACGGACCAGCGCGTCCCTGCCCTGTAGCGGCCTTTTTAAGCTGCTCAGAGAGAGACGTACTGCTAGCAACTCAAGGAAGTTGACATGCCAATGCAGATAGGGGCCCGTCCAAACCCTGACACTGCATGCCGGTTGTACGTGGCACCCCAGCCGGTGGCAGAACTGCTGGGCCAGTTCTCAACAGTGTCGCCGAAAAGGCCACCTCATGAGATGGGAGTATCGAGAAAGCGTACTTTGACAAGCTCGCACACCTCTACAAGGACAGCTAGGGGCACTTCTGGACCACCAAGGTGGACATCGTCTGATCGAGGGCCAGCGCTGTGACTTGAACACGCTCCGTCGACAAGCACAGCTCAACCCCGGCTCAGAACTACCCTCGTGCAATAAGAGTGCCTTGGCCTTGCATGCAGGGTAGAGGTGGCCTGCCAGAGGCACAGCCACCCCACCATCAATGGTAGTGAGAGAGGTGAAAACTTTATGCAAAATTTGCCACTTTTGGTGTTCCATATTTTGGCACCAATATAGCACCACAAGTTTTCAATGCATGTCCGAGAAAGACCCGGGAAAACATCAGCTGTCAGTTCTGAATCTGATTCAGCATAAGCACACACACGATTACAGTGGGAACTTAGCATCATCCTCATTTCCAGAAAGAAACAGCCCCTCTCTCCGATGTAGCAATCGACATCTGCCCTCAGCTCTCAGGATCACCCAAGCTATTCTACTGAAGTAGACCTCTCCTGGTGGCCACCAGGGAGGGCGCTACAACGGATAATAGACATGGGGACCGCCCGGCAGCTCGACGGCACACAACACGCTGATGTCCCAGAGTGTCGAGCAGACCTGCAGCTGTGCTTTTACACACAAGCAGCGGCTGGCCAACAACAGAAGGGACTCAAGCTCTCTGGAGAAAGCAGAGTCAACCGGCGTGCCGACGTGGTCATGTTCCCGTGAAAACATGAACCACCCACGAACACAATCTCACATGTTTCCTTTAGAAAGACGCAACTCACACCCATGTAAGCTCTTTTAGGTGAATGCTCTTCTTGGTACTGAAGCACGCAGGGGAATGGTCGCAGCGGACACAGACAGGAATGTGCAACCTGTCGTGCGCTGTCTCTCTTCACGGCGGTCTTACCAGCTGTAAGAACGGCTATTTAGCGCTCTTGGCGCACCGTTACCAGCTGTGAAAACAGCTTTTTTGTTTTGCCCAGTAGCACAAAAACAAAGACAAAAGAGAAAAGAAAGTTGACCCCGCTGCCGCACTGTATCGCCCGCACCAGACACGAGAGATCTTCCTGAAGAGCTTGCTCGTTGTTTGATCACTCAAAATTAGATAAATTAAACCGCATCAGTTGGCTCCGAAGCAAAAATCTGAAGTGCAATCACACCTGCTGCTCATATATACCCGCGCTGTGAGGCTGAGCAGCTGTTGCAAATGATTGCACGCCAATGTGTATTGGCTCGTTTAGTTTCACTTGAAGTAGATCGGAAGTAGACATACATCATAGTGACCGACTGATAGGGAACTGCAGTGGTGTGTCCAAAATCACATACTGTCCAAGTAGGTACTACATTTGAATATGAACTTACTTCTTGACCGTTAAAAAAGTATGTTCTATAGTATGAATGTAATCCGGACGTACTACAATCCACCATGTTGTCATTATTATGTGACCTACCAGCGTCACTTGTGTCACTACACCTCCATACATAAATCCCCACCACACTGGTGGTGGTTGAGGAGAGACCCCCTGATATGAATGTAAAGCACTTTGGGTGTACAGTAGTACATCAGAAAAGCGCTAAATAAATGCCTTATTAATTTATTTATTCTGATGACGTGTTTACTGGCGCGAGGGTGGGACAATCTGTCACACATATGAAATCACCAAAAGCAAACCACAACCATCTAATCAATTCCCGTTGGACAAAAGTCCCGCCCTACATTTTTTCTTGTTTGAGATAAGGAAGAAAAGACAATTGAAACTTCCGTTTTCTGCTGACTTATGTGAAAATATAAAAATGTAAAATAAAACACTATCTCAATGACAAAAAATATCACTGATTAAAACAATACTTTTATATGTATAAACCAAGTGGCAACCTTCCGGTCTCTCTCTTGAATGCAACACGGAAGTGAAGTAAATTGCAATTCTTCGACTGGCCGCTAGAGACAGGCTCCAAAAGAGAGTCAATCCCATAGACCCCCCATGTTAAAATGCCCAACTTTACAGCAGAAAAAAATATGTTTACAGCCTGGTACAAAAAGTGCTTTTGATGTATATAGCTAATTTTGCCCATCATGAAAACTGTGAGATCATGTCTCATCAATTTAAATTGTATTAAGCCTTAAAGTTCTGCATAATTAAGGGCGTGGTAACTTGAGTGTCACTATTAGCCGTTTGTCTGCTAAGAAAATTTAAATAATGTATTTTCTGTCTGTATATTTATTTTTAACTCTTCATTTTTAATGAGTTCTTAATTGTCATTTGTTGTCTTGTGATAATATGGGAGGGTCAGAGAAGAGCTGAAGAGTATTTAAAGGCCTAACCAGTCCAGCTAAAGCAGAATGCATTCATGTTTCCGTAGACTAAGAAAACATGACAGGCAGGATGGATTTATCTTCTCAAGAATATGATCCCACTGAATATTGTTTTCCTGCAGTGAACAACTCTTGTTTTAAAGGCACACACCTTGTGTCCACTCAGACTGTGTTGTATCTCATATTGGTGTCGGCGATGACTGTGACTATTCTAGGAAATTCAGTGGTCATCATCTCCATAGCGCACTTCAAACAGCTCCAGACTCCCACTAATATCCTGGTGATGTCTCTGGCTCTCGCGGACCTTCTGCTTGGATTAGTGGTCATGCCTTTAAGTATGATCCGTACTGTCAATGGCTGCTGGTACTATGGAGATACTCTCTGTTTGCTCCACTCCACTTTTGACTTATTTCTCACATCTGTGTCTATTTTGCATCTCGTTTGTATTGCTATTGATCGACATCAGGCTGTGTGTTATCCACTTCATTACCCTAGGAGAATAACCATACCTGTTGCATGGGTCATGGTGCTGATAAGTTGGAGCATGGTTGCATTATATTCATATGGTTTACTGTACTCAAAAGCTAATGTGGAAGGAATGGAGGGATTTATTGCATCCATATACTGTGTGGGAAGTTGCACTCTATTTTTCACTAAATTGTGGTCAGTTTTAGACACATTACTTACTTTTTTCTTGCCTTGTTCTGTTATGGTTGGACTGTATCTGAGGATTTTTGTAGTTGCAAAAAAACATGTAAGAACAATCGGTCAGGCAAACCATCATGAAAATGAGAATGTGTTTAAAAGCTCTCAACGATCTGAGCGCAAAGCAGCAAAAACTCTCGGTGTGGTCATGGGTGCCTTTATTATTTGCTGGCTGCCGTTTTTTATTATTTTTATGATAGATTCCCATATCAACTTTTCCACCCCAGTTGCACTTTTTGAAGTGTTTGTCTGGTTAGGTTACATTAACTCAACCATAAACCCCATCATATATGGCTTTTTCTACCCATGGTTTAGAAAAACCCTTTCTCTAATTATAACAATGAGAATATTTGAACTGAACTCGTCTGATATCACAGTTTTCACTGTTTGACTTTATTTAATTGCGATCTAACCTCACATAAATAAAGAACAGTGTAAAATCCCATGTGTTTTATCTTTGAAAAAAATAAGCCTATATAAAAATGTAAACATTTTTTTGGGGAAAAAGCAAAAGTTGTCCGTCTTTAGTTCAATCACTACTGTGTTTTTTTTGTGGGTGGGGGGGGAGACGAGATCTTCTCTACTTTACACAATAGGCCTACTGAAATGTTGTGAAGCAGGCATGACTGTTTTTTTAAACATAAACATACATACATACCAGGTCATAAACTGCCCACTCATTTAGTAGGACATGAGGAGAAAAATTAGGAAAACCTCGCATACTTATAAACAGTATGTGTATAGAGTGCTGCAGTATATGTATTTTTGTAGGCCAATCCGGAAGTTTGCATCACACTGGTTCCCTCGACAAAAACCGAATAGGATTCTTTTTTCATTGAATTTTGGATTATTGCAGACAATAAGCTCTGTAACTAACAAAAGTTTATGATTCTCACCTATTTTGTTCATCATGATAATCTTTACAAATGAACCCAACTTTTATACATTTTCAAGTGTAAAGACAGCCGGCAGAAGTCAAAATCTAAACATAGACTATAAACGAACTACACCATGGTTGCATGACTTCAACATCATCACCACTAAGCTTCCGACAAGTTACTCGTTCAATCTTTGTTTGAAAACATTTTCCCTGAAATTTAGAGTTTTAATAATTTGCAAGAGCCGATTATAAACACAAGGAGGCTGTGAAAGTGGAGTTGTGAGTAGATGAGTTTCTGTCCTGTCTGATGACATTTCATTTGCAACCTCTGTAGTCCCATTTAAACATATTAGTCCCATTTGTTAGCTAATTTGTTGTTTTAAATAAAAACACATAAGAGGGTATTACTGATGATTATTATTTTATTTTTTTAATAAAACATGAACAAATGAGCTTGTGTTTGCCAAAGACCTTATTTCAAGCACTTAACCAACAACCCACTAAAAAAAAACTTCAGAACAATGGAACTGTAAGTGCTAAAATGCTAACCCGTTTCTGGGTTTTGGCCTACAAAATTATGTCAGCCCTGCACCACTCTTTTATGTGTGACAAAATACATATTGCATCCCAAATTATGAACAACAAAAAAAAGAATATCAATTATAACACAAAATAAACATAATTAATAATAATGTTACATTTATAAAGCGCTTTTTCTGGGACCTCAAAGCACTTCACATATGGAAAGGGGGGAATCTCCTCAACCAACACCAATGTGCAGCATCACCTGGATGATGTGACGGCAGCCATATTGCGCCAAAACGCCCACCACACATCAGCTTAAGACAAGTTCACACTACAGGATTTTAAAACGTCGGGCTGAACTGTGCGGTTCACACTACATGACTTGCTCTCTGTGAAATCAGGAGTGTTCAAGTTGGTTAGCTGTTCACACCACACTACACAACCTGATTGATCCGCAACAGAAGGTAACGCACTACACGAGTTGACAACAACTCTGTCACCCAACGATTATATCTTGTCTACAAACCACGTTTTGTCATGAAAAATCACGCTTTAAAACGAACTGGAAATGACGCAATACAGCACGTGCGCCACTACCCAGCAAAGAAGAACACAAGTACACAACACGCTAGTCTTTGTTTGAATATGGACGTCAGACAGAAATTAGTGCTGCAAACTGTTTGCGCGATGATTTACTCTGAAAAAAAAAACAAGTATTTTCCCGGTGACCTCAACCCATGCCTTGCTCTGATTGGCTGTAGCTCATGACATCACATGTGGTTGAGTCATGCGACAGCTCCGGATATCTAGCATGCTAGATATTTTTCTGGGCTCGGCGACGCGTCTGCGAGGCGTCTGCGAGCGTCTTTGATGCGTTGTTGGCTCCTTCATACTAACAGATTGGCGAGCGTTCATCGGCCGCTAATCCCCCGTGATTTGCACGCGTTAACACCCCGACCTGCCGGCGAGCTCAATGATTTTCAAATCGGGCTTAAATCGGGCTTAAAATCCTGTAGTGTGAACTAGGCATTACTGGTGGAGAGGAGACAGTGATGAAGCCAATCAGTATATGGAGATGATTAGGAGGCCATGATGGACAGAGGCCAAGGGGTGTCACGGATTGGTACAATAGTGAAGCGAGGATTCAAGTGCTGATGAAGGATATTTATTAAGTAAATAAACAAAACAAAAAAACTACAAACAAAGACTCCCCGTGGGGGAAACCGAGACAGGCATCTAGCACAAACATGAAACACAAGGGAACATAGATAACGAACCAGCACAGGACTGCAAACACAGGGAGACTAAATAGGAAGCAAACAAAAGAAGGTAACGAACAAGGCAGGTGGGGCAAATTAATCAATAAACAGGTAACAAGATGGGAGGGGCCAGACAATTGACAAGAGAGCACATGACACAAGGAATACAAGACAAGCCATGTGCTCACAACAAACCAGACTAAACACAAACACATGACAAACCGGGAATGTCAGAGCTCTGTCACCAAACCAGATATAATCCAAACAGAGGTGACAGAACCCTGACAAGTGGCAAATTTGGCCAGGATGCCAGGGTTACACCCCTACTCTTTTCCGAAGGACATCCTGGGATTGTTAATGACCACAGAGAGTCAAGACCTCGGTTTAACATCTCATCCAAAGGACGGGCATCAACATGAATGAACATCAGAAGGTATGTTGAAATATAGGCTACAACTAACCAAAATTATTCATGCCTCATATAATCGCTCAAGCAATGTTTCGACTGTGGAAAGACGTCAAAATAATAGCTTGTAACCATGTCACTCTAAGTTTACCTCAGAAAAACCATTTCATGTAGGCCTACATAGCTTGATAGTCAGCTATAAACTCCAGAGAGGAGCGTTCTGCTAAATATATGCACTATATTACATATTCATTATATTTTAATTTAACCTGTTCTTCATTTGTGGTCTAATGGTTAGAGGGTTGGACTTGTAACCCACAAGTCGAGGGTTTGATTCTAAATACCAGCACGAAGTGCCCTTGAGCGAGGCACCTATCCCCCAATTACTCCCCGGGCGCCGCAGTGAATCGCTGCCCACTGCTCTGAATGTGACAGGGTTCTGTGACTGTCTATAGTTTACACAAGTTCAGAAAAAAATCTTAGAAATAGCAGGTGGAGCCGAAGACCACCACAGCAGAGCAGATGGGACTGAAGACCCCCATGCTGGAGCAGGTGAAGCTGGTAGCAACCAAGGGTTGTTATAGAAAGACAAGACAGCAATGGAGACAAGGACTGAATCCGAAATCGCCCCCTATACCTTCAGATTGGGCATTATTTGAGGGAACAGCCATTTGCAGTGATGTCCGAAACTATAGTGGACGTAATTGAGTGCACCCATTCTATCCCACATTGCACCGCAATGACGAGTGTACAGCCGATGTACTCTCAACGGCTACCCAAATTCACTCACTCCTTTTCATTCACTCATTCAAGTGAATTTTATTAGTGGACTAATGTAGGGAATAGTGATTGAGGGTTTAGGGGGCGATTTCGGATTCAGTCAAGGGCAAAAGGAACTAAATACAACAGTCCATGAAACAGAGATATGAAGGACTCTCTCAGATCTCTGAAACAGAGATTCCATTGAAGGACACGGACTTAAAAGGTAACACCTTTGTTATGAGCATTGTTAAATGGGACGGTCTAGCCTACAGAGGATTGTAGTCGCCAAGCAACTGTGACAGCTGCGGTTGACGAGCGGCAGTAACGTTTTTAGGCTACTAGACTTTTTTAAGTTATATTTAACTGTCTGAATTCAAAACAGGGTTCACCATGGTCATTTTCTGTATATAAGAGTATTGCATCTTAGTAAGTCAATATGTTAACATTTGAACCACTTTAAATATTATTATTTTTTTGTATTATTAGATACTTGAGTAAGTTGAAACCCAATACTTACGTTTAAAAGTGTATTTCGGCAATTTCTCTCAAAAATAAAATCCTGTCGTCACTGGCATACAATGAATTCTGGGGTAGGCCTATAGGCAAGGCCTTGAAGGATCCATCTGTTGCATCCTTCATTTCACAGGAAACGAAGGCCGCATTTGAAGGATGCAACCTCTGAATTTGGACGCACCATCAGAGAATGGTGATAACGTGACTAATTGGCTGCTATCTTTGCTAATTAATTCCAGATATTTTTGGGATTTGCCATGACATAAACAGTAAAGCTTTCATTTCTCTTGCCATTTACACAATTATATATATATATATATATATATATATATATATATTTGTTTATGTACCAACATGTAAGATTATTAAGTACTGTACAAAACAGAAATTTTAAATAATGTCATTTCAGTCTGTATATTTTTTACTCTTCATTTTTAATGAGTGCTTGATTGTCATTTGTTGCCCTGTGATGATGTGGGAGGGTCAGAGAAGATCATGAAGAGTATTTAAAGCCCTAACTAGACTAAATAAAACAAAATTTTATAGTTTTCTGAGACAGGCAGGATGGGTTTATCTTCACAAGAATACGATCCCACTGAGTTTTGTTTTCCGGCAGTGAACAACTCTTGTTTTAAAGGCACACACCTTGTGTCCACTCAGACTGTGTTGTATCTCATATTGGTGTCGGCGATGACTGTGACTATTCTAGGAAATTTGGTGGTCATCATCTCCATAGCGCACTTCAAACAGCTCCAGACTCCCACTAATATCCTGGTGATGTCTCTGGCTCTCGCGGACCTTCTGCTTGGACTGGTGGTCATGCCTTTCAGTATGATCCGTTCTGTCAATGGTTGCTGGTACTATGGAGATACTTTCTGTTTGCTCCACTCCAGTTTCGACTTATTTCTCACATCTGTGTCTATTTTCCATCTAATTTTTATTGCTATTGATCGACATCAGGCTGTGTGTTATCCACTTCAATACCCTAGGAGAATAACCATACCTGTTGCATGGGTCATGGTGCTGATAAGTTGGAGCATGGCTGCATTATATTCATATGGTTTATTGTACTCAAAAGCTAATGTGGAAGGACTGGAAGAATTTATTGAATCCATGTACTGTGTGGGAAGTTGCACTCTACTTTTCAATGCATTGTGGTCTGTTTTGGACACGTTACTAACATTTTTCTTGCCTTGTTCTGTCATGGTTGGGCTGTATGCAAGAATTTTTGTAATTGCAAGAAAGCACATTAGAACAATCGGGGATACAAAACAGCATGAAAATGAAAGCACATTTAAAAGCTCTCAACGATCTGAGCGCAAAGCAGCAAAAACTCTCGGTGTGGTCGTGGGTGCCTTTATTATTTGCTGGCTGCCGTTTTTTATTAACTCTATGGTGGATCCTTACATCAACTTTTCCACCCCAGTTGCTCTTTTTGAAGTGTTTGTCTGGTTAGGTTACATTAACTCAACCATAAACCCCATCATATATGGCCTTTTCTATCCATGGTTTAGAAAAACCCTTTCTCTAATTATAACAATGAGAATATTTGCACCAAACTCGTCTGATATCAATGTTTTCACTTTCTGATTCCATTTCTGATCTCACTGTGCAGCACAGCTTCTTTTTGCAGATCACATAAAATACAGTGTAAAATCAGATGTTTCATCTGTGATCAATTAAAGGGTGATCTATCTAATCTTTGGCACACTTACAGTGTATTACTGTGCATTATACATGACATTAAATACAAATTGCATTAAATCAAGATAGTGTATAGGAAGTTGCAGTCTACTTTTCAGTAAAGTGTGGTCAGTTGTAGACACATTACAAACTTTTTTCTTGCCTTGTTCTGTCATGGTTGGACTGTAAGGATTTTTATAGTTGCAAAAAACATGTAAGAACAATCGGTCAGGCAAACCATAATGAAAATGAGAATGTTTTTAAAAGCTCTCAACGATCTGACCTCACATAAATAAAGAACAGTGTAAAATACTATGTGTTTTATCTGTGAAAAATATCAAAACAGTGGCCTATATAAAAATTCAACCTTTTGAAAAAAACAGAAAAAAAAAAACAGTCCATCCATCTTAGTTCAGTACTGTGAAACAGACATGACTATTTTAAACATAAACATACTGTACATAAATGCCAGGTCCAAAACCGGCCCACTCGTTTACCTGTATGAACAAAAATTAGGAAATCCTCACACATTTATAAACAGTATGTGTATAGAGTGCTGCAGTATATGTAATTTTGTAGGCCAATCCAGAAGTTCGCATCATGCTGGTTCCCTTAACAAAAATCCAATAGGATTTCTTCCCCTTGGCTTTTGAATTATTACAGAAAATAAGCTCTGTGGCTAAACAAAGTTTATGATACTTACATGTTTTGTTAATTTCAATAATCTTCACAAATGAACACCTTTTATGAATTTTAAAGCGCAAATGTAGTCCGCAGAAGTCAAAACATAAATTTAGGCTATAAATGAAACTACACCATGTAGTGTACCAACTACTCCATGTAGAGCAATTGACTTCAACGTCACCATCACTAAGCTTGAAACAACTCTTTCAGTCTTCGTTTAAAAACATTTTCCCTGAAAGTTAAGAGTAATATAGTTTGCAATGGGTTATAATCGTTTGCAAGAGCACGATTATACCCTCAAGGTGGCTGTGAAAGCGGAGTTGTGAGTAGATTACTTTTCCTGTTCAGCCTAAAAGAGAAGTAACAGCTTCTTTTTTTTAAATCCCTAGAGAGTTACTGCTGCATTTTTTATGGTAGAATAAAACATGAATGCTGAATGCTGAAAAAAAAAATTATAACACACAAAAAAAAGAATGAACATCAGAAGGTATGTTGAAATATACAGTAGGCTAGAACTTACCTAAATGTATCATGTTAATAGTAATGTCATAAATAGTAATGTACCAAATGGGTTCTAAAGTTTACACAAGTTAAGATATTTATTTTCTTGATTTTTTTTTATTTATTTTTTTTACAAGTACTGAACCTGATTCAATTTCCAAAGGAATTGAAATAAAATCGAATAGTTTGATATTTGATTTAGTCCCACTGGCTTGTGGATTAAAATTTAATCGAATCATCATATTTGCCCTAAACCTAATTTATCTCAATGGTAGTAATTCTACGTGTGCCATGCTCTGACTAGAGCAGGCGGAGCAGAGACCACAACAGCGGATGAGACAGGACTGAAGACCCCCACAATAGAGCAGGCGGAGCTGAAACCGATCATGAGATTATTTACACCCTCAATTGCCATAACAGGGAGCTCAGTAAGTTCAAAATCAGCTTCTGTAGCCATGACTGGACAGACAAAGGGTTCAAGAATGGCCTCCTTGGCCAATACTGGACAGGCAGAGAGTTCATAGATGGCCTCCTTGGCAATAACAGGGCAGGCAGAGAGTTCAGATTTGACTTTATTGGCTGTGACCGGGCAGACAGAAAGGTAATATTCAGCCTGCTTGGCCATGACAGGGCACACAGAGATAACAAGAAGCACATATAAAACAGAGTTCACAAGCGCACGCCGCCATCTCAGGAGGAGCTTTAGCGGTCGCTGCCTCCACCAGATTTGGGGGCTATGAGAACACTGGATTTGGGATCATTGGACTCGACCCAATCGCTGCTCGTACTGACCTCAGAGGTGGATCAATCACACTGTCCATCAGTCTCCTTTATCCTGAAACTGATCCAGTGATAGAGGGGATTTGTGGCAAACCATGACGTGATGAGATTTTGGTGTTGTGGCCATAATGACGTGAAGAGACGAGACTCTGGCGTGGCGACCTTGACATGAAGAGAGACTCTCGTGTGGTGGCCATGACGTGAAGAGATGAGACTCTCGTGTGGTGGCCATGACGTGAAAGGACGAGACTCTCGTGTGGTGGCCATGACGTGAAGAGACGAGGCTCTGGCATGGTGGCCATGACGTGACGAGATTTTGACGTGGCAGTCATGACATGATGTTAAGAGACTGGTGTGGCGGCCATGACGTGATGAGACTTTGGTAAAGTGGCCATGACGTGACGAGGCGAGACTCTGGCATGGCAGCCATGACGTGACGAGATTTTGATGTGGCGACCATGATGACGTGAAGAGACGAGACTCTGGTGTGGTGGCCATGACGTGAAGAGACGAGACTCTCGTGTGGTGGCCATGACGTGATGAGACGAGGCTCTGGTGTGGTGGCCATGACGTGAAGAGACGAGACTCTCGTGTGGCGGCCATGACGTGAAGAGACGAGACTCTCGTGTGGTGGCCATGACGTGAAGAGACGAGACTCTCGTGTGGCGGCCATGACGTGAAGAGACGAGGCTCTGGCATGGTGGCCATGACGTGACGAGACTCTGGTGTGGCGGCCATGACATGAAGAGACGAGGCTCTGGTGTGGTGGCCATGACGTGAAGAGACGAGACTCTCGTGTGGCGGCCATGACGTGAAGAGACGAGGCTCTGGCATGGTGGCCATGACGTGACGAGACTCTGGTGTGGCGGCCATGACGTGAAGAGGTGAGGCTCTGGCATGGTGGCCATGACGTGACGAGATTTTGACGTGGCGGCCATGACATGATGTTACGAGACTCTGGTGTGGCAGCCGTGACGAGGCGAGACTCTGGCACGGTGGCCATGACGTGACGAGGCGAGACTCTGGCACGGTGGCCATAACGTGAAGAGACGAGACTCTGGCATGGCAGCCATGACGTGACGATATTTTGATATGGCGACCATGACGTGACAAGACGAGACTCTTTATGTGGTGGCCATGACGTGACGAGACGAGACTCTTTATGTGGTGGCCATGACGTGACGAGACGAGACTCTAGTGTGGCAGACATGGCGTGACGAGACGAGACTCTGGCTGTATAGCTTTCATTTCTCTTGCCAATTACACAATTTTACTTGAAATATAATTGTTTTATGTACCAAGATGAATGATTATTGAGTAATGGACGAAACAGAAATTTTAAATAATATAATTTCAGTCTGTGAAATGGACTTGATTGTCATTTTTTTGCCCTGTGATGATGTGGGAGGGTCAGAGAATAGCATGAAGAGTATTTAAAGCCCTAACTAGACTAAATAAAACACAATTTTATAGGTTCTTGTTTTCTGAGACAGGCAGGATGGATTTATCTTCACAAGAATACGATCCCACTGAGTTTTGTTTTCCTGCAGTAAACAACTCTTGTTTTAAAGGCACACACCTTGTGTCCACTCAGACTGTGTTATATCTCATGTTCGTGTCAGTGATAACTATGACTATTCTAGGAAATTCGGTGGTCATCATCTCCATAGCGCACTTCAAACAGCTCCAGACTCCCACTAATATCCTGGTGATGTCTCTGGCTGTTGCGGACCTTCTGCTTGGATTAGTGCTCATGCCTTTCAGTATGATCCATACTGTCAATGGTTGCTGGTACTATGGAGATACCTATTGTTTACTCCACTCCAGTTTCGACATATTTCTCACATCTGTGTCTATTTTTCATCTCATTTTTATTGCTATTGATCGACATCAGGCTGTGTGTTATCCACTTCAATACCCTAGGAGAATAACCTTACCTGTTGCATGGGTCATGGTGCTGATAAGTTGGACCATGGCTGCATTATATTCATACAGTTTAGTGTACTCAAAAGCTAATGTGGAAGGACTGGAGGAATTTATTGAATCCATGTACTGTGTGGGAAGTTGCACTCTACTTTTCAATGCATTGTGGTCTGTTTTGGATACATTACTGACTTTTTTCTTGCCTTGTTCTGTCATGGTTGGGCTGTATGCAAGAATTTTCGTAATTGCAAGAAAACACATTAGAACAATTGGTGATGCAAACCATCATGAAAATGAAAGCACATTTAAAAGCTCTCAACGATCTGAGCGCAAAGCAGCAAAAACTCTCGGTGTGGTCGTGGGTGCCTTTATTATTTGCTGGCTGCCGTTTTTTATTAACTCTATGATTGATCCCTACATCAACTTTTCCACCCCAGGTGCTCTTTTTGAAGTGTTTGGCTGGTTATGTTACATTAACTCAACCATAAACCCCATCATATACGGCCTTTTCTATCCATGGTTTAGAAAAACCCTTTCTCTCATTATAACAATGAGAATATTTGCACCAAACTCGTCTGATATCAATGTTTTCACTGTTTGATTCCATTTCTGATCTCACTGTGCAGCACATGCTTCCTTTTGAAGATCACATAAAAGACAGTGTATTTTCTCTGGCACACAGTGTATTATTGTGCATTATGCATGACATTAAATACAAATTGCATTAATTCAAGATAAGTTGCAGTCTACTTTTCAGTAAACTGTGGTCAGTTTTAGACACATTTCAAACTATTTTCTTACCTTGTTCTGTCATGGTTGGACATTTTGTGAGGATTTGTATAGTTGCAAAAAAATATGTAAGAACAATTGGTAACAAACCATCATGAAAATGAGAATGTTTTTAAAAGCTCTCGACGATCTGAGCGTAAAGCAGCAAAAACTCGTGTGGTCGTGGGTGCCTTTATTATTTGCTGGCTGCCGTTTTTTATTAACTCTATGATTGATCCCTATATCAACTTTTCCACCCCAGGTGCTCTTTTTGAAGTGTTTGTCTGGTTATGTTACATTAACTCAATCATAAATCCCATCATATATGGCCTTTTCTATCCATGGTTTAGAAAAACCCTTTCTCTCATTATAACAATGAGAATATTTGAACCGAACTCATCAGATATCAATGTATTCACTGACTGACTTCTTTTCCATGTCATTTTGATTTATTGTTTTGCTCTTGTACATTGTTTTGCACTAGCACTAGCTTTCTTACTGAAATGATTTTTGCATTGTGCACAAATAATGGACAGTGTAAAAAAGTTTGAACATGGTTACACTTTTTTCTCCATTTATAAACTACTAAACACTGTCCATTTTTAGACTTTAACAAGCATTTGAAGGCTTGCCAACTATTGGCCTGTATCACAAGTCAGGGTTCAAAGTTTTCAACATCAACAAACGAAAGCAGTTCAAATTACTTCAGGTTAGATGAATGTCACAAATGAATATATGCCCACATGGCTACATGAAGTGAAAACATAAGCTTAATAAAATAGGCTTAATTAAAAGCTTTACAGGTGAAACTCTGAAAAATGAGAATATCGTGCAAAAGTTCATTTATTTCAGTAATTCAACTTGAAAGGTGAAACTAATATATTATAGACATGCAAAGTGAGATATTTCAAGCCTTTATTTGTTATAAGTTTGATGATTATGGCAGCTTATGAAAACCCCAAATTCAAAATTAGAATATTGTGAAAAGTTTTTCATAGTTGTAAGCCATAATCATCAAACTTATTGTAGTATAGTGGGTGTGTTATCGCGGGAAGTTGCGAGAGCGGGAAGTGAAGGGAACGGAAGGGAGAGTGATTTGACATGCGGATCTGAGTTCAATAAAGCTAAGATAAACCAAAAAAAAAAAAAAAATGCGGAGCTGAGTTCAATAAAGCTAAGATAAACCAAAGGCGTTGTTCTTGGACCACATCACAACATTTGGCGACGAGGATTAAAAGGGAAAATCTGTACTCTCATTGGACTACATTTGAAAGAAAGAAAAAGAAGTCGCGATGGCATCTGCACAGTTAACACCGCCAGGACCGTTTAACCTCGGAGTTGTGGATTTATACACGGAGTATAAGATGTGGAGAGAGTCGTACACTTTCTTTGAAATAGCGAGCGGATTAACAGAAGCAGAGGATAAAGTGAAAAGAGCCACATTGCTGCATTGTATAGGAGCGCCAGTACAGCGGATTTTTGCCAATCTGCCAGGTGAGAAAAATACATATGAACAAGCGGTGGCTGCTTTGGATGCATACTTCACTCCTCGTAGGAATGTCGTTATGGAACGTCATAAATTTAGACAAAGAGCTCAATCGTTGGACAAGACAGTTGATGCATTCGTGAATTCGTTGAGGGAGTTGGCCAAATCGTGCGAGTTTGGAGTCAGATATGCTGAGAGATCAACTGGTAGAAAAGAGTGTAGACAAACGGCTGCGTGACAAATTGCTGCAAGAGGAAGGATTAACTTTGGAAAAGGCGCAAATCTTTGAGGCAGCACAAGCAGAGTCAAAGATGCTGTCGGAGCAGTCAAGCAATTTGATAGACTGTCAAGTGCACTACACTAAGCAGTACACAGTGCGCGCGCAGCGAACGCATGCAAACGGACCGAGAGTAAACAAAGATGAATCGCGTGCAGACAAAGACAGGAAATGTCACAGATGCAGGTTAGCCACGCACAATTTCAATGAATGTGGAGCAAAAACAGCTAAATGCTTGTATTGTAAGAAAATCGGACACTTTGCAAGGACATGTAGAAAAAAAGAAGCAGATCAGAAGATGAGAGACAAGCCAGGATTTAAAGAAAAAAACATAAGAACTGTGCATGAGTTAGATTCGGATGATTCAGAGGAATTCATCTACTCCATCGACTCAGAAGGTAAAGAGACAGTAAAAGTGCAAGGCCAAAGAATCAAAATGATTGTGGATACAGGAAGTGGAAAAAATGTCATCAGTGAACAACTGTACAAGACTATCTTCAAACAGAAAGGCATCACTCTGTGCAAAACGAATAAGAGATTTTTTGCTTACGGACAAGATAATCCACTGAAATGCATAGGTTCCTTTGATGCTTGTTTACAATACAAAGACAGAACCATAAAAGACACCATCTATGTGATAAATGGAATTGTAGAACCACTGCTGGGGAGGAATGCATGTTTTAAGCTGGGAGTTTTACATGTGTCGGATGTGAACAAAGTGGACAATTCCCCAGACAGGTTCAGCAACCTGACCAAAGAGTATGAGTCACTATTCAAAGGACTTGGACAAATTTCAGGATATTTCCACAGAGTTACTGTGGATGAGAAAATAGTACCGGTGGCACAAGGACTAAGACGAGTTCCATATCACATGATTGAAGCTGTCAATCAAGAGCTCGATAAGATGATTGAAGATGGAATCATTGAGGAGGTCAATGAAGGTGCTGAATGGATCTCCAGCCTCTTATTGATACCAAAGAAAGACACCACAGAGGTGAGACTGTGTGTTGATTTAAGAGAGGTCAATAAAGCAGTCATTCGTGAAAGGCATCCAGTTCCTACAGTTGATAGCATTCTACAAGCGATGCAAGGTGCAAAAGTATTTGCCAAATTGGATGCCAGGAAAGGATTTTGGCAAGTTGATTTAGCAGAGCAGTCAAGAAATCGAACAACCTTTATCACGCATAGAGGGTGCTACCGTTTCAGGAAAGTTCCTTTTGGCCTTTCTAGTGCACCAGAGGCTTATCAAAAAGCCATGGACTCCATACTTTGTGGACTACCAGGGGTAGTTTGGTACATGGATGATGTAGTAGTGTATGCTGACACTGACAGTAAGCTGGAGGAAAGATTGAGAGCAGTGTTTGAAAGATTCAAAGAAAGAGGACTTAAACTGAACAAAGATAAGTGCTCCTTAGGACTAAAACAGGTAGAGGTTCTGGGTCATTTAGTAACTTCTGAAGGAATTAAACCTGATCCCAGGAAAGTGGAAGCTGTGAGTGAAGCACCTAGGCCACAAAATGTAAGTCAGTTGAGATCTTTTCTGGGTACATGTGGATATCTAATGAAATTTGTTCCTAACTTTGCCAACATCTCAGAACCACTCAGACGATTAACAAGGAAGAATATTCAGTGGGAGTGGACAACTCAGACTGAACAATCATTCAACAGCATGAAAGTAGCTCTAACAAGCGAACCTTGTCTGGCCTATTTTCAACTTAATGCACCAACATATGTGATGAGCGATGCTAGCCCTGTTGGCCTCGGGGCTATACTGCTTCAAAGACAAGACGATGGAGACAACAAACCAGTTGCTTATGCAAGTCGTTCCCTAACTGACACAGAGAGACGATATTCCCAAATTGAGCGTGAAGCTCTTGGCTGTGTTTGGGCTGTTGAACGTTTCAGAACATATCTGTGGGGAGGAAAATTTACATTACAGACTGATCATAAACCGCTTATTCACATGTTTAATCCTGAAAAAGCAACACTGCTTCCACCACGTATTCAGCGTTTAGGATGGAGGTTACAGCCATATGATTATAAAATAGAGCACATTGTCGGTAAGACAAATGTTGCTGATTCTCTATCCAGGCGTCCCTTGCCCATGACTGAAACTACTGAATATGTGGAGGATTATGTGAAGAAAGTATTGTTGGTGCAGACTCATGACTTACAGGCGCTGACAATTGAAGTGATTAAAGAGGCAACAGAACGTGATCAAATTATTCAGCAGCTCATTCAAGCAGTTCACACAAACCAGTGGCCAAATCCAGTTCCAGAAGTGTTCATTCCGTATCAGCGTTGTGCGACTGAATTGTCACTATATGATGGACTTGTACTTCGTGGAGGTAGAATTGTGCTTCCCTCTTCTTTTGTAAAAAAAGGCATTGGGACTCGCTCATGAGACACACCAGGGTGTAGTGAGAACGAAGCAGTACCTGAGGTGTAAGTTTTACTGGCCCAACATGGACTTGGACGTTGAGAGAATAGTCAGAGATTGTGCAGCATGTATAATGAATCAACCACTTCAGGAAGACCAGCCGCTGCAACCACTTGAGCTGCCCCCAAGGCCGTGGACAAAACTGGGAATTGACTTAGTAGGACCAATTCAAGGTGAATACATTCTGACTGTTATTGACTACTTCTCTTCCTTTCCTGAGGCAGTCGTAGTAGCTGACATCTCCTCACAAACAGTTATAGCAGAGTTGATGAAAATGTTTGCTCGTTTTGGGTATCCGTCAGAAGTTGTAACTGACAATGGCAGACAGTTTGTCAGTCACGCGTTTGACACATTTCTCAAGAATGGAGGTATCAAGCACATACGCGCTTCACCTTACTATCCTAAGAGTAACGGGAAGATTGAACGATTCCATCGATATCTAAAAAAGGCGTTTCAAGCATGCAAGTGTGAAAGCAAAGTGTGGAAAGAAGAGCTTCCAAAAATTCTGATGTCTTATCGTGCCACTCCTCATCGTGCTTCGGGAGAAACACCGGTATTTCTTATGTTTTCTAGAGATATTCAAACAAAGTTACCAAGCCTGGACCTGTTACAAGAACAGATCACAGAGGAAGTAAAAACACATCATCGGGTGTACAAAGAGAAAATGAAAGACAATGCAGATAAAACAAACAAAGCAAAGGATCATTCATTCAAAGTGGGAGATGTAGTCTATGTCGCAAATATGGAGCAAGGAAAGTTGGATTTTAAAAGTGCTAGGTATGTCCTTCTGAGCAAAACGTCAGACAGCTCATTTGAACTTGTAAATACAGAAGATGGATCTTTGATCAAAAGAAATGTTAAACACATGAGACATGCGTCATTGTCCGTGGATCCACCTGTTCCTGAGCTGGAGGAGGAGAGGGTTACCTCACATCTGAAAAGTGAAACTGAGCTAGGGCAGAAAGAAATGTCAAAAAAGGAAGAAAAGTTGCCAGAGACTGTTCCTGTGGAGAAGCCGTTAACGACTAGAAGTGGTCGTGTTGTGAAGAAGCCAGCTAAGTTCAAGGATATGGTCGCTTGAAGTTGTTATTTAGTTATATAGTACCTTCTGTGTTTACTTTGAAGGAAAGAAAAGTTTTTGTTTACTTAATTTAGTAGATAGGTTGTTTTAAGTTATAAACTTAAAAATTTAAAAGGGAAGTGATGTAGTATAGTGGGTGTGTTATCGCGGTAGGTTGCGAGAGCGGGAAGTGAAGGGAACGGAAGGGAGAGTGATTTGACATGCGGAGCTGAGTTCAATAAAGCTAAGATAAACCAAAGGCGTTGTTCTTGGACCACATCACAACACTTATAACAAATAAAAGCTTGAAATATCTCACTTTGCATGTAATGAGGCTATATACAGTAATTAGTTTTACCTTTTAAAGCTACGCTGTGTGATTTTTACCCCCATCTAGCTGTGAAAAGGTATACGACCATCCAGTGAATATTAGTTTTATGTTTTCGTTATTTTTTTACCATTTCATTGCTAACATCAGCTATCAGGTAACTATTTGAAACTGATACAATTTTTCATGATTCTTTGATGAATAAAAAATTAAAAAGAAAAACAATTATTTAAAAACGAAATATTTTGTAACATTACACACGTTTTAATGTCACCTTTGATAACTTTAATGAGTTTGTGTGTGTGTGTGCTTGCGTCTCATTTGTCTTGTTGATTTGCCTGTTGCGTTGCCGTCTTAATTCTCTTTTTCGCTTCCTTGGCGACTCTGATACATATCCTCGAGAATAAGAGTGATCCTCCATCAGCAACAGACTTTCAAAAATGCTTTCAGGTTTTTATATAGCAGTCTCAAGCAATCCCCCTCTTCACATTCGACACAGTGCCATCTAGTGTTAAAACACGAAAGGCGAAGCTTGAATTAACGGGTATGTCCCTCTTTGGCTAATGTACTTTCAAGATGGAGGGACAACATGGCGACCGGCATTCGAACCCTTCACCCGTATGTATTTTTTAATGGCATATTATACACTCACGAGAATACTTTATTACTTGAACGAAGTAAATATACATTAATGAGCACATATATTTTTGAAAGAACTAAGTGTTTTTAGCTAAGAATAAACTAAAAAAGTTACACAGTGTAGCTTTAAGTTGAATTACTGAAATAAATGAACTTTTGCACAATATTCAAATTTGTATATTTTTCACCTGTATAATGTCAAACATCCTGCTGTAACAATGCTGACATGGAAGCAGATGAAAACCAGTGCATTTTATTATAATAGTATCAAAAAACATGAAACCTAAACCATCAGCTAGGCTAATCCAAAGCATAAAACACAAAATGAACAAACTAGAAACTTGACTAGAAACCATAAACATGGAACAGCATTCACATTTCAATACATGGCCTACCCCTAACCCCGCCCCTAAACCTACCCGTCACTGGGGTTAAGACCAATCAGGGATGACTACGGACTATACGTGACTAAAAGACACACGTGTGGTCCGAATAACCGTATAGTTCCAAAGAGTGTTTACTGTTATAAAAAAACTGATTTGTGAGCTTTAGTGGAACTAAAGGAGTGAGAATAAACACGAAACACACGTGATCGTGACAAAATTTCTAACCGGCATGCACTGCTTCAAGTCAGGTCAGCCACCGATCGGTCTGTGCAGAGCTGCATGAAGTCGAACAAGCCTAAAGACTTATGAAAACAAGGAACACATGTGAACAAGCAAACAATGAACCAATGAGAACGTAACACATGACACGATCACATGAGGACAAGGGAATCACATGACAAAACCAGGAAACAAGGGACCATGACTACAAAATAAAAGATATGAACGTGAACCAAAACACAAAACCAATGTGACACATGCACTGATGAACGTGAACAGATATTCACAACAACAACAAAACGTTTTTGGGTAAACTATCCCTTTAAAGCCTTGTCTCTGAAACCGGGGGATATCATTTGAATTGCAATATTACTTTTTTTTATCAACATGACACAATATAAGATTGATACATAAAAATAGATTGTAGTAGTTGTATGATAATTGTAAACTCTCATGACTGTAGAATGCTTACAATTCTTGGTCACTCCCATAAACGACACCTGTCATTTGACTTATATAAGCAACCTGAGTGAAACCATCTTTAGGATTTTGGATCTGCAGTCATATCACATTAGCCTGGTCCTAATATCACATGTGCATTGAAGTTTAAAGCAGTGAAGACTTTCTCCATGGAATATCTTGAGCATCACTGCTTTCCCTTCTGGAATACAAGCTGCTCTCTGGACTTTCATTTGAATTATGTCAATGTACTGTTTTTCTTGTACATATCTGCAGTCTCTGTGCTGACGGTGTGTGGAAACCTACTTGTCATCATCTCTATAACAGTTTTCAAGCAGCTTCACACACCGACCAACCTCCTCATCCTCTCACTGGCCGTATCTGACTTCTTGGTGGGGATTTGTGTGATGCCTGTTGAAAGCGTCAGGAGCATTAACTCGTGTTTTTATATGGGAAAGTCGCAATGTCGTATCTTTCATATAATTATGTACATTTTGTTGTTTGCTTCCCTCATCAACATCGTTCTTGTGGCTATTGATCGTTATTTTGCTGTGTGTGATCCACTTCTGTATATGTCCAAAATGACAATGAGAAAAACACTGATCTGCATAATTTTAGGATGGACTGTATCCATCTGTTATAATCTTGTACCAGTGAATTTTGGACACCTAAACCTGACAGGGACAACTGTGATCTGTTTTAGAGAATGTGCAGTGGCTTTCAGCAACGCCTTGGGTTCAGCCGACTTGATAGTGAGCTTCATTGGTCCGTGTACAGTGATATTAATCCTGTATGTAAGAATTCTCGCAGTGGCCTTGAGACAAGCAAAATCCATCTCCAAATTTGCAAAGAAAAGAGTCTCTCAGAATAATCTAAAATCCTCCAGGAAATCAGAAGTGAAGGCAACAAAAACATTAAGCACAATTGTCTTAGTGTATTTCATTTGCTGGGTCCCCTGGTATATAGGTATGCTTAACATCAAACAATTTCAAAAGTCATCTGTGAAACTCACTGCTTTACTGTGTTTATTTTACACTAATTCATGCATCAATCCCTTTATATATGCAATATCTTACCCGTGGTTCAAAAAGTCGGTGAAGCTTATTGTTAGCCTAAAAATACTGCAGACAGCAACTAACCATGCAGTTTAACTTGTTTCCTGAAGACTGTTAATAGGAAATGCATGTATTTGTTACAAAAATATGTTTGCCCTGGTGAAGAAAAAATATGCTAAGTATACTTGCAGCCAGACTAATTATCAGTATACTTCAAGTGTGTTAATGATTAGTTAACTTGAAGTGTGCTATTTTAAAACAACTAATTTTGTACTAAGTATATTTTAGTAGTAATTAAATAAAGCATAACTTTAAGTGTATTTAATGTACTAAATTGGAACAACTTTAAGTATACTTAGTATACTTTAAGTATATGCCTGTAGGGACTAATTACATGTTTGATTAGTGATATTAAAGTGTACTTTATTTGTGTTACAACTACTAATACATTACAAATTCATTAAGTGTCTTCGAAACAAGCAATATACCCAGGTGAAAAAAGAAATATATTTAAATTGTACTATACTAAGTGCGTATTGAATGTATTATTTTGAAACAACTTCAAGTATATTAAGTGTATTTCAAGATATGCTTAAGATCAATTTTAAGCTATTTGCACTATATTTTAATGTATTCAATTGTGCTAGAATGTAAGCACTTCAAGTAGGTTTTGTGCATTCAAGTGTATTTACAGTTCATTAAAAATATACATTAATATGTCTTAAACTACAGTTATAATATATTTGAAGCTTAATTTTAATGTACTTCAAGAACATTTAAATAGCATTTTAGCTCATTAAAAATGTATTAGCATTACACTAATAGTTTAAAGCTGTTCTATTCAGTATTCAAAATGGTCTATTAAAAGTGCAAAAATAATTCAATATAAATGTTAAGACATACACAGACATTGAAATCAAGAAACCTTTAATATAGTATCTTGCTGTGTACATTGCAAAAATACAAAAATTGCTAAAAATACAGCAGCATATATAATCTCTTAAACAAAATACATTATAACAAAGATCAGTGAAATGCTATGGCAGAGCTATATTTATTAAAAAAATTGTCGAACATTTCAGTTATACCTGTATTACTGAAAAGTACACTTTGAATATTACATCGCTAAATAAATAAGCATCAAAATGCAATTTTCTTAAAAAAATAAATTAAAAAAAGTTACGGAAAAACAATGTGCAGAAGTGAATAATGCATTGTTTACAAACTGAGGCTTACAAATGGCTGAACCAAAGAAGAAACCGAAGAGTTTGAATCTCACATCTTCAAGTGGACAGTCACTTTGAGTACAACTCATTTTCTGCAAATGAGGGCTTGTGGTTCAGACACTTATTTGAAGACTTCTTTATCACAGGATCTGTGAAAGGGAAGAATAATTCCTATAAAATTAATCAATGATTAACATTTTTTGTATCCATGTTTGAATATATGTATAATAATTTGCATAGAAATGCATTAGAATTCCGCTGACTTCTCAGTTTACCTTTGCTAAACTTTGACTATATCCTCATCAAACTAGACATCAGTGTCCATTTTTATCCTCTTGTCTGTCGTCATTGAACATTGAACATGAGATTAGAAAAAGCCCAACACAATTTACAGTGAGCAAAGTTCAATCAAAAAGTCACAGATATATTTTTTGCAGCAATAAAGCAACCTGTGAGTATTAGAGGGTTGTATATTGATATGTGACGACTACCTGGCTCACAGTAGCAATGACATAGGGGAGACCACTCCATTTGTTAAGTTAAATCCAAAATAATCTATTAAACATTAAATTATATGATGAAATCATCATTTGAATCAATAAGTGTATCAAGTCAGTAAATTAGAAGCAAACGAAAACTAATCAAAAGTGTAGTGAAGATCAGTAAAGTGTAGACTATGTGTAATGCAAAAAGGAGTAGGATGATGCTGCCACCAGCCTGGAGGCCAGAGCAAAGCAGAGATGCGCAGCACAGAGCAACCGGATCCTAGAGCAACTGACAGGAGATGTTTTTTAACAGTCCCGCCAATCAGCTGCTGTCAGATGGACCGAAAACAGATAGCTCCCCCTTCAGCTTGGGGGGAGAGAGACGGCCTAAATATTTTCTGTTCATGGTGGAGTGAGCACACCCAGCACGGCAAAGCCGGGCGTGACATCACTCCCCCCACAAGACAGAGACCCATGTGGGACTCTGTAAACCTACATACCACTCATTACACCATTTCCCATAATCAATACTAAAAACAAAAACAAACCCAATAACAAACTACACCCAAAAAACAATAAATGACTAAACCCATTACCCTTTTTAACCTATTACCCCGAAAGACTAATGTTAGACCAAACCAAACTCTCATCACCCTTCACCCAAAATACAACAGCCCCCACAAGAAAGGACCGAACTCACCCCACCGCCAACCCACCTAATTCCCCCTACCCCCTCCTAGCAGTTTAAGAATGGAAAGACAGGGGACAAGAGAAAAGAATCAGAGACTGGAGACGAGATAGACACCCCTTAACAGTCATCACGAGCCCACGACAAGGCATCGGCCATGACGTTGTCGGACCCCTTGATGTGCCTAATAGACAGGTTATTAGGCTATAGAAAAAGATAGCATAAGGCGCTGGTTAGTATTTTGAAGAGAAGAGAGGAAAGTAAGAGGATTGTGGTCAGAGAAGACCACCACAGGGTGTAACCCACCACCAACATAAACCTCAAAATGTTGGAGTCTCAAAGGCAGCACAAATTAGACGCCTGAAATGGACACGTTGCTAACTGTCAATCACCTTTCAATAGGCCTGATTCAAAAATCTCTTCACACCTGCCTTGTTTGGTTCGATTGAATCGAACTCAAGTTTGTTTCCCCCCTTGGTGCGGATCTTTTGGGCAGGTGTGAATACAGCACTCGCACTCGGGTGCGGACCAAACAACCGAACCGAGACCCAGCTGAAGAGGTGGTCTCGGTACAGTTAGAAACAAACTCTGGTACGGTTCGTTTACGGTGTGAACATGAACCGACCCAATTGCAGAAAGCACTGCAGCTTTTTTGACAGGGTCAGATTTTTACTATAATTCGGGGTGATGAAATGCCTATGCATTAGTGTTGCAACGGATCGCAGTTGATCTATGATCCGTACGGACCAGCTGCCCCACGGTTCGGCACGCATGTGATTCGCGGATTAACTACTAAATTTATCCATCATAGACTGAACGTTTATCATTTGGACGTGTTTTTTTTTAAAGACAAAGTAACTTTATGTTCATAATGTTTTTTTCAAACTTTTCAAAGATCATTTACATCATTACAATGAAACCAAAGTGTTCAGGAAATTAGAAATATATTAAAAGTGTGCTTGTTTTTAATTATTAATAAAGTGCAAATAAATACACTTTTAAAAAAATAAACAGAATTTTCACTTCAAGTAGCCTATATTTTTCTAAAATATCTTTTTAGAAAATATACTTAAAGTTATTTTAAAGTGTGTTAAAAGTTGTATTGTAAAAATAGTTAAAAGCATGATGCTAATATACTTTTAATATATTTAAAGATAGTACAATTTTTGTTAGTATATTTGCAATGTACTATTGAAAAAGGGAATATATTTCAAATACAAGAAAGTATACTTTTTTTCACTAGGGTGTATTGGAGATCTTCTTGGCCTTCTGTTTAAAATATTATCTTTAATCTTTATACATCCTTCATTCTCTTTGCTTAGAATGACAATTCACAGAAATAAAAGACAGTAACACTATTTTTTACAGCGTCCTTGTTACTATTAAACTCTGTTACAAAGAATGTTTTGTAACTTATGTCTGTTATTTTTTTTTTAAATGTAGTGGTTCATCATGCTGGGAGATACATATGTTACATGTACTTACTTATAGTAATAACAGTAAATTATGCATAATTACATGCAACTAACCCCTTAAACAAATTATGATCCTAACCCTTTAGCAAGTAGTTGCTTAAAGGGGTGGTAAAATGCCATTTTCACAAGATGTAAAATAAATCTCTGATGTCCCCAGAGTGTGTGTGTGAAGTTTTAGCACAAAATACCCCACAGATATTTTTATATAGCCTGTTCAAGTTGTCACTTTTTGAGGGTTTGCAAAAACGCACCGCTTTGTGCCTGGCCCTTTAAACGTAAATGAGCTGCTGCAGAGGGCGGGGTTTCAAGAGCTTGTGTGTGTTAGCAGCTGCGATTACCTCACGCAGACACACTAAAATACCAGCTGCTCTGCCTTTAATATTAAAACTGAGTCAGTCAATGATGAAGAGATTTAAGAAGAAGTGACAACATGTAGAAGCAACAGGACGTCTCTGAATGGTTAGTTGATGAATTTATGTTGCTGATGTGGATTTAACTATCTTCAATTAGCATATTCTGTCATGGTAATCTATAAATCCCTCGTATAGAGGTTTTTCACCTACTGGGCGGTAAACCGGATGCGCGGCCATTATGGAGGTACTCGGATGTAAACAACAGTATGGATTGCACTGTTTATGTACTACTGAACACATTGTTACACTAATAAACCACTGAAAAAACACGTGGTAGGTGCGAAATCATATAGAGAAAGACTTAGTAAGCAGGAGAGAGCGCAAAATGTTGACAAACTAAAGTTAATATGTGGTAAAGATCCGAACGAGCTAACGTTAGCTTCTCTAGCTCTTACTGCAATTCTTCCTTCTATTTATTATCCCGGGCTACGTTCAGATTGTCAGTACAAAAAAGCACATGAAATCCGTTTCCAGCTACATCCATATACACAGGTTTCTTGTATACAAACAATACCGGATGCGCGCGCATCCAAGAGGCAAGACCGCTATATGTTATGCCGAGTTCTGTAAAAGAACATTGTAATTAACGTAGATTTCGCATTGTTTGTAAATTCTTGTTGACTCAATAATAAACTGCAATTTCAGAGTTGAATCTGTTTGCTTGTGTTTCATTTGCATATTAATATAACATTATGTAAAACGTTAGTTAGTTGACTAGTATGAAATTGTCCAACTAAGTTTGCGAATCATAAAAACATGACATACCCTATGCATTTAGGTTAGTTTACAGCACTACAGCTCCGCGTTATCTCTGCTTCTGCTAGATATAGCCGTAAAGACTGTTGCTTTCTGCCTCTTAGATGCGCGCGCATCTATGTGATGACGTTGCACAGAAACCCGTGTATGTGGTTTGACATCCTATTCAAATCACATATCAGGACATCAGCTTCAGACTGAACGATCGGATTTTGCGTGGTATGTGACTCTCACGCCACGTAAAATGTAAACTTCAGACGTTGTTAGAGGAAACATCCTGAAAGTCATCCAATGCCGAAACAATGCTGTGTTGTTGCAAAGTGCCGGGACGAGCAGAAAATTATTATTTCTGAAACCGCCGCAGACAAGAGTGCGAAAAAAAGCTGTACATAACACAACATATAACCAGCGCGGCGGCTACACATTTCCATGTTGTAAAATTTGGTTCCACTTTATATTAAGTGGCTTTAAGTACTATGTACTTACATTGAAATTAATAATTTAATACAATGGACTTATTGTGTACATACATGTTTTTACATTGTACTTATATTTTTTAAATACTTGCATGTAATTACAGCGGTTGACCCTTCTCTTATACCTTAACCCACCCTTAAACTTAACCATACCACCATACCTGTCCCTAACCTTACCCGTATCACACCGCAATAGCAGCAAAAGTGTTTTACAATAAAACATGAACACAAATAGTAGACAAGTACATAGTACTTAAAGCCACTTAATATAAAGTGGGACCTAAAATTTAAATAAGACATCTCTATTGCAAATGCAAACCCCTCCATCAACGCAACGTCATTGCCATATATTGCCTGTCACGGTGTCTGGTTCATGTTCCTTGGTGTCCACTAGAGGTCCTCATCCCCCACGGTGTCTGTCACATGATGAACTACATTCCCCACAATCCTTGTCTGTACCATCACTGTTCATTGCACTCAGCTGTTCCCCTTCATCATTGTTCCCAGCTGTTCCCTGTTCTTTGTTAGTTCTGTGTGTGTATATATACACTGGTTGTTTCAATGTTTGTCACGGACTCCTTTGCTATTATCACGCCACTTCTGTTCCCGGTGTTCCCTGTTTGTGTTCTTGTTTTTTGGATTGCCCTATTGGATTTGACCCTTGCCTGGACTTCTTTGTGAGTACGGATTACCCTATTAAAAATAACTTACTGCTATTGGATCTCCCTTGTCTTCTTGAGTGTGGATCGTGACAGAAGGTCATGCAAAGATCCAGCGGTATGTTTTTTAATGTCTCTTCCCCAGCCACCGAGCGGGAGAGGAGACAATTTTTTGAGGGGACCCGGTTGGTCAGATTTCGCGGGACCCGTGGAGGCCACAGTGGAGGAGGTGGTCGAGAGGAATCCCGACACCATTCTCCACTCTGGCCCCTCTTCGACCCTGGGCTGGTGATGTCCAGTCCAGAGCTCCATCCGCCGCTGATTCCGCCCAGCCCAGAGCTCTGTTCTCTGTCGTCCCGGAGGCCGTCCCCTCCGAGCAGCCCGCTGTCGTCCCGGAGGCCGTCCCCGTGCAACCTTCCGTCATCCCGGAGGCCGTGCCCGAACAGCCAGCTGTCGTCCCGGTGGTCGTCCCCTTGCAGCCTGCTGTCATCCCAGAGGCCGTCCCTGTGCAACCCCCTGTCATCCCAGGGGTCATCCCAGAACTGCCCATCATCAGTCCTGCCATGGCGAAGAAGGTGGTCTTCCTTTTTTATACATTGACTGTTCTGAGTGCATGGAGGAAGCACATGAGTCACGTCTGCCAAGCCTGAGCTTCACGTCACGTCTGCCGAGAAAACGCATCGTTTTTGTGTCTGTTCCTTTAAATACAAATGAGCTGCTGCTCGTGGCACAGTGGGCGGAGCTTCAAGAGCTTGCACTCACAGTGAAAATTTCAAAAACTTTTAGCCTTTTATGTTCAAACTGGATTCCGACAATGATGGAGAGACTCAAGAAGGAGTGACAACATGTAGAATCAACAGGACATTTCTGAATGGTAATTGATTAATTTATGTAGCTTATGTGTAGTTATCTTCTAGTCATAGATTAGCATATTCTGTCATGATAATCTATAAATCATGTTCCCGGGGGCGGGGTTTATGTACATTCTAGGTCACCAACCTTGGAGGAATGTCGTGTAGTCCTACCAGCCATTTGTTGAGGTCCTAAAATAGAAATAATTTCTTTAAAAGCAAATATCTCCCTTTGCTTTGAACTTTGAGCATCGTAAATTTGCAGATGTTTTTTATGCTCATTACAAACTAACTAAAGTTAAAAAAGTGAAATCATAATCAACCACCCCTTTAAATCCTTGTCTGTGAAACCAGGGTAAAAATTTGTTTTAATTGCAATATTACTTTTTTTAATCAACATGACACAATATAAGATTGACACATAAAAATAGATTGTAGTAGTTGTATGATAATTGTAAACTCTTATGACTGTATGAATGCTTACAATTCTTGGTCACTCCCATAAACGACACCTGTCATTTGACTTATATAAGCAAACTGGCAGTGAAACCATCTTTAGGATTTTGGATCTGCAGTCATATCATATTAGCCTGGTCCTAATATCACATGTGCATTGAAGTTTAAAGCAGTGAAGACTTTCTCCATGGAATATCTTGAGCATCACTGCTTTCCCTTCTGGAATACAAGCTGCTCTCTGGACTTTCATTTGAATTATGTCAATGTACTGTTTTTCTTGTACATATCTGCAGTCTCTGTGCTGACGGTGTGTGGAAACCTACTTGTCATCATCTCTATAACAGTTTTCAAGCAGCTTCACACACCGACCAACCTCCTCATCCTCTCACTGGCCGTATCTGACTTCTTGGTGGGAATTTGTGTGATGCCTGTTGAAAGCGTCAGGAGCATTAACTCGTGTTTTTATATGGGAAAGTCGCAATGTCGTATCTTTCATATAATTATGTCCACTCTTCTGTCTGTGTCCCTCATCAACATCGTTCTTGTGGCTATTGATCGTTATTTTGCTGTGTGTGATCCACTCCTGTATATGTCCAAAATGACAATGAGAAAAACACTGATCTGCATAATTTTAGGATGGACTGTATCCATCTGTTATTATCTTGTACCAGTGAATTTTGGACACCTAAACTTGACAGGGACAACTGTGATCTGTTTTAGAGAATGTGCAGTGGCTGTCAGCAACGTCTGGGGATCAGTCGACTTGATATTGAGCTTCATTGGTCCGTGTAGTGATCTTTATCCTATATGTAAGAATTCTTGCAGTGGCCTTGAGACAAGCAAAATCCATCTCCAACTTTACAAAGAAAAATCTAAAATCCTCCAGGAAATCAGAAGTGAAGGCAACAAAAACATTGAGCACAATTGTCTTAGTGTATTTCATTTGCTGGGTCCCCTGGTATATAGGTATGCTTATTAATGTCAAACTATTTCAAAAGTCATCTGTGAGCATCTCTGTTGTACTGTGTTTATTTTACACTAATTCATGCATTAATCCCTTTATATATGCAATATCTTACCCCTGGTTCAAAAGGTCGGTGAAGCTTATTGTTAGCCTAAAAATACTGCAGACAGCAACTAACCAGTTTAACTTGTTTCCTGAAGACTGTTAATATGAAAATGCATGTATTTGTTACAAAAATATGTTTGTATTGGAGATCTATTTGGCCTTTTGTTAAAAATATTGTCTCCTTTATTATCTTTGCTTAGAATGACAATTCACAAAAATGAAAGACAGTCACACTATATTTAACAGTGTCCTTTTTACATATGTTACATGTTACCACAGTAACAGTAAATTATGCATAATTACATGCAACTAACCCTGAACCAAATCCAAATCCTAACCCTTTAGCAAGTATGTAGTTGCTCATTATTACTCAGTAATTAAATATATAATTACACTGTAACAATGACTCCTTAAAATAAAGTGTAACCTAAAAGACATTATAATTAGGAGATAATAGAGTGTTGTAACTGTTTTTGTGAATTTGAATGATGAATAGCATAATTAACACGAGTGGAAATAACATCATAATAAAGTCTGCTTCATATTTGCTAACAAAATAAACACAAGAACACGTTATGTTGTTGTTGTTGTTTGTTTTTTACTAAGGTAAATGTTATATTTTGAGAGTTAGGATGCATCTAGTCTTGCGTACCCAGAGCTTCAGACTGACAGCAGAAGGTCTGGACTGCATCGCAGCTTTCATTGGCCAAGGACCGCCCAAGAGGCCGTCGGGCCGACATGGAAAGCAATCAATCACAGTTTGTTTTGTTCAGCATCATGTTTAGACTAGAGCCGGGAAAATGTAAAGTCTGACATGAGACAGCACCGACGCCAGTACAGTACAGACACGAGTTGTATGTTGTGATCCCTGTTTAGAATTTAAGATTAAAGGGTGATCTAAAATCGTAAATAAATGAACTGTCAAAGATACGTCAGTCAGTCCAACTAGTGGCCTAAATCATAAGTCAGGGTTCCAAGTTTTCAACATCAACAAACAAAAGCGGTTCAAATTAATTCAGGTTAGATTAATATGTCACAAGTGAATATAGGCCCACATGGCCACATTAAGTGAAAACATATAAGCTTAACAAAATAGGTTTAATTAAAAGCTTCATGTAATGTCAAATATCATGCACTGATGAAAGTGAACAGATATTCACACACAAAAAAATATTTACTAACCTTTTATTTTTTTGAGAATGAAATCAAGTAGCCGAACAATTCATATTTCTCAGAAAATTCAGAAGATTGTGATCCTCTGCTTTCTTATTGTTATATACTTAGTAAGAAGGAATAAAGGACATTTTTGAATAAGGAATTCTTTAATGAACAAAAGAAGTAGCAAAATAGTACAGCGCAGATAACAGCTGGTGCAACCATAGACAGTATATAAAAAGGATACGTCCCCATAGGCTTCAACGGAGAAAAGTGAAGTCAATTAGAAGCACTCACTTCCTGATGGCTGAGCGTACTGCGCAGGCTCAAACTGAGCTTGATGACGTAGATGTGACGTGAGCAACCTGTCTGACAGCTGTAAGTCTTCTAGTAGCTGTGCCGAGAGAAATCTGAATACTTCCCTTCCGAATCTTGCAGACGGAGAGCGTGAGTATTAGCTGTCCATGAGCTAGCACCAGAAGCAACTTTATGACTCTCTGTGGGCTTCTCCCTTGACTTTATCGGACTTTATGCCTCCACGTCCCCCTGATTGCCTGCGAGATTGTCCACAGGTCTATACGGTAATTTCTCGACTGTGCGTTAGAGAGTCGAGTGGTTATGACGCAATCGTTAGCCTATTTTTACAAAAACTGCTTCTACGGGGCCATAACGTAAGATACAAGGTAGTGGAGCCTTTTATTGTCTTCACATTGTCGTGTTTCTTTATAGAAATAAATAATGGACATATGGATGTTAAATGTTAAACGCCTCAGATGTAAAGTTATTCGCTGTCAAAGTGACACCAATATGAATTTGAGTCAATGGAATGCTAACAGCAGGTGATGGTCTGCTAATCAATGGCAGCCCCAAGGAAAGCTTCGGTTTCGGGCTGATGGATTACCCCCTTGGGTGCAATGCTTCAGACTCTCTTATTCTCCTGTTCACAATATACACATATCACGAACCTCTACCGCCACCTACTGGCCAATGTGCAAAAAGAACACAACATATTCCCCCATCACTTTAAACTAAAGCAAACTGTCTACACAGATAATTAAGAACAAAAGGGGAACACAATAACAAAGTTACAAAATTACCAAAGCATTTACTTGGTTATGTAACATAATTACTTATATCAATCAGACTAAAGAACAAAAATAAGTTTCACAAGAATTATAAGAATGTAGTATTCATATTAAAATCATCAACAAGGTGACTTAATGAATTACTCATCCTTTATAGTCACGCAATGCAAGGTGACTAAGTAACACAGTCTTCAAGCCAACAAGGAGGTCGTCTCACACGGGTAGAAACCCTATTAGGAGCTTGAGGCTCCGGAGGAGGAAATTGAAAAGACAAGTCCACAGCATCCATGTCAGTAGTCTCCGAAACAGGTGCAACAGAAGGAGCCAGGTGAGAAGTATGCCAGTTCTTCCCGCCTGATAACAGATAAGTACACGCACCCAGTTTAAGAACAACTTGATGTGGGTTGGTAAATCTTGGGTGTGCTTTTGGAACATGAGTTGGAATGCGCACACGCACCCAATCTCCCACTTTGAAATCAGGAGTGCGAGCTGCACGTCTGGAGTTAGAGTATGCTTTCATTTTCTTTTGTTGCAAAGAAACTCGCTGAAGAAGCGCAGTAGCATCCTGACGCGTGGTGAGAGGAGGAAGCATATTAAGACGCGTTCGCATCCTTCTGCCATGAAGCAACTCAAACGGGAATAGTCCTGTGGCAGAATGTGGTGTAGCACGATACACTTGGAGAAATTCCGTGACTGTAGGTTTCCACGGCTTAGTTTCCAGAACAGCAGACTGAATGCAGCCTTTCAGCACGAGATGAAAGCGTTCTACAGCTCCATTCGCGGCAGGGTGGTACAAAGAAGAAAGAAGTACGTTTGTGCCGAATGTTTCTCTCTTTGAGGAATGTAGCAAATTCGGCTCACATGAATTGAGTTCCGTTATCAGACACGATAGTACATGGATTGCCGTATCAACTAAACACAGATGACAAGAAGGTGATAACACTGTGAGAAGTGATGGAAGTGGTGAAAGTGACTTCAGACCACTTACTGTGATAGTCAACCGATGTCAGCGCATAACGACAATCCCACACAGTGGTTTCAAATGGGCCCACCACATCTATAGCTACCTTGTCCCATGGTACAGATGGAAAAGGCACTGGCTACAGTGGCGCAGCAGAGGTGTTGGGAGTTTTGTCAGAGGACAGACACATTTGACAGGTCTGTATGTGCTCTTTAACCAGACAATCTATGCCTGGCCACCAGTACAGTTCACTAAGGCGTTGTTTTGTGCGTGCAAATTCCCTGGTGGCCTTCATGAGCCAACCTCACCAATTTTTTTGTGCCTTAGCGCGACAGGTACAACCAGACGTGATCCTCTGTGGAGGCAGAAGCAAGCTCAGCAGGTGACAGGAGACATAAACGCCACAAACTCAGGTTCAGCATCCATTCAGTCTTCATCCGAAGCAGGCAAAAGCAGACGAGAAAGACAGTCGGCAGTGCAATTTTGAGGCCCAGGCCGGTAAATCACATCATAGTTAAAGCACAGTAATATTTGGTCATGTAAACGCGCAACGGCATATCCCCATCAAAAGGAACATTGATTTGTGTTCTGTGCATGTTCTATTCACAAGGAATCTTGGTCTTTTGAGTAGAGGAACTTCTTGTATGCGCCGTCTGGCACATACAAAAACCCGCGTGCAGTATACCGGAAGTAAACAAGAAGTAGAGGTAAACATGGTGAGACGTAGCACAGTAGTGTCAAGTGCTGCTGGTGGGTCAGTACCAGCACCAAAGCGCAAACAAAGGCGATCGCTATCTGCCCCGAACTATTCATTATCCGCGTGCTGCTGCTGTTGTTGTTGTCTTTGGATACAGGAAGAAGAATCGGAAATGACGCATATTGCGTCTTAAGGTTGTCCGTACGTCCAGACGCTAACCGTGCGTCGCCGTTTACATCGGATATTGCCAATTGATTACAAATTCCATGTATACAGGAGTAACTCTCTCTGCTCACGCATGTAAATGGGTTGTTCCGAATGTTTCAGAAACCCAAATAGTGACCTTAACCCGACCATAACCCGAATATTGACAGCTTGTAAACGTAGTCAATGTCTGGGACGCAAAAGCGACAATGCGCTCAGTCTTGTTCTCGTGAACTTGAGCAAGAACAACGCCCAGACCATAGTCAGAGGCATCTGTAGATACCACCGTAGGCAAATCTGGGTCGAACAACGAAAGTGCAGGACTGTCAATGAGCAACTGTTTTACAGCATCAAAGCATTGCTGAGCTCCATCCGACCAAACGAACTCTGAGCCTTGCTTGATGCACCCACGTGGAGATTCAACTACCGTGGCAAAGTTAGGAATAAACTTATTGTACCATGATAGTAGCCCAATGAAAGAGCGTAGTTAAGGTGCATCTTTTGGAGCTGGTGCATGAAGAATGGCAGAAAGGTAATCCTCATCAGGTTGAATTCCTAGCGCGTTCACCATATGGCCCAGGAAACACATCTTGTAAGCACTGAACAATGGCTTTGAGCGTGTGATCATGTCCAGTTTGCGTACGTCCCCGGAGAATAATATCATCAAGGTAATTAGCAACATTCGGAAGTCCCTGTAAAACTGTTGCCAACATTTTCTGAAAAGCAGAAGGTGCTGAAGCAAGTCAGTACGGTACGCGGCAAAATCTGAGTTGCCAGTTAATGTTACTAGCTGCAAAGTTACAAGTAGCCACTAAGTCCCGTAGAGCAGCTATGTACTGAATTATAGTTTCTCCTGGTGCCTGAACACGTTTCCTGAAAGCATGGCGCTATATATATGCAGCGGCCTTGAGACAAGCAAAATCCATCTCCAACTTTACAAAGAAAAGAGTCTCTCAAAAAAATCTAAAATCCTCCAGGAAATCAGAAGTGAAGGCAACAAAAACATTGAGCACAATTGTCTTTGTGTATTTCATTTGCTGGTTTCCCTGGTATATGCTTAATGTCAAACAATTTCAAAAGTCATCTGTGAGCATCTCTGTTGTACTGTGTTTATTTTACACTAATTCATGCATTAATCCCTTTATATATGCAATATCTTACCCCTGGTTCAAAAGGTCGGTGAAGCTTATTGTTAGCCTAAAAATGCTGCAGACAGCAACTAACCAGTTTAACTTGTTTCCTGAAGACTGTTAATGAAAATGCATGTAGCCTATTTGTTACCAAAATATGTGTGCACTGGTGATCTTCTTGGAAAATAAAAGACATTATAATAGGAGATATTAGAGTGTGAAAAGTGCTGTAACTGACTTTGTGAATTTTAATGATGAAAAGCCTTATCACATGTGGAAATAACATAAGTCTGCTTCTTATTTGCTAACAACAGTTTGCGCACCAAAAACAACAACACAAGAACAAGTTATGATTTATTTTTTAACTAAGTTAAGTGTTATATTTAGAGACAACTATCAATTATTTGCGACTGAAAATAAATATGTAGTAGCCTACATGTTCCTGAACGCACGCGGAAGATTGAACAGAAATCACGTGACTCAGGCGTCAAGAAATCAGCTGAGGGCTCGGAGTTTCACTCAGGAAATCCAGGTAAACTAAACATTGAAAGTACATATCAAAGTAAAGGGCATGTCATTATACACAGTGCAAGTGTGTTGACTTAATTAAAAGTAATTTTACGCGGAAAAGTCAGTAAAGAGATTAACAAGCGTCGCTGGTTCTGAAGTTCATTCAATGTGAAAGTCTTTGACAGCTCGTCATCTGAACATTTATTTAACAATACGACAATTCATATTCCTGACCAATCTTGGTGTATGTTTGGTGTGTGTCAGTAAATATAGAAACTGTCTAATTTAATTTATAATAAATGAATGTGTTTGGGAGTTTGGGCGCTGTGATTTCCGCATTCTTTCGTTTTGCAGGTGCGGAGGTCGGTAAACATTACTATTAGCCTGCTAACGTATGAACAACACTATTCTCGCTTTTTTCGTATCATTATCAAACTAATAACTGGTATGTCAGTAAAGCAAGGCACGTAGTCACACTATATGGGATAAGTTGTCACAATGAGAACAAATGAAGTAACACAGGCTTTACAGAAAAATATTCAATAGTAAAATAATGATGATAAAATAGCAAACAATTTGTGACTGCGACATATAAAATTTTCATTATACTCTTGTATGAACTGTAGCACACAATGAATTTTATTGGAGGACAGAATTTACAAAGCAATCTTTTTACGTTTTTAAAATAAGCATTAAAAGCAATATATGTGAAAAATATATATATTATGTAATGTTTTATATCATATATCATCAATATATAGCTACTATACATTCATACAGAACAAGAGTATCCCTGAGAGTATATGTGATTTAACATCAGTAATCTTTCTAGGTTTGGTGACTCATTCTGTGATCTCCATCATGTCTGGGTCAAGCGGAGTTGATGCAAATTTGCTGGCACAGAGTATAAGTTCAAATATCCAGAGAATAACACTGCTGAGTGAGTCAATTTTACTCAACACCTCTTTATTTATGTGATGTGTGGACTGCACAAATGTTACATAAAAACTGAGTTTGAATCACTGGTTTTGCCAAATACATTTTAAATAACCATCCATTTTGGCCTAAAACTAACTAGAAAACGGCTGATTCAGGCCTTGCAAAGAACAAGACCATTTTAAACTACTACATTATGTCTAGACTAGTCTTCACCGGGGTGTGTAAACCTGCCAGTAAAGTTAATTGTCCGGTTTCTGTTGTCACAACAACGTCAGATACTTGTGAAGTTAGCATGCATTGCACACAAATGTTTGCCATATTTATGTTATGCAGTTTAATGAGAGAATCTACATTTACTAATAACCACAACATGTAAAATAAGTATAAGAGGAATCAATAATAAATGGATGGTTATGAAAAACCATAATAGGCCTACACACTTTTACATAACCCAATAGGTGTGCTTAAAAGTGGTTATCCAGTTTGTTTAGGTCTTGCCTTTTTTTACCAGCTAATGAAATCCAGCAGATGATGAGACATTTTGGAACAGCACAAGACACGACTATCCTGCGACAAACATTGTGAGTCGAATACAAGCAGCTAGTTCCCTTCCCTTTAATTTATCACGCATAAAATAAATAAAACAGTTATATATGTAAATGCAAATATGTTTGTTTTTATTTGTCAAAACATACAGACAGGAGAAACAGCAGAATGTTAATCATCTTGCTAAAGTGACAGATAAATACATGAAAGATTTCAGCTCTTTACCTGTGACCCCAGAACAGGTACAGAAATCAAACGGTCTATAATCAACTGTTACCGTATATTAACTGTATTACCTCATATTCACCACATGTACATACAATCATTCCTATGAAAGCACTTTTGTATTGTAGTATTTGTATATGGTCGAACATTCAGCATCCATAACTTTCTTATTTATAAGTAAAGAAATACAAATATAGGGTTTAAACATTGACATATGACAGTATTAACTTAAAGAGACAGTGCACCCCATAATTGAAAATTCTGTCATCATTTATTCACCCTCATGTTGTTCCAAACCTGTATGACTTTATTTATTCTGTGGAACACAAAATAATATATTTTGAAGAATGTTGATAACTAAATGGCTTTGGTTACCATTGACTTTACCAAATATTTTTTTTCTGGGTGAACTATACCTTTAACACTTCTTACACAGCGGCAAAGAAAAATCCAGCGAGAGCGTCTCATCACTGAATTCTCCAACGCACTGGGTGTTTTCCAGAAGGTTCAGCGCGAGGTAGCAAACAAAGAGAAGGAGTTTGTGGAACGTGTCCGTGCGAGCTCAAGAGTTTCAGTAAGTTTCATCTTTCAACTGTAATCAATCAATTAATAAATTGATATTATCCACCCAATTGAAGGTAAAATGCTTTGTTGATTTATACAGACACAAATATCTAACGTGTAAGGGTCAGTTTCTAAAGTCCATTTCTTTGGTAGTTATACACACTACTTAAATCCACATGTTCTCCAGTTAGGATGCATCTAGTCTTGCGTAGCCAGACCTTCAGACTGACTGACTGCATCGCAGCTTTCATTGGCCAAGGACCGCCCAAGAGGCCGTCTGACATGAAAAGCAACCAATCGCAGTTCATTTTATTCCGCATTATTGTTTAGGGGCGTGAAAATGTAACGTCAATGTCCTTACGATACAGACCGTAGTGCATAGGCGTAATTGTATGGGGGGACAGGGGGACACGTCCCCCCCAATATTCAAAGAAGGACAATTTGTCCCCCCCAATATTTGATCATACTGTATGATTGATTATGCGGGCAATATCGATGTCCGAAAATATAAAATCCCGGCCGGTCTATTTCCCAAATCCATTCGACTGGCCTTACTTACAGATTTCGCGCTCCTAACTCTTCTTCTGTTTGGTTTCTCCTAACTCACTGACGGTGCACGAGCTACTAAAGGTATAGGGAAAACATGACATGGATTTCAGTTTTTTTGTTAATGTATAGTAGGCTACATGAACAAAAACCTATTTCTCCTGAATTCCATGTCATGTTTTCCCTATACCTTTAGTAGCTCGTGCACCGTCAGTGAGTTAGGAAAAAAACCAAACAGAAGAAGAGCTAGGAGCGCGAAATCTGAAAGACATTTGGCACATATATCTGAATGGTAAATATCCTGTATTTGGCTGACATAATCCCTTATATAACGATGAATTTCACTAGAATTTCGAATTGTAGAATTTGTGAATTTCGACTGTAATACTAGCCTATACACATACAGCTTGTATGAATGGGAGGGACTATTGACAAGCTATAGCCGACAGCTAGCTAACGTAACTGCACGGTTTTTCTCTCTCGATACCATCGTATCAATTGATTTTGATTAATATGCGCGAGGGAGAGAGAGAGCAGACAGCTCGGGTGAGTGCGCGCGCGCAGCCGGGGCTCTCTCTCTCTCTCTCTCTGCCCTGTCAAGCGCCCTGTCAAGATGTGTCAAGAATTTAATTGTGATGCAAAAATATTCTTCCTATTTTTTTTTTTTTTTAAATACAGCATTTTGAAAATAGGACCTACTGTATGAGCCTACATTGGCCTACAAACTGTATTTATTTTATAAAACGGTAAAATTAACAATAAAGTTAACATTTGTGTGTTACTTTTTAGACACAATATTGTTTGTTTCCCCCTTTATTTCGCCGACGAGAATTTCATAATGAAACTGTAGTCCAACAGACAGCGATTTTTTTTTTTTAACTGAAATCCGCGTTTTGAAGGAATCATTTGATTCAATGAATGAATCGGCAAATCCGTTGAATAAATGACTCCAACAACTCGCTTATTAAGACAGTGACTCACTGCCACCTACTGGCGGGTTTAGTTTCATATTTAATGAATAGCTTTATTTATGCAATTGCACATTAAGTGTAAATATATAGTAATGCCAGTTCGGATGCCGCTTCTGTGTCACCTCTGCACTGCAAGGATGGATTTTAATTTAATTATTTAATTTAACAGTGGTGCTGTGTTATTCTAATAGAATTTAATTTGAATGTTAGAATTTGACATAAAAGGTGATGCATACCTCTAAATACGTTTAGAAATAATTTCCATATTTAGGTGAAAATGTCCCTGGAAATCAATTTAAGTTGGCAAATATTGCCCCTTAATAAAAATGTTAATTTCAGTCACTACTGTAGACCACTGCATAGAATATGTTAAATATGAATATCTTCGTGAGTCTGCTGTCAACAATGCAAATGTAAATGTAAACAACAGGCCTAAACCAGCCAGGGTACCAGTACAAAATCAGTAAAATATCATCTAATGGTATTATCAACAAAACTTTGAAAATATAGAGATATATTTTTGTTAATATTGCACACCCCTAATGTACAGTATTCATTTTGATTTCTTCAGGTCTTAAAAAGGTCTTAAAAAGCCTTAAATTTGACTTAAAAAAATGTGCAGATACCCTGATTAGTACATAACTGTTTTACTATCATTGCTCAAGACTTGCTATTAGAAAATTGTTATCCTGTAACAGTAATTTAATAAAAATGTTTATAGCCACTATATGTTTATAGAAGAATATAAGAGAGAGATCATGGCCGCTTTGCTGTCAATTCAGGCTTGTAATTGATGCCGATACTGTAATCATTATAGGGTGAGTATACGTTGGTTTGACGATCCGATGTAATAAAATTCCTTGTTGTGTTATACAATTACAAACATTCGGACTCTGACGTTTATTTTATTTTGATTAAAAAAATGTGTGCATGCGCCAACACAAAAAGTCCCACAGCTGTCCCCCCCAATGTGTGATAGACAATTTCGCCCTTGCCGTAGTGCATCTATTAAATTATTCATTCAAGAATTTTGTGCAAGTTTACTGCAACAATGGAGCCACGAACTTTACATAGTTTAGTTGACACTGTTAAGCGCTTGTCACAGTTGTAAACTCGACGGCTTTTTTCTACCATGAGGAGGTTTGGCATCATGACTGCTTTCCAAGTGGACCGTTAAAGTGAGGCTGAGACTAGGATGCATCTAATATAGTCTGATTGAGAATCAAAATTTAGTTGCGGTATCATTCTATACTGCAGATGATGGTTGGCTTGAAGTATAATGATGTAATAAAATGTGGCATATTGGCATGTTGCAGATTTCTCTACGAATTCTCTTTCTCCCTACAGGCTGCTGATCTAAATGAAGGCTTTGGAGGAATTACGTCACCCTTTAAAAGGTTAGACACTGATTTTAAATGCCCCTATTATGCTTTTCGGATATTACCTTTTAATGTAAGTGCCCAATCCTGTTACAGGAGATCTACCTTCCTGCTAAGTTCAGCTCCAACCCTGATCAAACATAACAGAAACAGCTCATTAATATCTTCAGGAGCACTTATAATTAAAGACAGGAGTGTTGGATCAGGGTTGATCTGAACTCTGCAGGTAGGTAGGTCTCCAGGAACAGGATTGGGCACCCCTGATTTACTGTCTAATATATCTGTTTGTTAATGTAAAAGGTCTGCAAAGTTTCAAAGATCATTGCAGGCTAATAAATGCATGATGAATGGAGTCGTTGTCTCCCAAAAGAAAGAATTGAGTAATTCTAGTCTTCCTGCACGAACCTACGTAGGTTTGTAACAGATTTGCATAATGCCATCTGTCCGAACACACCGCGCATTCTAAATCAGGTGACTGTAAATGCGCAAAAACTGTTTCCGTTGCTGTTTTGCAAAATATTTCTTTTTCGAATTGCCTAAAAAACCACCTCATGCAAGCGTAAAAACTTTTTTGTGATAAATGGGAGTTTTTGCAAAATTGCCGTGTTTCCATTGAGCGTATTTTCAATTCGCAATTTCAATTTGCGCAATTTGAACGGTAATGGAAACGCGGCTATTGGCTACTCGCGAACGTTTACTTTTGAACGTTTGGCCTCAAACGCTGTAGTTGTAGCTGAGGCCTAGAAGAATTTGGTTCTTGTTGTTGGCATATCGAGAAGACGCTGTTTTCTGCGCTGTGAAAGCAAATTTCACTTTCAAAGGATGAGGACCCGCGCTCAAATTGATACAGTAAAACCGATCCAATCATTACTGTCCTTAAGGATAGTTCACCCAAAAAAGAAAATTTCCCCATGATTTACTCACCCTCAAGTCATTCCAGGTGTATATGACATTCTTCTTTCAGATGAATACCATCGGAGTTAAATAAAAAAATGCCCTGGCTCTTCCAAGCTTTATAATAGCAGCGAATGACAGTTTATGATTTGAAGTCCATCAAAGTGCATCCATCCATCATAAAAGTGCTTCACACGGCTCTGCGGGGGTTAATAGAGGCCTTCTGAAGTGAATTGATGTGTTAGTGTAAGAAAAATATCCATATTTATAACTTTATCGACTAACATGACAAGCTTCCGGCAGACTTTGCACTTTGATGGACTTTAAAACATAAGGAAGCTGAGGAAGCCTCTGGAGCTGAAATTCAGATAAGGTCATTTCTGTGAGAAAAGAAGAGATGTTGCAATGTATATTATGAGAAAATTAAAGTGATTTTTGACCTTGGAGCGGATGCATGTAAACCTATTGTAGTTGAACTCAAAAACAAAATGAAGAATCTTTAAAATGGCATAATAGGGGAACATTAAATGCATCTCTGCTGTCCTGTCACATCTATGCATAAAACAACTTGAATGTGTGTCTTTAACTGTTCTCTGTGTGTGTTTTTAGTGAGATTCAGGCTCAAACTCAGAGCTATGAGGAGACCTTCACAGAAGAAGATCTGCAGCTCATTCAGGAGAGAGAATCATCAATCAGACAGCTGGAGGTGAGACTCATTCAAACCCTAACTCATCAAAGAACTACTAATCTTACAAGTGACAAGCACTGTGCTAATGTAATACAATTTGAATAGTTTGGGCATGTGTAAAACACACTCTCTTGTTTTTCAGTCGGACATTACAAATATTAATGACATCTTCAGAGATCTGGGCATGATGGTGCATGAACAGGGAGACATGATTGGTAAGATCTCAAGAGAGATATAACTAGTTTTTTACACTTTCAAAACTGAGTGGCAACCCCGCAAAACTCTTCCCACGTGATGCTAGGATTTACAAGACGGTTGCCAGGGCAATGCTAAATGGTTGCTGACCCAAGTCAAAATAGTTGATTCCCGAATATATATTAGGCCTATATTGCGTTCTTCAAAATAGTGAGCTATTTTTGTTTGCTGGTGGACACTTGAGTTTGGAAGACAGTGCCGGTCCTCCCTATTCGCAAAGTACGCAAGTTGCGTAGGGGCCCCAAACCACCAGGGGGCCCCCTTGCTCTCAAAAAAGTTTTAATAGTTTAAATCTAATTTTAAGACTAGGGCTGTGAGATTAATAGTTGAATCAGTTTCGTTTTTGATTATGGCTTCCAACGCTTATGAAAATGCGTTGTGCAGTGGTGGGCTGTTGGCTTTCTCTAATCTTGTGGACAGTAAATAAATATCTCATTCTGTCAGGTTTAGTGTTATTTTCTAGATCTCTACAGCATCTGTCTAATAACTGGATGCTGCATACGATTTTAGGAAATAAAAAATGTTATAACAATATTTTAGCTATTTTTCCTGTATAATTGCATCTAACACAGAGCAGATCCAGGCCTGGAGATTTCTCTCTCTCTCTCTCTCTCTATATATATATATATATATATATAATTTTTGATTTTATTTTTAAATAAGTATAATAATTATATTAAAGATATTTCAAATAAAATACAATCTGTGGGGTTTTGTTTAGACTTGGCTCTGAGGGAGTGTGTGTTTAGTGATGAAACTCTTAGACAGGAAAGTGCAATTAAAGGTGTTAAAGGAAAAAGCAGATGTTGATAATGAAGACCTGCGAGGCTTCACACACACCAGCTCAGTGGGACTGTTTGTTCAAGCACTGAACTTTTAATGACATGAGCTATTAGCAAGCACCTATTAGTGTTGTTTACAAATGTGATATTTCATCCAATTTACAACAGTTTGCATCATTTTTTGTTCTACCCACCAAAACTTTGAGATGCATACCTGAGTGAATGATGAAATATTGCTCACTAAGGGATTTTTAATGAAGGTCTGAGGGATTGTGCATTATCCTTAAACAACATTTTTGTTTTAAATGGAGAATTATAATTTTTTTATGCAAATAACAGAGTCAGAATATTTGATCAGTTCTTCTCACTGTAGGAAAGAAATTGATTCTGTGTTTAACCCTGAGATGTTTTCTCTCCCTCTCGTCTTGCAGACAGTATAGAGGCCAATGTATCGACCACAGAGGTCCATGTGCAGTCAGCAACACAAAATCTGAATAGAGCAGCAAGTTACCAGGTACAACATTTACTCACCCTCACGTTATTTCGAACCCGTATGGCTTTATTCCTTCTGTGGAGCACAAAAGGAGAAATTTATACAAATTAAAGTAGATGGACACTGTCAAGCTCCAAAAAGCACAAAAATGTATCATGAAAATTGCCTATATGACTTCTGCACTATATTCCAATTCTTCACAATAGCTTCCCAGTCATACAATAGCTTTGGTTTGAGAAACAATGCAAATTTAAGTTGTAATTTGCTTGAAAGCTTCCCTTGCACTCAATGTGTTTGAGTTCTTGTGCTTGTACGGCCTACGCTACTCTTTTACTGTTTTATTGTATACTGCAGCTCAAGTATATTGCATTAATATCTTTTAAATATTTTTTAAATAAATGACTATAATAAATTAAATGCACTGTTTTTTAAAAATGCTAAATTGACAACCATTATTTATTATGATTATTACACCAGTGACTCATTTCTTCTGCTCCTTGTAGACGTCATTCCGCAAGAAGATTTTCATCTTCATCGCTATTCTGGTTGGGGCGGCTGTCATTATTGGTTTGATTATCTGGGCGTCTCAGAAAAAATGAGTGTGTGTCAACTCCATCTGATGCCCCACAGCATCTGCACTGGCATGTTGTTGATGCCTTGCAGAGGTTTGTCACACAAAGCTGCCTTGACTTGACTTTTAGCTGCAGTTGAGATATTGTCATTAATTAATGGAATATTTAATAACAGTTTAAACTCTATGAAGGGCATCTTTGGTGTGCAATCCATTACCACAGAAAATTATTTTTTATTTTTTAAAGCAAAAAACAATGCATTGAGTTACAACATTCCACAGAGACTGTACATAAAGCTTAAAGGGATAGTTCACCCAAAAAATGAAAATTCTGTCATCATTTACAGGTGAATTTATTTTATTACAAGTTAATTTATTCCACTAATTCAACTTAAAAGGTGAAACTAATATATTATATAGACTCATTACATGCAAATTGAGATATTTCAAGCCTTTATTATGAAAACCCCAAATTCAAAATTAGAATATTGTGAAAAGGTTTTCATAGCTATGTAAGCCATAATCATCAACATTATAGCAAATAAAGGCTTGAAATATCTCACTTTGCATGTAATGAGTCTATGTAATATATTAGTTTCACCTTTTAAGTTGAATTACTGAAATAAATGAACTTTTGCATGATATTCTAATTTCTCGAGTTTCACCTGTACTCACCCTCAAGTTGTTCCAAACCTATATGAGTTTCTTTCTTCTGTTGAACACAAAAGAAGATATTTTGAAGAATGACTTCCATAGTATTTTTTTTCCCATTCTGTGGAAGTCAATGGGGCCAATCTTATTACCAACTGTCATGAACACTCAGTTATCTTCTTTTTTTCATGGACTTTTTAGTCACTTTACCTTCATCTTGGTGGATAACCTGAGTTTGTTGTCATTAAAGGACCCTTTTTGTTTATTGAACCCTTTTTGGACTCTTCTTCGTCCTCATCCTCATCTTCTTCATCTTGTGACAATTTATACAGATTTGGAACAACTTGAGGGTGAATTGGTGACAAATGTTTCATTTTTGGGCGAATTATCCATTTAACTTGTTTAACCTAGAAAATTATTTTAACATTGCCACTGTTAACCAATAATGATGCCGGCTCTGTGCATCTTCCACCCATCTGAATTGTTCTAGAAGCAAGCATTCCTTATAGTAAAATGCCCTAAAGATACATTTTCAATGGTTGAGAATGGCACAAATGAATGTTTTTTTTTATCTGTCAGTCAGTATAAAACTGCTGCTATAAAGATGTTTTAAGGGCACTTGACCTTTAAACTGTTCTCATACACTTTATTTGAAGAAAGACACTGTGAATACACTGCCAGCCAAAACATTATACTTGACACTTGAAATCATTTGAATTCTCATCATCTTAACTTTTTGATCTAAAGGCTTTTGCTTAAATGCTCAAAATTAGTTTTTTATAGACAAATAGAAATTGTGTTTATGCATCTATTCAATAATAAAAAAAATGATAATATTACAAAATTGTATACAATTATATTAACTATGACTTTTGCCTCAATAAACTCCTAATTAATGCATATAATAGTTAGTAAGGTAGTTGTTAAGTTTAGGTATTGGGTGGATTAATTGATGTAGAATATTGTCATGCAGAAAGGGGCATTAATATGTGCTTTATAATTACTAATAAACCGTTAATATCCTAATTTGCATGCTAATAAGCAACTAGTTCATATAGTGAGAATTGGACCCTAAACTAAAGTGTTACCTACATTTTTTTTTTTTTTTTTTACGTTATGGTCACTACATAATTTACTTCCATTTGTTGTTTCATAGCTATAATGACTTTACTATTCATCTAAAATATATAAAATAGTCATTAAGAATGAGTAGATGTGAATAAACTTTTGACTGGTAGTGTCAGATTCATTCAGGTCCACTGTGTAAGTACATATATATTAGAGCCGGGACTTTAACAAAAATTTTAGCGCATTTTAATCGCACTGATTTTTGCACCGCGGAACGTTTCTCACTGGATGAGTTTAGGCGAACCGATTATACTGGAGCTTGATAACTTCTTATATACTGTCTATTATAACTTCAGACAACAACAAACCACAGTGAACATGAACAAAGAAGCTGACGAGACCGCTTTGGTTGGCCCCGTGGATGGGACATTTTGTTATAAAAAACGAACGGATGGAAGCGTCGATAAGAGCATGGTTGTGTGCAAGCTATGCAACAAGGAATTCGGAACGGCTATTGCTACACTTAATGGCAAAAATAGCACTGGTCTGCTGGACTTGGTTGAACAAAAATAAACAATATTTTGTTGCTTAAGCTTATGTATTCAGTCATTATTCAATGGTATACTAAAAATCCATGTGAAAAAAATTACTTCTCACTGTTCTCAGGTCAAATATTTATATGCAATTAAAATGCGATTAATTTCGATTAATTAATTACAAAGACTCTAATTAATTAGACACATTTTTTTAATCGAGTCCCGGCCCTAATATATATATATATATATATATATATATATATATATGCAAATTAAAAGGTTGTACTCTATTTTAAAATGTTATATTTTAAAATCCAACTTTGTTTTTTTTTTTAATGAGTAATAATTATACATATATGTGAATCTCAAGCACAAAGCCAGAACAATTGTATGGATTACAGCTCATTAAATAACCATGAAAAGTCTCTCATATCCATGGGGAATGTAAAGCTTACTGCATGATATATAGATTCATTCTTAATGCACGTTGTGTTTCCCAATTCCTTTTAATCTTATTAATCATGAACCATGTATCCTATCTCACTGTGCCAAAACTTCTTTGTAAAATTATTCTGAAATGGATGCTGCAATGATTTACAATTTATGTCTCTATGATGTTGTTTTACACAAATGTTATATAACCTAAAAAGAGTACAAAGTGTTGAACAGGTAATCACTAATGCAAGCTAAATCAGGTTTACCCAGTTGACTCATTGTGAAAGGAAATAACCACTAGATGGAGATATTATCAAATGTGGAGTTGCATATTCAGCTCGGCTCTAACTGCTCACGGTTCACCTTTGACCTGCTCACGGTTCACCTTTGACCTGCTCACACAAAATATTGCTTTCTGTAACTTACATAAATGAGTAACAAATGCAAAATGCTTGCTAAAGAGCTGCCTAATTAATTTATTGTGTAAGGAAATCATTTATCTTTTTTGTCATTAGATATATCTAATATATACATTTACCAAAAAGCTGAAATGTTTATTTGGAGATAAATGATGGCAAATACAAGTTTATATGTGGTTAATCCAGAGGTGTATTTCTTTTAATTCTGGAATTAATAAAACTCAATTTGGGGTCTGAGGAAATGTTGTCTGAGTTAAGTAGGCTATTGCAAAGATTAATATTCAAAAAGAGAATATTCTTCAATTATTATAGCTCTCATGTAATAACTGTATAAGTGTCACTTTCATGTCTTTTACATCACTCTGGTCTCTCTCCTCAAATTCTTCCCAAATGGCTTTGGATGAAAGTGCCAGATTATGTAAATTTAAATCTGATTAAATCTGTGACAAATGTGGAACTTACATAGCGGAAAGTTATGAAAAAAGTGATTATGTATAAACAAATCAGCAGAATATATGTTTGCCAAAGTTTGTCATCCACCTCGCTGGGAACAATGCAACCCCTTTACACTGAGGATCGACTGAGACTGATTCTGCTGCAAATATCAAGACTTGATGTCTCTCCAAAAAGTACTTATGGCGCTTTTCCACTGCATGGTACGGTACGGCACGGCACGCTTGGGCGCTTTTCCACTGCATGGTACGGTACGGTTCGGTACGGCACGGCACGCTTTGGCGCTTTTCCACTGCATGGTACGGTATGGCTCGGTTCGGTACGGCTCACTTATGGCGCATTTCCACTGCATAGTACGGTACAGTACGGCTCGCTTCGGCTCGCTTTAAATGGTACCACCTCTGTTGAGGTTCCAAGCGTACCGTACCGATACTAAACGTGACGTGAAAACACTGCAGATCACTGATTGGTCAGTCACTTCAGCGTCATTGTATTTGCGATACGAGACACTAAACCCGCTAGATTTAAATAGCCTGACAACAGCCAACGCAGTAGCACCTGTTTTTAGAGTATTTACTTGACAAAATAAGTTAAAAAAAAATCAAAAAAGAAATGGCTGAATCGTGGTCAGTGGACGAGGTGCAGACGTTCCTCTCGTTGATTGCCGCCGGACCTACAAACAGTGTAGGGACAAATTAGAGGCGACAACTATTAACGATCAGTCCCACCCACTTTAAAGCGGTACTAACTGCAGTGGAAAAGCAACCGATCTAAAGCAAACCGAACCGTGCCGTACCGAGTCGAGTCGTACCACGCAGTGGAAAAGCGAAACGAGCCGAACCGTTCCGCGCCGAGACGAACCGTACCATGCAGTGGAAAAGCGTCATTAGTAACTAATCAGTTGATCTCCCAGCTGTATGTTCTTCTCCCTTGATGCTGTTGGTCTTGGAAAGAGTCAACATGTCAAGTGTATAAAAGATTGTAGAACGTCTTTGTTGTGGAGCCTCCAGGAGTGACTTGAGTTTCAGTGAGACAAATAGCATCTTCAGAGATCTTTATCTGTGGTTACTCATGTGGTTATATGAAGGAAGTCACAGGGAGGGAACGTAGATGCTTCTTCCAAGTACTTCAGAATGAATCTTACAGCAATGAACCAAACTGATGACTGTCAGGAATATTCCTGTCCAGAGAGATCTGTTTCTTTCTCAGTGTATGTGATTCTGTATGTGGCCGCAGCAGCTGTGGCTCTTCTGACCGTGTGTGGAAACCTGCTGGTCATCATCTCTGTTAGTCACTTCAAGCAGCTCCACACTCCTGCTAACATCCTCATCCTCTCTTTAGCCGCGTCTGATCTGCTGGTCGGAGTTTTTGTGATGCCACTTCACCTTTCTTGGGTTATCGAGTCATGTTGGATTTCTGGACCAGTGATGTGCTCTGCTTTCAATTTTGTGACTTTTCAAGCAACAAGCGTGTCTGTTCACACTGTGGCTCTTATAGCAGTTGATCGGTTTCTGGCTTTACATTCTCCTTTTTTTTACTCAGATAAAATCTCACCCACTGTGATCTGTATAGCAACTTTAATTAACTGGCTGTTTTCACTCCTTTATAACTTCACTATGCTCTTCATTAATGGAAACTTCACTGTTATGTGTCCAGGAGTGTGTCTTTATATTGTAGATGGGGTTTCATCCCTCATTGATCTCTTGATTGTGTTTCTTATGCCATGTACACTTATCATAATATTATACACTCATGTTTTTGTCATTGCTAGGAAACATGTGACTGCTATAAGAGCGCTTCAGGTTCACAACAGCAAAGAATCCTCTAAAAACAGAGTCAGTGACAAATCAGAGCGAAAAGCTGCATTAGCTCTCGGGATTCTGGTCTTTGTGTTTCTCCTGTGTTTACTGCCATATTATATATTTTCTTTAACTAATTTCTTAAGAGATGACTCATTTTCTAATGTTATCAACAGTGTTTTGATTCTCTTTTACCTTAATTCCTCTATCAATCCGCTTATTTACGCTATGTTATACCCTTGGTTTAAGAAAAGTTTAAAAATAATTCTAACTCTCAAAGTATTTAACACAGACTCCTCTCTAATGAATGTGCTCTCTTTAAGCTCTTAATAAGGAATAATGTCAAACAAATGTCTTTCCTTCTTTGCTATTTAGTTGTTTATTTAGTTTTTCCTGGTGTTATTTTTCATCATTGTTAAAATAGTATTATAGTATCTTATATTGTGATGAATAAAACCAGGCATGTCATTCAAGAAGCATGAGCTTATTATCTGCATTGTTTATCAAAAGTTTGTTGGTTGCTACACTAAAAAATGCTGGGTTGTTTTAATCCAATTTTGGGTCAAATATGGACAAACCCAAACGTTGGATCAAAAATGCAATTTAAAAATGTAACCCAATGGCTGGGTTTTGCCCATATTTGACCCAAAATTGGGTTAAAACAACATTTAACGTGTTTAGTAGTCTAATTATTATAATGAGTATCTAATGAATGTCCATTTACTGTGGGGATGAATGAGTGTTACTGCCATCCTCATGGTGGTGGAACAGGTCAGATGAGACATCTATATGTCATACTGTTTGGCTTTACAAAAAGCGTACAAAGTACAAATGCAAAGTTACACTATATTGCCAAAAGTATTGGGACACCCCTCCAAATCATTAAATTCAGGTGTTCCAATCACTTCCGTGGCCACATGGCAAAGGTTGTATAAAATCAAGCACATACTGTATGCATGCAGACTGCTTCTACAAACATTTGTGAAAGAATGGCTCTTAGGAGCTACTGAATTCAAGCGTGGTACCGTGATAGGTTGCCACCTGTGCAATAAGTCCATTCGTGAAATTTCCTCACCACTAAATATTCCATGGCCAACTGTTAGTGGTGTTATAACATAGTAGAAGCAATTGGGACCAACAGCCACGAAGTGGTAGGCCACGTAAAATCACAAGTGCGGTCAGCGCATGCTGAGACGCACAGTGCGCAAAAGTCTGCAACTTTCTGCAGAGTCAATAGCTACAGTAGACCTCCAAACTTCGTGTGGTGTGGTCTTCAGATTAGCTCAAGAACAGTGCGTAGAGAGCTTCATGGAATAAGTTTCCATGGCCGAGCAGCTGCATCCAAGCCTTACATCACCAAGTGCAATTCAAAGCGTCGGATGCAGTGGTGTAAGGCACGCCGCCACTGGACTCTATAGCTGTGGAGACGTGTTGGAGTGACAAATCACGGTTCTCTGTCTGGGTTTAGAGCGATTTGAGCGGAGACTGCGAGCCAGGCCTTCTTGTCCAACATCAGTGCCTGACCTCAAAACTGCGCTTCTAAAAGAATGGTCCAAAATTCCCATAAACGCACTCCTAAACCTAGTGGAAAGCCTTCCTGGAAGAGTTGAAGCTGTTATAGCTGCAAAGGGGGCATGGACTCCATATTAAACCCTACGGATTAAGAATAGGATGTCATTAAAGTTAATGTGCATGTAAAGGCAGACATATCAAAACTTTTTGCAATAGAGTGTATATTTACATACAGAAATGTATAATTCTGCTATCTCTATGTCTTTCACCTCAAGGCTAAAACAGTCAAACATCTCTAATGTTGATAAGTTGTTCTTGTTTACAAAGAGTATTTAAAGTGTGTTTAGCCTAGAGTGAATAAAAACTTCCACACTGGAGTTTGACGAATGTATGTAAAATTGACATTCTTCTACAGCTCAAACTCTGATCAAACTCGCATACTGTACCTGCAATTTCCTAGCATCTCTGAAGACCTTAATTAGCTGGTTTCTAAACTGGAACTAAACTCTGCAGGGCAGTGGCCCTTTCGGCCTAGATTTTAGGAACCCTGGTTTACATCAAGGTCATGGTAGCTAGTTAGCATGGTCTAGTTATCCCCTGCTGGTAGATGCTGTAACTACACCATCCAGATGTGAAGAGTGGGTTGGTAATATTTGCATTATTCACTCTTATTCGCACGCACAGGTACCCTTTTCACAGCAAAATATTCAGGTGCGTAAACATCATTTTTTTTCACTATAGTGTTAATTCGGTTTATTTTAAATGTGATATGCGCATGCCTATGTTTGTAATTTACATAAAATACATCCAAACCATCTCCATGTAAGGGTTATCAATGTATTTGAATTTGGATCTAAATTTAGATAGATTTAGTTTAGCTCTAGTTTCATTTAAAGTCACCATTATGGTGATTCGTGTTTCCTTTAGTTGGGCTCTTGGACTTTATATTTTGTTTTTCTCTGCCAGCTGTAACAATGTCTTTGTAAAACATTTAACAATAGCAAAGAAAGCCAAGACAAAATGTGATCAGGTTATGTTGGCTAACTGCTGATGGTAACTAACTGTTGATGCTTGTGGCCCAGGTCTGGCAAACAGGAGCAGACTGCCATAGTGCCATTATTCCAAGTATGTGGACTGAATTATAATGTGTCAGGTGTGGGACAGATACAATGTTGCTATCGTGAATGAGTGTCTTATTTGAAGGCCACTTAAAGTTATTTGGGTGAACTATCCCCTTAAAAGTAGTTGAATAAAAATGTTTTGCGAGCAACATTTGTTGTACTTTGCAAATATTAGGTCGGTTTTTTTTTTTTTTTTGACATGGCAGCTGAGATAGGCAGCTTTAGGTGTCATGTCTCCAGGCTGATTCGCCTGTTTTCTTGTCTTTATGTTCGTTGTATGTGTGGTTTGTTGTCTCGGAGCACATGGCTTTGTTTTGACAGTTCGCCATGTGCTCCGCTGTCATTGTGGTGTGGTTTGTTACCCTCTCGTTCATCATCACTGCTCAGTCCCTGCACCTATTATTGATTACCTTTCTTGTTAATTCCCCTAGTTATTCTCCTCGTGTCGTCTGTCTTGTGTCAGATCGTTGTGTTTGATTCCCGCTACGCTTCGACCCAGCCTGTTAATATTTAACTCTTGTCTTGTTCAGTCCTGTTTTGAGGCTCCAGTGCCGTTTGTTTTCTTTTGTGCATCTTCCTTTGTCGATCTCTCTAGGCCTTCTCTCTGCTGCCGGCTGGGTTTCAGCTCACTGGTCCCGTCTTCCCGCTTCAGTCTCTTGCCTCAGCATGCGATCTTGCAACGCGCCACTCCCCCTCTGCCTGATGCCCTGTTCTCCCGGGGCCTGAGCTTTGCACTCTGCTTCACCATAAAAGGAGACCGACTTTCTGTTTGCCTGTTGCCTTTTACTGGATTTGTTTTGAACGCTGCATCAGTCAGGTCAGATAAATTTTCTGCTCAACCCCCTCCTCACCAAGAACCAGCGCCCCATGCCAACAACCCCCCACCATACGACGTTGAATCCTAATTCCTGTCTGGCATTCCTCAATGCTCCTTGGTGTTTGCTCTCCAGCCTCGTCGTCAGCAGTCTCCTCTACCTGACCCTGAGCCCATGCAGTTAGGCCGTCTTCATCTCACGCCCCAGGAGAGACAACAACGCCTCACCCGAGGCCTGTGCTTGTACTGTGGGAAGCCTGGACACTAAGCCATTAATTGTCCTTTAAAAGCCAAGGCCCATGAGTAGACCGGGGGATCCTTGTAGGCGCTGCTCCCTGTCTAAATTCCCCTTCATCTCGCAACCTGTTACCGGTCACAATTCAATGTGAGGGCTCTTCTAATTCCTGCTCTGCACTTGTGGATTCTGGGCCCGAGAGCAATTTCTTGGACACATCTGAATCTGACAGGGATCCCGGCGGAGTACTACAATCTTCGGGTGTTCAGCAAGTCCCGGGCCACGTCTCTTCCTCCTCACCGGCCGTATGACTGCGCCATTGACCTCCTCCCAGGCACTTCTCCACCCAAGGGTCGTCTTTATTCCCTGTCTGGTCCAGAAAGAGAGGCTATGGACAAATATTTTCATGATTCTCTCAATGCCAGTCTCATCCGTCCCTCTTCATCGCCTGCTGGTGCGGGGTTCTTCTTTGTCAAGACGCAGTCCTGTCTCAGCGGTCCCCTAAGGATGGGAGGGTTCATCCCTGTGCCTACTTCTCTCATCGACTGAGCCCAGCAGACCTTGAAGTCCTACAGTGGGGACACACATCCAAGCATCACCTGTCACCCAGGAATTCGGAGATCATTGGTTGCCATCCGCCAGCGGTTTTGGTGGCCCTACATGGGCCCGGACATCAGGCAGTTTGTGTTGGCTCGCTCTACCTGTGCCCAGAACAAGACTTCGAACCACCCACCCGTTGGTCTGCTCCAGCCCCTACCCATTCCCTCTCGTCCTTGGTCACATTTGGGCCTTCGACCCTCAAGTGGTAACACTGTGATCCTGACAGTGGTGGAGTGCTTCTCCAAGGTGGCCCATTTCATTCCTTTGCCCAAGCTTCCCCACCTTTTCCGGATTCATGGCCTTCTGGTTGATGTGGACTCTGACAGGGAACCCCAGTTTGTTTCATGGTTTTGGAAGGTGTTCTGCCAACAGATTGGGGCCTCTACGAGTCTGTCCTCAGGGTTCCATCCTCAGAACCGACCAGGCGCCTTGGCCTCCCAGAATCCTAGTTGTTGGTGTCAGCAGTTAACATGGGTAGAATAAGCCCAAAATTCACTGCCGGCAGCGTCTACGGGTTTGTCACCATTTCAATGTTCTGTTGGTTACCAACCTCCTCTGCTTCCCTCACAGGAACCCAATGCTGAGGGTTTGCCTTAGCCTTCATCCAGTACTGTTGTCGCACCTGGAGGAAGGCTGTGAAGGTCCTGGCCCAGACCTCTAGACGAACCAAAGCAGCAGCCGCTCGCCTCCTTCCCATCGTTATGTGTGCAGTCAGAAGGCATGTTTATCCACCAAGGACCTGCCTCTCAGGGTGACCTCTCGAAATTTTGCCCCATCGTGGACTAGGAGGGATACGGCCAGGAGGAGAGTAGCTGAGTTCTGGCTCTGGACATCTTGGACCAGGCGCTAGTCGAGGACTTGAGTCGGGCGACGAGGTGAGCATCCCTAAGGGGGGGTACTGTCACGTCTCCGGTCTGATTCACCTGTTTTCTTGTCCTTATGTTCGTTGTCTGTGTGGTTTGTTGTCTCGGAGCACATGACTTTGTTTTGACAGTTCGCCATGTGCTCTGCTGTCATTGTGGTGTGAGCAAGCAAATAGAATCTAAGCAAATATTTAATTACGACAATAGTAATTTCTCGATAGAAATGACATCAAAAGTGGAAACCATTGGTTTAAAAATTTACATTTACACACAAACTGACAACCAACCGCATATTTCAGACGCCATCTTGATTTTTCATCTTAACTGTCACAGAATGGAAAGCACTGGATTGTGGGATATCAGAGGTAATGAGGAATACATCAATGCTGCCTTCAACAATCGATCAGATTAATGTATCTCAAGAGACAGAAAGTGAATCTAACATTGGATGCAGATGTGCCTTGATGCCTTCCTACCTTGGAATCCATCCTCCGAAGGCAGCATTTGTAAGCTTTTTGAAGTAGCCAAAGCCTTCTGTTTGAGCACCCATAGTCTACCTTTGTGCATCAAATGGCAGCATTTACTATAATAACTTTGTACGATTTGCGTATTTATGTTCACCTGAGTGGTGAGTAGGCACATAAATTTGATCTAATATCTTAGTTAATGTTAATTAAGAAGGGCTCTGGCCCGAAGACTTTAATAAAACACATTCAAACCATGTTCATAGAAGGGCCTTCTGTACAATCTCACATCTGTTTACTGCTTGCTTGCACTTTGCTCTTCCACATGTCCGTTGTCTGAGAAAAGGTCTTCTTTTCTTTTTCAGCAAGTTCTTCGAGTACAACAGTTCGTCGTTTTTACAACCCCTTAAAAATCGAATAAACTGTTTTTATATATGCCTAGACACGCAATCATATTTCAAACCTCTAATTTGCTGTCTATGCAAATACAGCCATACATTTTTTTTATTTTTTTTATTGTTACTCAGAAATAATAAATACTTTTGCAGAATCACTTAGCTGTTCCAGTTCTATAATCAATACACCTAAATATTTTCAACAATAGGCTTAATTAATTACTTGTCCAAAAATAATCAGAGCAGGTAGGCTATGAAGCACTTACTTTGTGACCATAAAAGATGTTTAATAAAGTAGCTGTGTTTGTGTGAACACAATCCAGGCATATTACATCCGCCATGAATGTCTTGTCTTACTCTATACTCATGCTGCTTCTCTGCCATTTATGAATCTTCTCTTGTGGCCTCATGTACTAGTAAAGCGTAGTTCTACCAGAAAGACTCAGCAGGCAAAATGCTGTAACAAAGCATAAAATTATTAACAGCCCAGCATGCAAGTATTGTGTTATAGATTTCTTTGGCGTAGCCCCGTCCGTAGCTTGCAATCCGAGGGTAACGGAATCTGCATTTCCTGCCTGAAGACGAAGGCATGGGAAGGGTGGGATGGAGAGGAATGTTGGCGTCAGCATCTGCGAACTCAGACATGTGTAAGGACCAATCTTTTATACTACGAGTATTAGAACACGACTGGTTAGATGAGAAGGTAGGTGACGTAACAATTGATTCTTCTCGGCAGAACTTACACTAAAGCTTTTATTTAAGATACTTTTTGCATACTATATAAAAGGAAAGTAGGCCTATTTAAGCACGACGATGATTACATCCATCAGGATGTAAAGATTAGAAGTTTTACATTTTATACATTAAAAGCCTGTATAAGCCCATCTATGTTTTTGTATCAAACTTTTCTAAATCAGTTGATCTCCCAGCTGTATGTTCTTATCCCTTGATGCTGCCAGTCTTGGAAAGAGTCAACACGTCAAGTGTATAAAAGGCAACATAGATTGTAGAACGTTTTTATTGTGGAGCCTCCAGGAGTGACTGTGTTTCAGTGAGGAGCAGTTCAGAGCTGCTGGAGAGACAAATAGCATCTTCAGAGATCTGTGGTTATGTATACATTAAACTTTATATGAAGGAAGTAACAGGGAACAACATCTTTGGATGTTTCTTCCATGTACTTCAGAATGAATCTTACAGCAATGAACCAAACTGATGACTGTCAGGAATATTCCTGTCCAGAGAGATCCGTTTCTTTCTCAGTGTATGTGATTCTGTATGTGGCCGCAGCAGCTGTGGCTCTTCTGACCGTGTGTGGAAACCTGCTGGTCATCATCTCTGTTAGTCACTTCAAGCAGCTCCACACTCCTGCTAACATCCTCATCCTCTCTTTAGCCGCGTCTGATCTGCTGGTCGGAGTTTTTGTGATGCCAATTTATTTGTCTTGGCTCATAGAGTCATGTTGGATTTCTGGACAAGTGATGTGCTCGGTTTTTAAATTAGCGAATTTTCAAGCAACAAGCGTGTCTGTTCACACTGTGGCTCTAATAGCACTTGATCGGTTTTTGGCTTTACATTCTCCTTTTGTTTACTCAGAGAAAATCTCACCCACTGTGATCTGCATAGCAACTTTAATTAACTGGCTGTTTTCACTCATTTATAACTTCACTATTCTCTTCATTAATGGAAACTTCACTGTCATATGTCCAGGAGAATGTGTTTCTACTATAGATGCGGTTTCATCCCTCATTGATCTCTTGATTGTGTTTCTTATGCCATGTACACTCATAATAATATTATACACTCGTGTTTTTGTCATTGTTAGGAAACATGTGACTGCTATAAGAGCGCTTCAGGTTCACAACAGCAAAGAATCCTCTAAAAACAGAGTCAGTGACAAATCAGAGCGAAAAGCTGCGATACTGCTGGGGATTCTGGTCTTTACGTTTCTCCTGTGTTTACTGCCATATTATATTTGTTCTTTAGTGGTTCCGTATAATGCTGAGTTGTTTTATGTCAGAGATGTTACTGTAATATTTTTCTTACTGAACTCCACCATTAATCCGATCATTTACGCCTTATTCTACCCCTGGTTTCAGAAAAGCTTAAAATTAATTTTCTCATATAAAGTGTTTAATGAAGGCTCCTCTCTGATGAATGTGCAGTAAGTCATTGAATGTAAGACAGAAACTTTTTTCTTTTGTCTATTTTTCAGATGTACTTTGCATAGGTTAATGTGTTTTTATCATTTTTATATTACACACAGTAAACACATGGATAGTGTCAGTAAATGGTATAGGGAATTTTATTTTATGTCATAGTCACTTAATGAAATAAATATAATTGTTGAATATAGTGCTTTATGTATAGGCTATTAATACAAAGTGTTTTTCAAAGATAAAGTCTTAAAAATGTTTATATGTGAGTGATGTTATATTGTTTAAACGTTGTAATCTAACTACATGACATGTGAACACCTCAGTGATTTCAAATCTCACAAGGCTCAGTTCATTTCATTAACTCACATAATCATTCAGATTTTTAAAGTATTTCTTATTACAATACTTTTACGCGAGCCGAATCGTTAAAGTCATAGAGTGCTTCTCAAACTGAAGGCTGCATCCTAGTGAGTCTGTGTCCCACTTCAGTCCAGTCCTTTAGAGGCTTGTAGAGTCTTCCTCAGCAATAGATGGTAGAATGAGATGGTCTAGTAAGTGCGCATGGCCACGCCACACATGTCCCTGCATCCATGATCACACGAAAATACTATTAAAACTTTATTTTGGAAAAATACTTGATATTAAATGTCTTTATATTAACTGGTTTTCTACTAATACAATAGAGTGAATCGCAACCACCTGTGGTCTCCCAGTGGTTTACATTATTGGCTGTTTATTGTTAAGTGTTTAAGATAACTTATCTGCATCTCCAAAAACATTATTTTACCGACGCCTGACAGAAGAACGAACCTAAAGCAGTATTTATTTTCATCTCCGTCACCATGAGCCTTTCCTCTGTCCAGTTACTCTGCCTGGATCAGGGAGATCTTCCGCTGGAAGACCACACATGGGACTTCCTCCATTTGGCTTGCCTTACTCAGTAACCGGATTGCTCGCTCTGTTTATATTTTCATCACCAGCCTGAGCAAGCGGTCCAAGGCATGCCTTCCAGCGGAGTGGGTGCTGGTGAGCAAAAACACGCCTTTCACCTTATCCCCCGTGGAGGATGACATCGCCATCAGCCACACTCCAGCACTGCCACAGACCAGCCACCAACGAGTGACTTGATGGAGATGTTGCATGTGCCCACCGCAGACCGTGGAGACCGGAAGAGGTCAGAAGGAGTTATCACCCGGAGCCCGTACCACTGCTAGAGTCTGACCAGGTGTGTGAGCCAGCAACACCGCGGATCGCTGAGGGAGTGTTTGTGGAGCTCGAGGGATAGGAGAAAGCCCCATATTTGGAAAAACTTTTGAAACACATTTTTTGGTGAAATCATTCCCAGTCCCCCTGTCTCTCCAGCACCCCCTATATCTCCAGCACCGCCTGTCTCTCCAGCACCCCCTATATCTCCAGCACCGCCTGTCTCTCCAGCACCCCCTATATCTCCAGCACCCCCTGTCACTCCAGAATGCCTGCCCAGCCTCCCTCTTCCACTTACTCAAACATCCAGTTCCTCAGGCCCTCCACCGCTGGTGTCCTTCATCCCTCTGCATCTCCAACACGATGTAAGGATCTGTCTAGCGTCTTCAGTTCACCAGCTCCACCCAGCCCAGAGGATCCCCTGGTTCCGCCTTCAGCCTCTGTGCCCACTGCTTCACCTCATCATGTAGACACATCAGCTCCGCCCTGGCACCTCCCTCCATCGGCTTCACCAGACTCCCTCTTCCCTCCAGCTCCGCCTTGGTCTGTCTTCGTTCTGCCTGTCCTCTTCCAGAGACCCCTTCCTTCTCTGATGTACTCTTTACGGCGCGAGGCCATGCCTTCCGGGAGAGGGAGCTTCTGTTATAGCTATGTTTTGTTTCATTGTGTTTCCACTGTGACCTAGTTTTCCGTGTTTTTGATTTCGCCATTATATTCACCTGGTGCCCATCAATTAGCTCATTAGTTCCTTTTGTTAGCTCCATATATTTATACTCTGTGTTCTCCATCATTACTCGTCCATTCTTGTTTAGGTTGTCATAATAAGTATTTATACAGATGCTCCTTCGTCTTCATGTGTTTATTAACAACCGACGCCTCACACATTTACACACAAGCTGACCACCAAACGCAACATTTAGGCGGCATCTTTTTTTTTAACTGTCACAAGCTGTGTCTCATTTCTCGGCTGCATACGTCATAGAGACTGCCTCATTTCAGTAAAATAACCATTACAGTCCAAAGTCATAAGGAAACAGCAACAATTTACGCTTCACAAGGAATAACGGTCAATTATGGTTACTTTTCTGAAATAAGACATGTGATGACATATGCGGCAGACAAATGCAACCTCCGTAGGACGCACGCTTCTAAATGAGACAGCTACAGAATGAAACGCACAGGATTGTGCGTTATCATAGCGAAGAATACATTTATGTTGCCTTCAAAAATCGATCAGATTAATGTATCTCAGGAGACCGAAAGTGAAGTTAACATTAGGTTCAGATGTGCATTGATGCCTTCCTACCTTGGAATGCATCCTCCGAAGGCAGCATTTTTACGCTTTTTTTTTTAGTTTGAGAAGCACCCATAGATTTGCGTATTTATGTGTGCAGTAAAAGTTATCCCGCAAGGTTTTCGCCTGATTAGTGAGGCAAAATACAATCTCATGTCTGATTACTATTCGCTCGCGCTCTGCTATCCCACACGCGCAATGTCGCACAAAGTTTGGCATTCTTACAACACCTTAAAATATATATGTCTAGACACGCAATCATATTTCGAACCTCTAATTTACTGTCTGTGAATTTACGGCCATACATATTTTGTCATTTTGTATTTTTGTATTTTATTTGATTAATTGTTACTCAGAAATAATGAATATTTTTGCAGAATAACTCAGCTGTTCCAGTTCTATTATCAGTACACCTATTTATTTTAAACAATAGTTAAACAATATTTTAACAAATTACTTGTCCAAAAATAATCACTTACTGTCAGAGGTAGGCTACAATGAAGCACATACTTTATGACCATAAAAGATAAAGTAGCTGTTTGTGTGAACACAATTCAGACATCTTACATCCACCATATTACATCCACCACCTCATGCTGCTTCTCTCCCATTTACGAATCTTCTCTTGTGGCCTCGTGTGATAATACAGCGTATAAGGTACTTTTCACAGTATTTCAAAGAAAAGTAGGCATATTTGAACACAGCGATGATTACATACATCAGGAATTAAAGATTAGAAGTATTTGATCACACTTTTCTAAATCAGTTGATCTCCCAGCTGTGTGTTCTTCTCCCTTGATGCTGCCGGTCTTGGAAAGAGTCAACACATCAAATGTATAAAAGGCAACATAGATTGTTGAACGTCTTTATTGTGGAGCCTCCAGGAGTGACTGTGTTTCAGTGAGGAGCAGTTCAGAGCTGCTGGAGAGACAAATAGCATCTTCAGATATATTTTATCTGTGGTTACGCATGTGGTTATATGAAGGAAGTCAGAGGGGAACAACCCTATGTTTAGATGATTCTTCCAAGTTCAGAATGAATCTTACTGATGACTGTCAGGAATATTCCTGTCCAGAGAGATCCGTTTCTTTCTCAGTGTATGTGATTCTGTATGTGGCCGCAGCAGCTGTGGCTCTTCTGACCGTGTGTGGAAACCTGCTGGTCATCATCTCTGTTAGTCACTTCAAGCAGCTCCACACTCCTGCTAACATCCTCATCCTCTCTTTAGCCGCGTCTGATCTGCTGGTCGGAGTTTTTGTGATGCCACTTCACCTTTCTTGGCTCATAGAGTCATGTTGGATTTCTGGACCTGTGATGTGCTCGGTTTTCAATTTTGTGACTTTTCAAGCTACAAGCGTGTCTGTTCACACTGTGGCTCTTATAGCAGTTGATCGGTTTTTGGCTTTACATTCTCCTTTTTTTTACTCAGAGAAAATCTCACCCACTGTGATCTGCATAGCAACTTTATTTAACTGGCTGTTTTCACTGCTTTATAACTTCACTCTTCTCTTCATTAATGGAAACTTCACTGCCATATGTCCAGGAGAATGTGTTTATTTGTTAGATGGGGTTTCATCCCTCATTGATCTCTTGATTGTGTTTCTTATGCCATGTACACTCATAATAATATTATACACTCGTGTTTTTGTCATTGTTAGGAAACATGTGACTGCTATAAGAGCGCTTCAGGTTCACAACAGCAAAGAATCCTCTAAAAACAGAGTCAGTGACAAATCAGAGCGAAAAGCTGCGATACTGCTAGGGATTCTGGTCTTTATGTTTCTCCTGTGTTTACTGCCATATTATATTTGTTCTTTAGTGATTCCATATGACAATGCTGACTTCTTTTATGTCAGAGATGTTGCTGTAATATTTTTCTTCCTAAACTCCACCATTAATCCCATAATTTATGCCTTATTCTACCCATGGTTTCAGAAAAGCTTAAAAATATTTTTTACATTTAAAGTGTTTAATGAAGACTCCTCTCTGATGAATGTGCAGTAAGTCATTGAATGTAAGACAACATTTTCTCCTCTTTTTTTCCTGTTGTTTATTTTTGATATATTTACTTTGTCTATAGGTTAATGTACAATATTTTGTTATAATAAAGTCTTGACCACAAAACAGCTATTGATAATTTCCTCAAATATTGTCGATATGTTCAGTTATCAGTATCACACATTGATCTTTTTTGGCAACAGGCTCTAATATGGACCCAGAGTACACATGCTCACATTTAAAACCTCTCATTTGCTGGCTGTGCATATGCCAGACTGCATTTTGAAATAATGAATACTGTAAGAGCTATATTACAAGTTTAGAATATTTTCCATTTAAAGGTGCTATGTCAAGTTTTTCTACTAAAATTAATACATTTTTTATTGCCTGTTTGTGAATGGGTTGTAATCTCACAATAAAATGATCCACTTGGCGGGTTTTGCTATTACCTCTGAAAGCAAGTATTCCTATTTCTATGTGAAGTCTCCGGATCGGATTTGCCGCGAAATCCAGTGGCGTCACTAAGAGCTGCATGCGCGCTCCAGAGCCTCTCGCCTCTCGCCTCTCGCCTCGTCTACTGACTTTGCACTCAACAGCGACAACAGTGCAACTTTATGTCATGGAGTCTGCTAATACTAAGAAACAACCAGCACAACACAGACTCCAACACAAACTCCACATAATAATAAAAAAAAAAAAAAAAAAAGCACGCGCACTCGCTTGTAAACGTATTGGTTTCAATCTGAAACATCACCGCTATAGATCCCGCTGAAAACTCCACATAGCCCCTTTAAAGTCCAGATACTTACTTGTTCAGTTTAGTTTAGGCTATATTATAAGGATAAATACATTTTCAGTGTGTAGCCTATATACAGCTTCAATGTGATTTCATAAAATAATATTAAAAGTAAATAACATCTTAAAACGTAATGGCCCGGTTTTACAGACAGGGCTAGATTAAGCCAGGATTAGGCCTTAGTTCAATCAGGGCATTTAAGTTGCTTTTAGCAATTTGCCTTAGGAAAAAAACTGGTGTGCATCTTAAGACAAAACAATGGCACTGACATATTTTAAGACACATCAGTGGCAGTTGCTTTCAGTTAAAACAGATCAAACAAGCATTTTAGTCTAAGACTAGTTTAAGCCTTGTCTGTGAAACCGGGGGAATATGTTCAAATGCAACTTAAAGACAGAGACACAGAGCCGGCCTATAGAGATGTGCAGCTATGACGTTACTTGTAGGCCAACCGGCAGTTTGCATTCCTGATAGCGCACGTACATCATGGAGATGTTGATGTCTTATTAGCATCTGCAAGATGTGTTTTTTAGAGTGTTTGCTCATCTGCAATATGTCTCTAAGACGTTTCCTGTCAGGTGTTATACATTTAGAAAATGTATTTTTAAGATGTTTATGATTTAGAATGTATTTAAAACTGCTTAAAGGGGTGGTAAAGTATGATTTCACTTTTCTAACGTTATAGTTAGTGTGTAATGTTGCTGTTTGAGCATAAACAACATCTGCAAAGTTACAACGCTCAAAGTTCAAAGCAAAGGAAGATATTTGCTTTTAAAGAAAAGGACTACAACAAACGGCTGGTAGGGACTACACGACATTCCTCCGTGGTTAGTGACATCAGCAAGCCTAAAATGTATAAACCCCGCCCCCAGGAACACGCAGTCCATGTTGACGAGCGATTTATAGATTACCATGACAGAATATCCTAATTGAAGATCGTTAACTCCACATCCGCAACATAAATTCATCAACTAATCATTCAGAGACGTCCTGTTGCTTCTACATGTTGTCACTTCTTCTTGAGTCTCTCCATCTTTGTCTGACTCCGTTTTAAGACAGAACAGTTTCTGTAATTTTAGTGTGTCTGCGTGAGGTAATAGCAGTTGCTAACACACATGTGCTCTTGAAACCCCGCCCTCTGCAGCAGCTCATTTGCATTTAAAGGGCCAGGCACAAAACGGTGCGTTTTCTCAAACCCTCAAAAAGTGACAACTTTAACATGCTATATAAAAATATCTGTGGGGTATTTTGTGCTAAAACTTCACACACATACTCTGGGGACATCAGAGATGTATTTTACATCTTGTGAAAATGGCATTTTACCACCCCTTTAAGACGTTTATCTGTTTAGATGTTTTCCAGATTTAGCGCTTTTTAGGAGACATCTTAGAGACTTCTCCAGATCTCGGATCACACTGGTTCCCTTTGACAAATACCCTATAGGATTTTTACCACAGGCTTTTGGATTATTGCATAAAACAAGCTCTCTGATCAATATAACAACAAAACAAAAGTTTATGATACACGTTTTGTCCATCAAGATAATTTTCACAGATAAACACAATTTTATGAATTTTTCAAGACACTTAACAGCTTTAACAAAAATCACGAGTGGAATAACACTGATGATTTTTATGTTGTAAAATAAAACGTCAAAGTTTCTTGAGCTTGTGTTCACCACAGACCTTATTTCAGCCATTTAACCAAAACCCCATTCAAAAAACCCATTGACTTCGGGACGATGGAACAGGAAATGCTAAAATGCTAACTCGTTTCTGCGTTTGGCCTACAAATTTACATCATAACTGTACCACTCTATAGATGCTGTCCTGTGTTTTTGTTATTTTGTCCACCTCCAGTTTAGCTCAAGGTGAAGGTTTGTGTGGCTCGGTCAGCCCCTGCTGGTAGATGCAGTAATTACAGCATTCTGGGGCCAAAGATCATCTTCCTCTAATGAAGGCCATTGAAAACTGGGCGTTCAGACGGAGATTTGTTTATAAGCAAAATAGCAGAACACTTAATATGCTTCATAACCACGTTTAGATCTATATGAAACTCTTTAACTCTTTTCTTCTGGATGGACAGAATCAGTCGATCTCCCAGCTGTATGTTCTTCTCCCTTGATGCTGCCGGTCTTGGAAAGAGTCAACACGTCAAGTGTATAAAAGGAATGTCAAGGGTTGTAGCCCATATTTATCTGGTATTATGGAGCCTCCAGGATTGACTTGAGTTTCAGTGAGGAGCAGTTCAGAGCTGCTGGAAAGACAAATAGCATCTTCAGAGATCTTTATCTGTGGTTACTCATTTTTTATATGAAGGAAGTTGGGTGTTTTTTCTAAAATGAATCTTACAACAATGAACCAAACTGATGACTGTCAGGAATATTCCTGTCCAGAGAGATCCGTTTCTTTCTCAGTGTATGTGATTCTGTATGTGGCCGCAGCAGCTGTGGCTCTTCTGACTGTGTGTGGAAACCTGCTGGTCATCATCTCTGTTAGTCACTTCAAGCAGCTCCACACTCCTGCTAACATCCTCATCCTCTCTTTAGCCGCGTCTGATCTGCTGGTCGGAGTTTTTGTGATGCCATTTTTTTTGTCTTGGCACATCGAGTCGTGTTGGATTTCTGGACAAGTGATGTGTTCGGTGTTTAAATTTGTGAATTTTCAAGCAACAAGCGTGTCTGTTCACACTGTGGCTCTAATAGCAGTTGATCGGTTTCTGGCTTTACATTCTCCTTTCTTTTACTCAGAGAAAATCTCACCCACTGTGATTTGCATAGCCATTTTTTTGAACTGGCTGTTTTCACTCCTTTATAACTTCACTCTTCTCTTCATTAATGGAAACTTCACTGTTATGTGTCCAGGAGTGTGTCTTTATATTATTGATGGGGTTTCATCCTTCATTGATCTCTTGATTGTGTTTCTTATGCCATGTACACTCATCATATTATTATACACTCGTGTTTTTGTCATTGCTAGGAAACATGTGACTGCTATAAGAGCGCTTCAGGTTCACAACAGCAAAGAATCCTCTAAAAACAGAGTCAGTGACAAATCAGAGCGAAAAGCTGCAATACTGCTGGGGATTCTGGTCTTTACGTTTCTCCTGTGTTTACTGCCATATTATATTTGTACTTTAGTGGTTTCTTATAGTAATGCTGATGTGTTTTTTGTCAGAGATGTTACTGTAATATTTTTCTTCCTGAACTCCACCATTAATCCCATAATTTATGCCTTATTCTACCCCTGGTTTCAGAAAAGCTTAAAATTAATTTTCACATTTAAAGTGTTTAATGAAGACTCCTCTCTGATGAATGTGCTGTAAGTCATTGAATGTAAGACATGTAAGTTTTCTCCTCTTTTTTCCTGTTTTTTTTTATTTTTATATATATATATACTTTGTCAAGGTTAATGTAAGGCCTATAGTATTTCGTTATATTAAAGGAACACTCCACTTTTTTGGAAATAGGCTAATTTTCCAACTCCCCTAGTTAATCTTGTAAGTAAAGAAGTTCATAAAGTCATTACTGCTGTGCTGCTTGGAAATGTCTGGGGTTGAAGCTTTATGTTTCGTTAATTTAGCCCCTGTTTCAAATAAATACCTAGGGTTTTGTTTATTTTCTTTTAATAGTGTTGAAAAATAAGCAGATCTAGCCGTTTTTAAAGCCTCTCTGCAATAGTGCTCTCTTTCCATGAAATGTGTAAAAACTCTAGTTTTGTTTGCAGTAGGGGATTATCACGCTTCCGGGTTTCATGGGCGGGATTTTTCAACTTTGTGCATGTCCAGTTCCGGCGCAGTTCAACAATGGCTGAAACGAAGGCTAGATGTCACTGCTCTGTTCCACTTTGTAAATCGAACAAACAACGCCAACCCTACTTAAGTTTTCACGGATTCCCGACTGAACTGAGTCTTGTTCATAAAAACTCTGAGGATTGTTCATTCTAGCAAAAGGGACACTCGTATGCTGACGTTAGCTAGCTGACACTGACAGAGGCTAACGTTCTTCCTATCAGAATACAAATGAAATGGGTGAATTGACTCAGCCTCATTTAAAGGTGAATAATCTTACTTTAGTTGGGTTTAACATCTTTCTCTTTTCATACAGATTACATAAACAGAAGAATATTTTATTTCATTTTGAATTAGATCATTTAAAAGTACACACTTAAATGATTATAAAGATATATAGCTCATGCCTGGGTGAAGAGTATTCGTTGAGTTTTGTTTATGTTTAGAGACGTGCTCCCCAAAAAAAGTTCACGGAGACGGAGAGGCAGAAAGCACACCCCGTTTATTTTCTTTATTTTACAATAGCACAATGGTTTTTTTTCCGCTTGTAAGTGGACACATAAAAAGTAGACATTTAACAGTTTATTTTCTGTATTTTATTTATTTTTATTTCTTAAGTCTGTATGGCCATAAATGACGGACTATTTTAAGTCTATTTTGCGGTTATGTGAAAAAAATAGAGCAAAACGTGCCGGCGCGTTTCCCGACCCCAGAGGGTTTAAACACCTTATAACCATACAAACATCTGAGCTGACGCCAAACTGACGTTAGCATAAGCTAACCTACCTAGCTTATGTTATGTGTAATGTATGTAGCTAGTAGCCACTCAACTTCATAGTCGTAGATGAGGTTCTCGAAAAAGAAACTGTATCCCTTGTCCACTTTGGAGCGGGCTGTGATGGAGTGTTGTTCAGTTAGTCGATGTACGTCAGAAAAAGTTATTTTGGGTAAATTTACCAGGGATGCAGTATAAGTAAACTTAGGGTCGTCCATCATGGGTTCGCCTGAGTGATTCACCGGAAGTGGCAGTGCACAAAGATCACTGAATGCGGAAGTAATACGTATCAGCGTGATAATGGCCTGTTGCGGTCCATTTTTCTGGCTCCTCTTTTAAATAAACACGCCACCTTTTTGGGACTTTAGCTTATTCACCGTATCCCCCAGAGTTAGATAAGTCCACACATACCCTTTTCATCTCCGTGCGTGCCGTAACTCAGTCTGACACACCCACTGCTAGCCTATAGCTTAGCACAAAGACTGTAGGTAAACGGCTCCAGCTAGCATACTGCTCCCAAAAAGTGACAAAATAACGTGACAAAATATGTTGGCTGGTGTCTCTATTTTCACGTTCCCTGCAATAACTAGGGCACTTTCAACAGGATTTTCAGTGGGTGTTTCACTAAGTGGGGAGAATCTATTTGTTATGGTAATCGGAACAGAAGTGCAGTGTTTTGTACCGCGACTACAGCATCTCACGTAGTTTACCTGTTCAGAGCGATGACTTTAATCTCCTCGAATGACTCTGTAGTCCCATTTAGACAAATTTTAGCAACCGCCATTTTCATGACACATAACAGCTTAAATAATCACGAGTGGAATAATACTGATGTATTTTACGTCGTAGAATAAAGCGTGAAAGTTTCTTGAGCTTGTGTTCACCACAGACCTTATTTCAGCCATTTAACCAAAACCCCATTCAAAAAAAAACATTGACTTCGGGACGATGGAACCGGAAGTGCTAAAATGCTAACTCGTTTCTGCGTTTGGCCTACAAATTTACATCATAACTGTACCACTCTATGTCCTGTGTTTTTGTTATTTTGTCCACCTCATGTTTAGCTCAAGGGGAAGGTTTGTGTGGCTCGGTCAGCCCCTGCTGGTAGATGCAGTAATTACAGCATTCTGGGGCCAAAGATCATCTTCCTCTAATGAAGGCCATTGAAAACTGGGCGTTCAGACGGAGATTTGTTTGTGAGCAAAATAGCAGAACACTTAATATGCTTCATAACCACGTTTAGATCTATATGAAACTCTTTAGCTCTTTTCTTCTGGATGAACAGAATCAGTTGATCTCCCAGCTGTATGTTCTTCTCCCTTGATGCCTCCGGTCTTGGAAAGAGTCAACACGTCAAGTGTATAAAAGGCAACATCGATTGTAGAACGTCTTTATTATGGAGCCTCCAGGAGTGACTGTGTTTCAGTGAGGAGCAGTTCAGAGCTGCTGGAGAGACAAATAGCATCTTCAGAGGTCTTTGTGGTTACTATTTTTTTATGTGAAGGAAGTTAATGAAGGAAGTTGGATGTTTCTTTCAGAATTAATCTTACAGCAATGAACCAAACTGATGGCTGGCAGGAATATTCCTGTCCAGAGAGATCTGTTTCTTTCTCAGTGTATGTGATTCTGTATGTGGCCGCAGCAGCTGTGGCTCTTCTGACCGTGTGTGGAAACCTGCTGGTCATCATCTCTGTTAGTCACTTCAAGCAGCTCCACACTCCTGCTAACATCCTCATCCTCTCTTTAGCCGCGTCTGATCTGCTGGTCGGAGTTTTTGTGATGCCATTTTATTTGTCTTGCCTCATCGAGTCGTGTTGGATTTCTGGACAAGTGATGTGCTCGGTGTTTAAATTTGTGACTTTTCAAGCAACAAGCGTGTCTGTTCACACTGTGGCTCTTATAGCAGTTGATCGGTTTCTGGCTTTACATTCTCCTTTTTTTTACTCAGAGAAAATCTCACCCACTGTGATCTGCATAGCAACTTTATTTAACTGGCTGTTTTCACTTCTTTATAACTTCACTATGCTCTTCATTAATGGAAACTTCACTGCCATATGTCCAGGAGAATGTTTTTCTACTTTAGATGCGGTTTCATCCCTCATTGATCTCTTGATTGTGTTTCTTATGCCATGTACACTCATCATAATATTATACACTTATGTTTTTGTCATTGTTAGGAAACATGTGACTGCTATAAGAGCGCTTCAGGTTCACAACAGCAAAGAATCCTCTAAAAACAGAGTCAGTGACAAATCAGAGCGAAAAGCTGCGATACTGCTGGGGATTCTGGTATTTATGTTTCTGCTGAGTTTACTGCCATATTATATTGGTTCTGTAGTGATTCCATATGACAATGCTGACTTATTTTTATTCAGAGATGTTACTGTAATAGTTTTCTTCCTGAACTCCAGCATTAATCCCATAATTTATGCCTTATTTTATCCCTGGTTTCAGAAAAGCTTCAAATTAATTTTCTCACATAAAATGTTTAATAAAGACTCCTCTCTGATGAATGTGCAGTAAGTCGTTGAATGTAAGACCAATTATTTTGGCTTTTTATTAAACCTGACTGTGAAGACATGTATGTCGTTGTATAACAATATGCGGGGTGCTTTTTTCCCCAACTCATTTATTGTATGTAATAAAATGAATTTTTGAATATAAACATGTACTTATGTAATTAGTGATAGTAGGAGCACAATTACATTTAAATATTTTTGTTTTTATAATTACTGAAATTGTGATCCTGGTCCCCCATGCTCAAGGCAATGGTTACACATAGAAATACTCATAATTCTGCTTTGCTGAAAATCCCAAATTGTGTTAGACATAACAGCTTGCACACTGTCACTGAATCTGTAGAGTGTGTAATCAGTGACATTTATCCAACTTATATTTTAAACTTAAAAGCAGATGCGGCCATTTGTAACTTACTTCTGGTGTCCCCCACTTCAAGTTACGTTTAGCTGTACAAAAACAGCTCAATATGCTGATTGATATTGCAAACTGGTAATTCTTATATTATTTTAATGTATTACAAAATGTTAATGTAATAAACATTTTAAATGATGTTGTTTATTGTTGTAATATTTTTATAATATCTGTTTTTACAATATATAATAGTATTATCCGTGATTGCATTCACTCAAAATATTATTAAAGTGCATTTCCAGTAAATAAAATGTTATGGTGAAATCAGGCATTATGATGACTAATATTATATTCAGTCTCAGTTTAATAATGTAAATAAACCTCTAAATACGATAATTATGTCCCACACACTTAACATGTAAATATAATGGATCGCATGCGCAGCCAAGTCTCTCTCAGTTTGGAAGCGAACAGATTGAAAAGACAATAATAAGTGAGGGTCGTGAATTACTTTTCCCATTTATGACATTTGACTGTCATGTAAAGCCTTTTTTATAGTAGCCAACCGAGTCCTAGCTCATAACTCATAATTGTTATGTAAATCAACAACATTAAAATGTAGCTTTCTGTACTTCATGATAGAATATCTAAACAAGCATTGAAAACAAAAAAACAAATAGTTTTTATTCTATATTGATTTCAAATTCTGTAATGCTATAACTTAAATGTAAGTAATGACGACAAGGAGGCAGTAGAGACTTAACTTATCTTTTAAGCCAGGCAATACTTTCTTAAGTGCATTCCGTTTAATGGGAAAATATCATCGTCAGTCCAGGCCTCAGGCCTGATGTAAGAAGTGTAAGAAGAACGCGCAGACGCGTTTTGCACTATTTTTTTCACATAACCGCAAAATAGCCTTAAAATACTCCGTCATTTATGGCCATACAAGCTGTGGGTTACATGACAACTGTGATGTTTGTTGCTTCACTGAATGAGCAGAAACTGTGCTAATTGTCAGTACTGAGATCAGTCTTTTCTAACTGGACCATTCCATACATTGCCTAATAAACACAATTGTCTTTAGCATACTAACTTGTGTTATCAGTTAGTTTGACACAATGTTTGGTGTTGTTGTGATTTACAATAATATGTTTCTTCCCTGCCGTTTATGAACCCTTTCCCGTGGCCTCATCGAATAGTAATGTGTAAAGATACTTTTAAACGTAGAAGTAAACGTGGAAATGGTTATGTGTACATCATGATTTTACAGAATTTTTGACAGCTTAGTTTTAGATTTATACTTTTCATATAAGCCCATCTATGTTTTTGTATGAATTCCATGTGACTGTATAAATCAGTTGATCTCCCAGCTGTATGTTCTTCTCCCTTGATGCTGCCGGTCTTGGAAAGAGTCAACATGTCAAGTGTATAAAAGGCAACATTGTAAAAACGTCTTTATTGTGGAGCCTCCAGGAGTGACTGTGTTTCAGTGAGGAGCAGTTCAGAGCTGCTGGAGAGACAAATATAATCTTCAGAGATCTTTATCTGTGGTTATGTACTGAACTTTATATAAAGGAAGTAACAGTGAACAATATACTCTGTTTACTTGTTTCTTCCGAGTACTTCAGAATGAATCTTACAGCAATGAACCAAACTGATGACTGTCAGGAATATTCCTGTCCAGAGAGATCTGTTTCTTTCTCAGTGTATGTGATTCTGTATGTGGCCGCAGCAGCTGTGGCTCTTCTGACCGTGTGTGGAAACCTGCTGGTCATCATCTCTGTTAGTCACTTCAAGCAGCTCCACACTCCTGCTAACATCCTCATCCTCTCTTTAGCCGCGTCTGATCTGCTGGTCGGAGTTTTTGTGATGCCACTTCACCTTTCTTGGGTTATCGAGTCATGTTGGATTTCTGGACAAGTGATGTGCTCTGCTTTAAAAATTGTGAATTTTCAAGCAACAAGCGTGTCTGTTCACACTGTGGCTCTTATAGCAGTTGATCGGTTTCTGGCTTTACATTCTCCTTTTTTTTACTCAGAGAAAATCTCACCCACTGTGATCTGCATAGCAACTTTATTTAACTGGCTGTTTTCACTCCTTTATAACTTCACTCTTCTCTTCATTAATGGAAACTTCACTGTTATGTGTCCAGGAGTGTGTCTTGCTATTATTGATGGGGTTTCATCCCTCATAGATCTCCTGGTTGTGTTTCTTATGCCATGTACACTCATCATAATATTATACACTCATGTTTTTGTCATTGTTAGGAAACATGTGACTGCTATAAGAGCGCTTCAGGTTCACAACAGCAAAGAATCCTCTAAAAACAGAGTCAGTGACAAATCAGAGCGAAAAGCTGCGATACTGCTGGGGATTCTGGTCTTTACGTTTCTCCTGTGTTTACTACCATATTATATTTGTTCTTTAGTGATTCCGTACAGTAATGATGACTTGTTTAATGTCAGAGATGTTACTGTAATGGTTTTCTTCCTGAACTCCACCATTAATCCCATAATTTATGCCTTATTCTACCCCTGGTTTCAGAAAAGTTTAAAATTAATTTTCACATTTAAAGTGTTTAATAAAGACTCCTCTCTGATGAATGTGCTGTAAGTTGCTGAATGTAAGACAGAATTCCATTATTACATTATATTGTCATCTATTTAACATGACTGCGAAGAAGAAAAAATTTCAATCATGTATTTCACACCTCACTGATTATTATTTTTGTTTGTGATAAACATAAATGTTGAAGACCAAAACAATTATGAAACAACGTGTACAAAAGTAACAAAAAATAGCTTTGACCAACAAATATAGTAAATGATTAATTGTTTTAAATGTATAATGTAATTTGTTTTATAATGTATAAAAAGAACAAACTATACCAGTAGCCTAACTCCAGCCTAGCAGAGGGCGCCTTCTCGCTTTATCCGCCACAAACCCTAAATGGAGGCATTAGAGGAACTAATTGAAATGTTTTCTATGCGATTAATGTTGTTCCTATGCGACTTACCTGTTCTCCTCCAGGAGGCGCTCGACGGATCATATAGTTAGTAGAATGATCGCTCTGAGTCGCATTCAAAGGTCAAAGTTGTTGTTTTTTACCTTACTGGGGCAAAATCATAATGATAATCTTAAATATATTAATTTAAAGGATTGGTAACTGGAATAAAAAGCGAAATAGCCTACACACCACCAGGCATTTCTGTACAATAATTCAATAAATTACTCTGCCCTAACAACTGATTTGTTGACCCTGACAGCGCTGAGAAAAGTAACAGATACCACGTGATGCCTTTTAATTTGTTAAACAAATGACACATTCTGCTGTACCAACAAGTAGCTACTTTTTTATATACCCATTTTTATGTGCGCTTAGATTTGGCTTTATCTGTGTATTTGTGTTTAATAAAATTGCTTAATAATTCTTCATGTCCCTAACTCGGAAAAAAACGAAAGAAGTATGTTAAGTCTTTACAAAGGTAACGAGTTCCCATCTGAACAACACTTACAACTTCTAGCTGGTGCTCATGTGCCAGTAATGTATAATATTTACATTCGTTCCGAGGTGACTTGAACAAACCAAAGCCAGCTAAAAAGTTGGTTTAAAACTATGAATTTCTCTAATTATTTTTGTTTTTAAATGATTTCTTTTTTATTTGGTCTTATATTTACCACTAGAAATAAATAAATATTTTGGCAGTTGATCTACTTTTCTGAATGTCACATGACCGACATACACATTACAGTTAAGCTCCGCCCCTTTCTAGCTTTACATGGTTTGTTATTTCTTATCTAGTCAGTTATTCTTCTACGTCAGAAGCTTCATCTCTGTGGCGAAACTTTCAACATATTTCGGAAGAGTTTCTGGTGCGAGAGCAGCGGATGAACATACTTCAAAGTATTATGGGAAGTTTATCCACTAGTATTTAAACTCAGGTGATATATCATTAGTATGTCATGTCAAGTAAGTATTAAATCAGAACAGAGTTTGACATGACTTATAGTAAGTTACCGCACTGAGTTCCAGTAACGTTAGATTGACAGGCGTAACGTTAACTCTCCTCAATATGATATTTGTCATTCAACTTGAATGAATGAATATTAACGCGAAAAGGTTCTGAACGCGGTTGAATCGAGTGAAAATGGGAGATGAAGCAAAGTCAATGGAAGGAGAGGTAAATGATAATTTATATTTCTCCAAAACACCCGTGACTGATGCTGGGGTGAGTTTTCAACATCACAACACACCGCCAGAAACTCATTTATATAAAAAGAGATGGATCATGGTGTGTTTATTCAGCTCATATTCGCTGTGTAACTCGTATCAATGGATTCAATACGGAATCATCAACAATATCTTCATGCGCTTCTACGGCGTGGACTCTTTCACCATTGACTGGATGTCCATGATTTACATGTTGACGTACATTCCTCTCATTTTCCCCGTCTCGTGGCTCTTGGATAAAAAAGGTCTGAGGGTCATCGCGCTCGTGGCTACGGCTTTGAATTGCGCGGGCACGTGGATCAAGGTGGCCAGCGCGAGACCGGACCTTTTTCCCGTGACAATTGTGGGTCAGTTCATGTGCTCCGTGGCTCAGGTGTTTATTCTCGGGATGCCCTCGCGCATCGCATCGGTGTGGTTCGGGTCGGACGAGGTGTCCACTGCATGCTCCATCGGGGTCTTCGGAAATCAGGTGGGTTTCAAAAGAATAATGTCATTGCTCATTTATCTGTACTGTACTGTGAAAATTAAAGCGGAATTTCTGCGCCACTAGCGGCATTAAACGTAACTACAAAAATAATGACTGTTTCCACACAGGTATCCTGAACACGCCTCATATGCTATTGGTCAGCAAACAGAGAGTCCTTCCCACAATCTTTCGTCATAGGTTGAGCCAATGTTTGGCCAAGTTGAGATTTCTCATTTGAGTCTAAGTTGAGTCTTTATTTTTCATCAGTTAGGGGTTTTCAAACTTTTTAATGCCACTAACCTTCAGATGATCCCCTTCCTAAAATGTCAAAGACAACTATATATTTTCATATATAAAGACTCAATTTATACTGTAAAAATACTATGAAATATTACTTGGAAAAATATTTAAAATGTTTAATTTATGAGGTTTTTACATTCACTTTTTTGTCTACCCAACCATTAGGAGTATACTCTTAAATGTATGCAGTGTTTCCCAACCACTGTGCCTTGAAAATGATCAAATAAAATAAAAAAATAAGATAAAAATAAGAATATATCATCACTGTCAGGTTGTATCTCTATATTTCGTCGTTTTTGTTTTATAAAATTAATTTTATTGGTCATCCTTTACATCTGTATGTGGATTTGACAAATATTTAACCAATAAAAAGCATTTAAAAGAGGTTGTGATTAAATCTTGTAACTCGATTGGTTCCTCAAACTGTCAGTCAAATCTAATTACTCCACCCACCTATCTATCGTGAATGAAGTGCTTCTTACAGTTTGGAGATCTATGCTTGTTTGCAATGCAAGGGTAAATAAAGAACTAATGTTTAAATAAGTACAGTGTGTAACCGCTCAGTTTAATACTAGCAGCTACTGGAGTGGTTTAGCCCCGTAATGCCCTGGCTGACGCGCTGTTTGTTTTGCTTTCTATTACCATTGGCTTCGGTCTTAAGAATGTCCAGGCGTTTGTCTTGCTGAGTATTGCATTTATTTGTTTCTACCGTGCAGAGGTAAATATCCATTTATCCAGTTTCACAGGCAAATCATATTTGTATACAATTATATTATCAACAATCAGTTTTCAGCCTATATGCGCCACAGCGGTCAAAAACCGTTTGCCCTTCCGGGCCAAACCCCCCTTCCTGTTGGCAGTTTGGATGCTTCTTTTATGCATTTGACCTCAGGTAACACTAGAGCGACACCCACTGTACAAACAGGAAACAACACCCAATATAAATACACAAACACCACATTTGGCTCTTATACAGTGTATTCTTTACTCAAGAAACTATGTCCATAAAGGCTAACTTTTTTTGTATTTAAAGAGCGGAGAATAGTCTTAGTCAGGTATTTGCCATCTAGTTGAAGCAAATATACTGTTTTAAATATCCTGTATGCATATAGCTTCGTCTTTTGCATCTTTTGTAACGTTTGATGAAAACAGAGTGTGCACTGACTGCCTCAGATCTGTTCCAGTGACGGACTAGGCCTAGGCTAAATATATGTTATTTGTTGGTCAAAAAACCTTGTAATTCCATTTAAGCTTGATTTCCATAAAATCTTAATATTATAATGACAGATGCAAGTGTCTGACCATATATAAAGCCACAGTACCAATTTCGACGACACAGTAAAAAAAAAAAAAAGGACGTTTCCTCCCATCTGGGACGATATGTAAAAAAAACAAAAACAAAAAACAACAACATCATATATGACCCATTATCACCCATATGACCTTATTGGGTTCCTACCTGACTTAAACTCAAGTTTCATATTGAATATGAGTACTACTTTTAATATAATATCTAGTTTTAATATGCCATTTGAAGCCATGCATGTTTGTGCAATTTTGTTATATTTTTATATAGTGCTGTGCTGTGGGATTTTTTACCTTTCAAAACTGTTCTGTGGCACACACATAAAAAGGTTGGGAAACACTGGTCTAATGTATACATACTGAGAAAAAAAAAGATAAAAAACTACAGCTGTCAATAGAAAGCAGAATAAAACTCAGAACATGAGAACTTCACATCACATCATGCGTACGCACCTGAATTTGTTCTTAAACTTGTTCTAAGATAAATTAATTGGGAGTATTTTAAATGAGCGACCACGTGCCCAAGGTCATTTGCCTAAAACACCCATATAAGGGCTATCCTCACAACCTTTGCTTTACATTCTTTCATCACTGTCAGCAAACATATGATGCTCTCTAACACACACTGAAACACAAACCTTGAAGCTTGAGCTATAATGAAGCTTATCTTACTCTTTCAGTGTATGATGAAATATATTCAAGATTAAATAACTATGTCTAACATGTAATCTTAACACAATTATAAGGCCACCTAGAGTATGTGATTTTTGCATATGGGTTTCAGTTTTTTCTACATGTTTTGTAAATTAAGAATACTTTTTAGTACGAAAGTTATTGGTGAATCCATGAGAATGTGGATACGCACACTTAATGAATGAGACCAATGCTCTAATGAAGTACATTTAGGCCCAGATTTACTAAACAGGGCAAATTTGTGTGAGAACGCAATTTTAAAAAAGCGCCATTGGGGGTGGAAAGTTCTGAGCGTGATCTACTGACGACACGCAAATGTAAGAACACAGACGCAGCCAAATCATTTCCATAATCACCAACGCAATCTAGCAAGAGCAGCTCAAACTAGCGCCTGGTTTTAGACATCCTACAAATGCATATGGCAATAAAGTCAGCCACAAAAATAATCTTGTTCACGTCTTTTCAGCATTCATTTAGTAAATCCTGACAGTCGTTATTTAACGCCAAAAGAGGGTTTAATAAATGAAGTTGTTAATAAATCTGGCCCCTAAACTTCACAATATATATTTTTGTTTACATTGTTCGTGCTATTTTTCTCTTAACTTTTCCATGGGTCCCTAAAACCCATTTGAAAACCTCTGTTTAAAGCCAAGAAAAATGGAGAATGAGTGCAGGTTGAAACAACCATGTTGATAAATGCCAGTGATGTTTAATGTGCAACCAGATATAATCACATGACAGAGTCTTCACTCTTCAGTGTCACATGTGGATCAAGGCGCTTGCTAGCAAGTGCAATATTAAAAGCACAATCTGTTTGAAATCAAGCGAAGCTTGAAGGGTTGTGTTCAGTATGCATGTCCTGTACTGCTTCATTTTGAACCTCACAGATGTTCGTGTTTTTCAGTTGGGGATTGCAATCGGGTTCCTTGTTCCACCAATACTGGTTCCAAATGTGGACGATCTGGACAAGTTAGCATCTCACATCAGAGACATGTTCTACATAACGGCGGGTGTGGCCACATTCCTGTTTGTGTTGGTGGTCATTGGTAAGTGCTAACGTTAGGTATACTATTGCCACAATATTGGTCTATTCCAAAACATAGTGAGCTGTTCACTGAGGGAGTATTTTAAAACGTGTTCCTGGCATGAAGGTTGTTCCAAAAGATATAGAAATTAAAGGGATAGCTCATCCAAAAAAAATTAATTGTCATCTCGTGTCATTCCAAACCTATAAGCCATTTGTTCATCTTATTAATTTATTTAATGATTCTGAGAGATTTCTGTCCCTCTTTTGAAAGTCTATTCACCCAAAACTCTGACAGTTCAAAATTAAAGTCTGTTCATCATATAAGTTTCTTCAGAAGAATTTTTATGGGTTTGGAAAAGACATGAGGGTGAGTAAATTATGACAGAATTAAAAAAAATTGGTGAACTATCCCTTTAATTATGATGTCTTCTATCTTCTTTTAGCCAAAATAATGCACATGTCCTTCACAGAAAAGACAATCCCACAATGCATTGTGATGAATTCAGTGAAACATGAATCGAAGATAGCAAATAATGCAAGAAAAATGTTGATTATAAATAAATCAAATTAAAATGCATTATTGCTTGAGTATTGTGCAACTATCAAAGAAAAATGCTTAAAACAAACTTGATAAAAAAACAATTAACCGTTCGAAATGACCCGCCCCCCTTAGTTACTGTTGCTATGTCCAACAAGCTACGCCGCTCTCACGCCACACCATGTTCTCACGCAGTGAAAAATACATTGCGGAGCAGAGAGGAAACTGACAACACACTGATTGTTGTCATTTAAGGAGTCATTTAAACAGGACAGACCAGGTTACTTTTCGGTTGCTTTTGATATTAAACATATAAAACAAAGTCTCACCTTTAAAATTTGGTAATTTTTTTAAATAAAGTTAAATAATAAATATCGTTTTGTGGCTCTTTAATGTGTCTGACAGATCGCTGTAGAGCATCAGTTAAAGCTCCTCGTGAACCGATCATCTCTTCCTTCTAGTTCATTTATAGCATCAAATAAACATGAATGAACATCAGGAGGAATGTTGTTTTAACCGTGGAAAGGCGTCAGTTCACTCCGTTTTTCAAGTTAAAATCCTCCCATGTTAATATACTAACTCTCCTGACTGCTTTGTTCGACAAAATGGCGGATGGCAAAGTATGATTGGTCAGATCACCTGTCAATCAAGCTCCATGCGAAGGGTCAATTGTGAGTCTATTTGTGTGGCACGTGGAGTCGCTGCCTATATAGAGGGTTTCCGTGGCGTGAAGATTAGGTTGCTATCTTAGAAGGCAGAAGCCTGTGTAGGCAGTAGGCAGTGAGATCGCTCACTAGGTTGGTGTGTTGATGTTTGACTGGTTTTTTGTGTGTGTCTGTTCCTCTTTTTCTTTAGTGTGTGTCTGTTTCTGTTTCACTTCTGTTGAGCCTTGCTGTGTTCTTCCTGCATGTACAAAAACACAAATTTGATAATAGTTATACATACTAATATATAAATGATCAATATGTCTGTTATATTGTTAGTCTGCTTGTACGAGTGTAAATGGAGGATGTTAGTGTTTGATGATTATCTGACCTTTAGCACAAATGGCAGAAGGGGAAATGAGATTCAATGTATTTTGCTCACTCTTTAGATGCCTTTGATTTTGTCATTTAAATGATGAGCTTCGGATTTTTATCTTGACGTGACCACAAAGCCTCCTGTCACATTTTTGAGCAACACTCACGTGCATTCAGTTCTGTTCTCGCAAGCAAAGATGTTTGCCTAGACAACAAAAAGAAGAAAACCACAAGATATTTACATGTCAAAAGCGTACTTGCCTTCATGTCATTCCAAACATGAATGACTTAGTTTTCCATGGAACACAAAAGGAGGTATTTCAGAAACTGTTATGGCCTGTTAAAAGTTTAACAAAAGTAGCATAAAAGTTTTCCTTATGACTTGTGCAATATATTCAAAGTCTGTCTGTTAAAGGGTTATTTCACCCCAAAATGAATTATCCCATAATTCACTCACCCTCAAGTCATCATAGGTGTACATTCCTCTTTCAGCCGAACACAATTATATTTAAAAATATCCTTGCTCTTTAAAGCTTTATAATGGGAGTGAATAAAGCCTGAATTTTTGAATCTTTAAAAAAAAGTGTATCCATCCATCACAAAAGTAATCCATATGGCTCCAGGCTTGTGAAGAAAGATATCCATATTATAACTTTATAAACTATAATCACTGGCTTCCGGCAACGGCCGTATTAGGGGTGTAAATCTTACAGTTCATCACAATATGATATGATATTGATTCTCTCAGCAAGCGATACGATATTTGCCAATACCTCAAAAAAAATCTGCGATTCGATTCCGGGCTATATCAGTTTTTAGATACTATGTGCTAAGTTTACACAACCAGTTAAATTTTTATTAACTCACAAATGCAACCAAAATATATTTTGCGGGCGATCGAGACACTTTGGCTTCACTTTTCATGGCTTGAAACGGACTTATCGGGATGTGTTCACAAACACCAAGGGTGCTTGTCGGTTTCTGATGTAAAACATGGGCTGCGTCCCAATTCGCATACTATCCGTCCTAAATAGTATTCGAAAATAGAATTAGTACGTCCCAAATCGTAGTATGTTGAAATGAGTGTTCCTAAGATACCCGGATGGTCTACTATTTCCGGTCAGTATCCGAAGTGCAGATCGATGCGCACTCTAACGGCTGATATTGCCCACAACCCATGGATTCGGTTAGAACTACAAACACGAGTGAAAAGTGTTAAAAAAAAAACTACAGGCATGGAGGACGCGTGAGTCCAGCGGTTATGTAGAGAGGTTTAGATAAAGGGGTTTGAGTGATTAATTATCAGTATCTAACCTGACGAAAATTTATTTATTCAATGTTGTCCACATTATATTGCATCTGCAGCAGCTTGTGAACTTTTGTAAAGACACGTTTAGCGATTAACTTTTAAATGCATCATTACATTCAAATTCCAAACACATGAGGAGAGTCTCCGCATGAAAGACCCGCGACTGGCAGATGAACGTGTTTCTGCATTTCTCTCCGAAACGGTAGGAAATTAAATAAGATTGAATGGAGGATTTTAACTGTGACGAGATGATTGACAAGGCAGTTTACTGACAGGATGCACACAGATCTGTCCGTTAAAGGCTATGTTGCAGGTTAGAGTACCCAGTGAGCCAATGTATAGAAAAATAATGTAGGAACTATATTTAAATATGAACATATACTTATAAAACGCTATTTAGGCTTCTGGAGTCGTTTTTGTGAGAAAATTTTACTTCCGCGTTTGAAAACCGCCAAACCGGAAGTGACGTAACATGAGGCAGAGCGGTCAAAGTAAACAATAGGAAAGCAATGGATCGCAATGACAGATCGGACGCTGAGGAAATTGTAGCCTAAATGTTTACTCGTATGATGGACCTCAGCCATATAATTATGTGCCTAATATGAAGGCAAGAGACTCTAGACAGGTCAGGATTACACAAAACAACGGTCAGAGAAGACTGAGTTGTGGTGTGAGGAGAACAGGGCAGGGGTCTCGATGAGAGAACAGTGTTACTAGCTTATAGATTTATTCACGTTAGCCGACGATATGTATAACACTATGCTCAGATCACAATATTGTACAGATTATTATCATGTATCAGGCAAAAGTAAAGCTATTATTTAGACCCTTACCTGCATGTGTTGTGTATGTCAGCCATTAGGAGACAGTTTCCAGAGGAAGAAGGACTTTATAAAGGCTTTGAATGGCCCCATTTGGTGACAATGAATACAAAAATAATCACAATCACAACTGTCTTACTGTATAAAAACTTTATATGTAGAAACAGCCAACAAACATTAAAATTCGGAGTACAGATTGGAAATGAACTTAATATATTATATTTAGGCTATAATAATAAGTGTCGGCTGCAGACTAATAACAAACACATAAATGCATTACATTACAAGTTTATGTAGGATATGTTAATTAAATTAAGACAAGGCACATTAAGACAGGTAGGCTACATGTAGCCTATGCATTTTGTAAAACAGAAGTACAATAAGTGATCTCTGACTCTGACGGATCCGTGACCGTCATGTTTCCCGCCCGCGGCCGAAACACAATCTGACGGCGGACCGGGCGACCCAATGAAGGAGCCGGGACAGTGTGCACATATCGCCGTCATCATATAACTCATGTCGCCGAGATTAAATAAACACAAGATTTTGACGCGTATCCGAGAGTGGAGCGGAGTGTGAGCGCGCACTGCATGGCACGGACACGCGGGCGCGAACACTAATCAACAGTGAAACAATTTAAAATACTCTATCATTTCTGGTCATACAGAAAATAATAATACATTATTCGCAACTACTTTTTTTGTGTAAACTCGGAATAACAAGAAAGCGTTGTGCTTTTGTCAAATAAAATAAAACAATCAGGCGCGCTTTCATGATCTCCGTGAACTGGAGCGCGAGAACTGAAACTAAATATGTAGGCTAAAGCTTGAAATGTCCACTTTAAAACGATCAAATTCGAATCGAAAGCTAATACATTCTGATTATGTAATCCGTATGAAAGGTGCATTTCTCTCTAAAAGCGCATCTGCTTAACAGCGGAGATGGAGATATGTTTTTAACCGACACTGATTTAGAAAACAATAGTTTATTAATGAACAATTAAAATGCCTCGTTATTTTTTCAGACACATTTATTATTAAATCACCTATAAATCACCTTTCTGTAGGCTGTGGTTCCAGAGACATATGGCTCTTCTCATTCAGCACTGCGGGAATAATATCATTTCCAGGTTCTAATTTTGTCTCAGAAAAATAAATCAACAACAACAAAATCTATATTAATTTGTGAATATTTTAAATGTTTAATTAAGGGGCAGCAAGTAGCATAATAAACAAAAATTCGTCAATATTAATTTTTTTGCGCAGCATTTGGTGTAGCCTAGCCTACAGTTCAAATTAAAATGTTGCCTTTTAAAAATACAACAACCGTTTTTGTTTTGTAATTACGGGTTAAAAATATTTTTGTTCTCTCTGTTTTGTAATTTAGTCAACTTTATAGATTTCAACCATATTATTCCTTCTTGAGTCTTTTTAACAAGAATTTAGATTAATGTATGAATTGAATAGTGATTGTGAGACCTATGATGAGGGAACAACCAGTGATAACCTTGGTAGTACCATCAAATGTAGGCAGTGGCCCACCTTACCGGGTGACCACGTCGTGGTTCACCAGAATTTATAGTTTACCCACCTCTTTTTTTACCACTACACCTCTGACCACGACGATGATTAATTGAAATACAATAACCACCGAAAACACACTGAATCACGACCGCTCCAACTAAATACCAACCTATTCTGCACTGAGCGAACGCACAACGCAGAGCCCGGCGGCAAACGACTGCCTCATGTGACGTAATATGACGCGATGGTGAAAAAAAACGGTTTTTCAATACGGTCAAGGAAACGGTCACGTTTTCTACTAAATTTGTGCCCTTATGTCTTGCAAAACGATTTTAAATCCTGCATTTACTTTTCATATGGTATTTTCATACAAGGTTATATATTAATTTTGAAGAAAAAAAAAACCTGCAAGATGGCCTTTAAAGATGAGGAAGTAGTGGGCTATGTCCCAATGCTTGCTCTTTTGCTACACACTCAAAAGTATGTACTTTTTCTTCACAAAAAAGAGTACATACTTTTAGGGCGTAGTATAAGTAGGCGAATTGGGATGCAGCCATGAACTCGCGATCCCTTGACAATGGACAATACTGGCTTTTGTGACAAAACGTGTTTAGGGTTCAGTCAATCTTGTCAGGCGTCTAGGAGACTCATGTTTCAAAGACTCACTGGCTGACAGTATGGTGAACAAACGAAAGTGCGCGCTTTGGCAAAAATGCGTAGACAGACGTTATGTGAGGATGTGGAGAGTGTCAAAATAAAAGTACCTTATATCTATATTTTACATGTGGCGTCGATGCATCGTATCATTAGATCCATATCGATGTATTTTTACACCCCTAGGCCGTATGCAAGTCTAGTTCCGGCAGAAGAGTGACCTCTGACCCGACGCGTGACGATATGGCCGTTGCCGGAAGCCAGTGATTATAGTTTATAAAGTTATAAATAAGGATATTTTTCTTCAGAAGGCCTTTATTAACCCCCTGGAGCCATATGGATTACTTTTATGATGGATGGATAAACTTTTTGGGAGATTCAAAAACTCAGGCTCTATTCACTCCTATTATAAAGCTTGGAAGAGGCAGGATTTTTATATTTTATATATATTATGGCAATTGTGTTTGGCTGAAAGAAGAAAGTCATAATCACCTATAGGATGGCTTGAGGGTGAGTGAATTATGGGACCATTTTCATGTTTGAGTGAACTAATCCTTTAATTCATTATTTGGTGTTTTTTGTCATTTTTGGAGCTCCCTTCCTTATTTGTATTGTACATCAATGAACACCTGGGGTTATTCTGCTAGCATTCCCTTTTGTGTTCCATGGAAGAAAATAAACTCATGCAGCCTGCAACAACATGATGGTGAGTTATGATGACATGTTCTATTTTTAGGTGAACTTTTTTCTTAATTTCCCTTGAAATAAACAGTTCAGCCGGTCTATTATTGAATTCTTTAGAAAATAACAAGCCTAGCAGATTTGAGTGTTTCTGTCTAATAGTTCTCCAGCTTAAATCCCGCCGCAGAGTTTTTAATATCTACTGTAGTGCATGTAAAAAATAAAAAATAAAAAAAAAAGGCAAATATGACATAGTTCAGTCACCTGCAGTTTTGGGGACAGCAGGCTACATTTTTACTCAAACACAAACATTCCCAGATGTTATAACATGGTGAATTAACACAACGACACAACTGACCATTATTTCATTCTTTAGTATTTAAGCATTCACTTGTGTCAACCTCGGCATCTTGGATACATTTTTTCCAATGCATTCTGGGATTGCCTGAAAATACAGTAATTCTGACTTACATTTTCCCCAATATCTTAGAAGGCATTATTTTTCGGCTTATATATTTTGTTACAGCCTTCTTATATTTTATATTAAACGGCCTTGCTGTATGATGTTGTCTAGGTTGCAGTGTTATTTGAGTATTATTTATTGACTGTTATATTATTTATTAATATTTTGAATTAGTTTTAGGTTTTGGTTTAAGATTTCATAAATTTACGTAGTTTTATTATGCATCATTTTTATTTCTTTTTTAATAGCTTTAGCTTTTAGCTTTATTTAATTTTCAGTTTTAGTAATTTTAGTACTATACGTACTTTACTAACTTATTTGTTTCAGTTAGTTTTTCATCTAATATATAATTTTTATTTCAGCTTTATTTTAATTACCGAAAACGATTATTAACAATAAGCTTGAGAGCTATAGTGTCCAGTTCCACAATGAAACTGGACTCAGATCAGTGCTGATCTACTACATGTAAATGAAGAGTTTTGGTGATTTTTATTTAGTATTTTATGTTCATGTCAGTGTTTCAGGAGCGTCCGGAGATCCCTCCCACCCACGCTCAGGCCGCGGCTCGGCAGATCTCTCCGGAGAGCTACTCCTATACAGCTTCCATTCTCGGGCTGCTCCGCAACAAAGCCTTCATCCTCCTCGTCATCAGTTATGGTGAATATCACTCTGAGCACAACGGAGCCATTCAAGACCTCAAACTGGGGCTCATTATGCTTGCTGCCGTTTTAACACAGTCGTAGTTTGTTACTGAGAGCATTGACATGAATAGTTCTATAGTCAGTGCTGTTTGCTAATGTAAGCATCTCTATTACTGTTGCTCATACTTGGTGTTTGTGATTCGAACATGCTCCTAACACTAATTATTAAACTTCCGGTCATAATTTGTCCTGCTACAGTCATAAATGATTCCTCAAATCACGCATGTGCTGTTATTACAGTCATAGTCACATGGTGCACTATAAAATTAAAGGGGGAAAAGCACACAAAAAAATCCATAGTCTTACACTGAAGGGACTCGATCCATAATATTGTAAACAGGGTGCTACTGCCAAACCAGCAGCTTCAGCCATGTTTTTCTTTCCTGTCTGTCTAAAATAAAATATTATTTACATCATATTTTAGTTAATTGCTGTGAATTTGACTTGTTATATATTTAAACCTATACTGATACCCAAATATAAGTGATGTACGCTAATATAAATATACAAATATACACTAACATTCAGATGTTTGGTGTCAATTAGACTACAATTGTTTATTTATTTTGAAAGAAATGAATACTTTTATTTAGCTAGTACACATTAAATGATCAAAAATGACAGTAAAGACATTCATAATGTTACAAAAGATTTCCATTTCAAATTAATGCTGTTCTTTTGAACGTTTTCAACATTGATAATAATCAGAAATGTTTCTTGAGCAGCAAATCATCATATTAGAATGATTTAAAGGATCATGTGACACTGAAAACTGGAGTAATGATGCTGAAAATTCAGCTTTGCATCACAAGAATAGATTAAAATATATAAAAATTGAAAACAGTTATTTTCAATTGTAATAATATTCAACATTATTAGTGTTTTTTACAGATTTTTTTATCAAATAAAGGCATCCTCTGAGATCTTTCTAAAACATAAAAAAAACTTGAATGGTATATTACATAAATATCTTATTTATATTTTTGATTGATATGCTTATGTCTAGCTTGTGATGGCATGAAGATTAAAATCAGCTAGTCAATAAAAAATGACTGTATTGTTTTTTTTCTGAAAAAGTAAAAAGCTAATGCTGAACAAACTGAATTGTCATCTTTGCTTTGCGTTCATGGTGAGCATATACTACATTAACGCTGCACACTGAGTTTATGATCCATCTGCACACACACACACAAACAGCTGTGTAACACTGGCATGAGAAGCCTGTAGCTGCATTTGACCTGGCTGAACATTGACAGAAATAAACCTGCAGGAATGCAGAGCTCTTTATGTCTTTACAGCTGCTTCAGAAATGTGAAAACATTTACTGCTTACTAGATACACATCAAATCAATAGTCTGAAATCAGATGTTCTGTGTTAAGTCTTTTTGAAATGCTTTTTTATGTTTTTGACTTCATCTGTCTTTCCTCAGGGCTGAATGTTGGCTGTTTCTATGCTGTCAGTACGCTTCTCAACCGAATGATCATTGAACACTATCCTGTAAGTCCCTCCTCCTGTCCAACCAATCATGAGCGCCCATGACCTACACTCAATTTACATAACTGAATTGATTCCAGTGAATTTTAACCTCATTACTGGTGGAAGAAGTTAGTGTTTGTGGGTTTCCATTTTTCCATTTATTCATTAATCCAGAAGAACTGATCTTAGTCTGACATATTGTGGTAGAACAGAGAATGTATGTAAAAGTTTGTTCTGGTTTTAACAGGGGGAGGAGGTGAACGCCGGCAGGATCGGCCTCACCATCGTGATCGCTGGCATGGTGGGTTCTCTCATCTGTGGAATCTGGTTAGACCGATCTAAGACATACAAGTAAGAGGCTGGACTTTAATCCTAACAAATCTTCAAATGTCCTTCAGGCAGTGACAGTGCTTGATAAACATTTGTCTTCATTCCTCCTTGAAGATAAGTGTGTTATTGAGTCCTTTCCCCCCCGTGAGTCTGTTCATATGCTTTGGTTTAGTGTGTTTTTCCAGGTGTTTGCCTCTGATCCATGAACCTAGGCCTCGTGACCTTTTGTTTAAGTGCATTTGACCCCATGCAGCATGTCTTCCCCTCCTGGACATTGTGATGTTTCTTTGTTTACACTTACCACCACACTCACACACTACTGAACTGAAATATCAGATTAATAATACAATTAATGGCCGTTTTGTGTCAACGGAATTCATTTAAAACAGTTTTGCTTTTTTTCAAATGCCTTTTATATACACTATCATTCAAAAGGTTGGGGGTCAGTACACTTTTTTTATGTTTTGGACAGAAGTCTCTTCTTCTCACCAACTGCATTTATTTGATCAAAAAATAGAGTAAAAAGAGTCATATTGTGAAATATTATTACAATTTCAAATAACTTTTTTCTATTTGAATAGATTTTAAAATATAATTTATTTGCAAAGCTGGTTTTTCAGCATCATTAATCCAGTCGTCTGTGTCACATGATGCTTCAGAAATCATTATAAAATGATGATTTGCTGCTCAAGAAACATTTACTATTACTGTTAATATTGTTGATAGCAGTTGTGCTGCTTCATATTTTTATGGAAACCGTGTTAAAAAAAATCATGATTTCAATTCAATTTAATGCATCCTTGCTGAATAAAAGTATTACCGGTAATTTCTTAAAAGTAAATATATATTATATGAAAATCCATTATTAAAATATTGCATTTTTAAAGCAAACCCATGATCCAAACCAAGTGTAATCATAAACTATTCAATTTTATTATGTGAAAATTATATTTTGTTACACAAATTACGATTGTCCCACAGTTGTGCCATGATTTCCACCAAAACCATCCAACTACTTAACATTCCAAAACAATTATAATTTTTAAAAGTGCTAATAGTTGAAGAAATGCCCAGATATCTAGCAAATGCTATTGTACTATAGCAACTGAAATGGTATTTCTGGATCTACATGTATTTTCAGCTGCTATTAATGATATGATCTCATTCGTTCAGTCATACTAGGACATGTTGGATCCTGATGATGGATTTGCCCCATGTCCCATGTCTCTGTTATGTGATGTCTCTCCACAGACAAACCACTCTAGCTGTGTATCTGATGTCCCTGGTGGGTTTGGTGATTTATGCTTTTACCTTGAATTTGGGTCACCTGTGGGTGGTCTTTATCACAGCGGGAACACTCGGGTATGAGAAGATTTTTACTGTTGTTCATGCTGTGCATGGCCAGATGAAATTTGCAACAACAAAAAAAATAGATATATTTTCTAAATTTTAAAAAATGTGAAAACGTAAACGTTTTGCCCAAAATCTTTTTGTTTGTGTGTTACTGACGCAGGTTCTTCATGACGGGTTATCTTCCCCTCGGTTTTGAGTTTGGCGTCGAATTAACTTATCCAGAGTGTGAGGGGACGTCTTCAGGACTTCTGAACTGCTCTGCACAGGTATGTGTATGATATTTATTTAAAAAAATTACCAAAAAAAGGCTAGCCAAATAAATATCCATATGGATTTCACAAGAAAATCTAAATTAAAGGGATTGATCCCCCAAAAATGTATATTCTGTCATCTTTCACTCACCCTCATGTCGTTCCAAACCAATTTTATGCAATTTTATCAAATTTTCTGAAGTGACACGAGTGCTTTGTTTGAAAACATAATTTGCCACTTTATTTATAAAAATATTTCTCTTCACGTAAAAACGTTCACACAAAACGCATGCGTACACATGAACGTGGGTTGGAGATTAATATTTTGTAAGTCATGTTTTTTTTCTCGCAAAGCATTTAAGCAACGACAATAACTGACAGGGAACAGAACAAAACAGGGAATACTTGTACACAAAGTTAGCAAGCGAAACATAATGATCGACAGCTGAGTGTAATCAGTAACCAAGGAGAATAACTAGGAAACAATCAAGGCTAAACTGAACTGAAGCACAAGAAACACAAACACATAGTAACGAAAAGTAAACTAAACTAAAAAATAATCCTGACTCCAGGGTCCTGAACAATATTTTTCTCAGATTGTCAGGATGGGTAAATCCTAAAACTCCTGTAGTCTCAGCCCGGCTTAAGAGTGTTGAACAGTGATACACAGATCTTTTCAATGAAGTGGTCATAGTCAAGATTTATGGTAAATAAAACACTGCTGTTGACCAATCAGCAGCAAGGGCCAGAATTATCCGTTTTATAAACTGTTTTTAAGAGGCTCCAGTTGTCTTATTTTTGGAGTTTTATGTTATTTTATAGAGTTTAATATGGAGTTACCAACAATCCTAATGAACATTGTTTTTCTTACTGCAGGTATTTGGGATCATATTTACGATCTGTCAGGGGAAAATTATGGACTCGTTCAATACGCTGGCTGGAAATCTCTTTCTATGTGCCTTCCTGCTGATAGGAACCATCATTACAGGTGCAGATCGCTCAATGCTCAATACCAGATTAGTTGTTCCTCTTTAATCCAGTACAGAGTTCATACTTGAGGAAACTTTTATGTACTTCATACTTTGTATTTTTTACTCTGGTCCTATGAACTGTAGTTGCTTTCAAGCGCTTTGATTCCTGGTGATGATAATGCTTCTTGGAAAGCATTGAATTAACATTCATGCTGCATAAGTGACATTATGAAAGCTGCAGTGTCCTCTAATGTTTCAGTTAATATATGAGCTATTAAACACACAGAAAAAACACTGGATTGTGTAAATCTAGAATAAGCGATATTGTTTTGAGACAGGTACAGCCAAAATCATTCAGAGTACAAACACAGAACCGGATCTCTGTATCCCTTCAGTGACTCGCCTGCCCCATTAGATCAAATTTAAGTAAGATTTTAATCAGATTAACTGTGTTCTCAAGACTAGGGCTGGCATATCGTCACATGTTTTAAAATGATATAATACAATCTATGTAATTACAATAATAATGTTCGCTGCACTTATCCAGATTGTTGTTATGGATAATTTACTTTTAATCGACTTCCTAGTTAATATTCAACACATTTTCCAGGTAATTAGAGTTCATGTGGAGACATTATATAGTCGTTGATGCATAGAGGTACAAAGTGTTTACTTTCTCTTTGAGCAATGACTTGGATCTCAAAAGTCCAACTAGAATGATCTTCCACGTAAACAAAGCCAAACCCATTGATGGATCACCGTGGATGTGTCACCCATGGAAATTAAACCTAATAATAATAAAAATGACATCTATTTTAGGGCCATTCAGTATTCATTGCATTTGTAAGTTAGGAAATATTAAATGATTCATTCATTTATATTCACAATTCAGATACTGATTGGATAGACTAGAGCTCACAGGGTGCATCAGTCATCTCAGTAGATAGATGTGAATGTTAAAGCCATCGTAATGTGTGTCTCGTGTTTCTGTTCTTTATCTCAGCCTGTATTAAGTCAGATCTGCGCAGACAGTTGGCAAACCAGCAAGCACTGGCAGCTGTAAGTATCAAACCAAACCTGCAAAACAGTTACACAATAAGATGTTATGAGATATATGTGTGATAGAAAGCAGATTAAGGTTTACGTGACCTCCTCATCCAGGAATAAATTAATGTTTTGTGTTTTCTGAAAATGTGTCTCTTGTTTGGCCGATTTTTACAGCCACTAATATGTATTGCAGAGCACCAATATGCAAATGTATGACCGATAATCAATCATTCTTTACATTTTAAAGCCAATAACCGATATATTGGCTGATACAGCTAAATCCCCCCAAAAATTTAATTTTTGAGTGCCTGATTACAAAAACAAGTCTCGTCATGTCCCAATCACACAATTCTAATGATGGTTTCATTATAATTGTATGTCGCCTATATGACAGACTTGCGCTGCACATGTGCACTTAAAGCTACAATATGTAATTTTTTTCGCCGCTAGGGGTCGCTAACCTCTTACAATAACAAAGGCGGAGGTTGATGACGCATTAAGCGGAATTATGGAACTTGTCGTCCTGCCGAAGGATCTAATAATGTTTATGGATGAGTGAATACATTGATGTTTTTAACATAACTGTGGAATGAAGCAGGGCGCGATTGCTAATGAGAGACAGATATCAGCGCCACACACGAGTCCCGCGGATATAAAGGAATAAGGACATTTCATTCTACCGAACTCCCCGCAAGTGCTGAATTACTACTCACACAGGTCAGTTTATTTGACGAATGAAACTTGTGAGGTAACGCAGCGCTGTTTCACTTGCTGTACACTATCACACTAAACTGCATTTGAGTGTGTTGAAAGTTATAATGTTATTCTATGTGTTAGATTGTCTGTATGAGACTAGCAGTAAGCTAGATCAACATTAGAATAACATACTGATCATATTCTAACATTTCATCATGTTGAGCTATAAAACATTGATTAGTTTTTTGTACATGTGCTCACCTGTCTAATAAAGTACATGCAAGAGTGGCAGAAGTTGAAGTTTGTCACGGACGTGGAGCTCTCGGCATCTCGAAAACGCCTCGCTGATATTGATCCTCGTTTAACTTCTCCCAAAGTCTGCTTGCCATGGTCCATAATGTTTGAACGAAACAGCAACAGCGTGAGCGTGCCGCTATAGACGTAACGTAGTTGGTCACATCTGTCAGCATGGTTACTATGGCAGTACGAGCGGAAACCAGGGATAACGCGGATATTACATAATTGAAAGGCGACAAGTGAACAGGGAGTCAGGGACGAGACATTATTTAAAATTGGAATTTCTTTGGAAACTTTTGGGATATTGTAAGTACACAACTCCAGGAAATATATCACACTGCGTAAGTGATTTTTGGATATTTTATTACAAAATTCGTACATATTGTAGCTTTAACTGTATTTTTCATTTCAACGTGATTCCAATCCATCACTAGCAGATGCTCGAGAAATGACTCCTGTTGTTTCTTCCTCATGTTTCTGTGTTGTGGTGTTTTAACTTGAACTCAGGTGTTAAATGTTAAATGTATTTATTAGTTGGTCATTTTGGTTTGTTAGCTTTTGTTTCAAAGCTTCACAGCAGGACTGTGACCGTGTTCTGGTCACAAGCTGGTGTTACGTCACTGAAACCCCTGCAGTCACTTTATAAACGATCAGTTAAAATTTTGGATAAGAGATCAATTACTTCTCACCATTGTCCAATATTACTAAAACATAGATTACTCAGCTGGGAAAACATGGTCAAATACTCAAATCTATGTCTTCTATACAAAATTATTCATGGTTTATCATCCCCTCCACTCCATCAGTTTGTTAACATCCGTACAGCTGATCATAGTAGAACCAGAGGTGCAGCGAGGGGAGATTGTGTCATTCCCTTTAGAAAAAGTGTATTTGGTCATACTTCTTTTTCTGTTCGAGCTGCTACTGAATGGAACCGCATTCCTTTAATCATCAGAAATCAAAACACATATTGTACATTTAAGAACCATTTAAAGAAATGGCTTCTTGAATTTCAGAGCTGTCAACATTAACACATTTCTATATGTGCTCTATCCATTGCTGGCTTCTTGCCTTGTGTGTGTGTAGTATATGTTATGTCTTTGTCAGATGTTTGTTTGATTGTTGGTTTGCTGTATTTCGATTTCTTACTAAATGTATTGTACAAATTTTTTTATATTTTTTTTTATATGTAATTTTATTCTCCTTTAGGGTGACTTTTAACATCTGTCCGGGGACTGCAGATGAAAAATAGCCTTCTGGCTAATTCTAGCATATTGGCAGAAATGTTTATTAATATGCACTGTCCCTGTAATAATAAATAAAATAAATAAAAAATAAAAAATAAAATAAGTTCCTGCAAGTGTCTTCGGCCCAGCAGTTTCTTTGAACTTTTTATTGTTGACATTCCAGGGCTGTGATTGGATGATGTGTGGGAAAATACCAGCCCTATAAACGCACTTCATCCTGTTCTTCACTATCACTCCTGCTCATCTATATACACTCATGTTCCCTTGTTCCACGCATCCCATTCACACTCCAGTTTCCCATTATCCAGTTCTGTTTTCCACTCATCTCAATGCCTCTTTCCTCTTGAATACACTACTGTTCAAAGTTTGGGGTCTTTAAAAAAAAAAAAAAAAAAAAGTTTTGAAAGGAGTCTCTTCTCCTCACCAAGGCTGCATTTATTTGATAAAAAACAGTAATATTGTGAAATGATATAAGTTAACTATAACCATTTTCTATTTGAATATATTTTATTATGTAATTTATTCCTGTGATGTCAAAGCTGGATTTTCAGCATCATCACAAACTTTTCAGTGGTAGTGAAATTCTCTTTTCACTCACTCCTTCCTCTTTCCGATTTTCCCTGTCCAATTTTCCACATAATGCCATTCTCTTTTCCACTCGTCCTGAACAAGATTTTTTTTTTTTTTTTACTCAACCTGTTTCTCTGCTCGTTTTGTTCCCCAATTTCTACTCACCCCGTTCTCTTCAAATCTGTTCATAGATCAGTGTGTGTGTGTGTGTGTTTGTGTGTGTGTACAGGCAACGTTGGGCAGGTCATACGTTCAGGATCACAGTGGGACGTCTCTCCTTCCATCCACACACATGTGACCAATCAATCACTGCCTGATTTTATTGCGCACTGTGGTTCAGGTATGGGCGACACACGTGATTAGCCCGTCTGATTCACACTTCATTTTAATTATCGCTTATAAAGTGATTCAGATGTGCTTTTGATTCTCAGTGTCAAATCAGAGTCCAATGTTAATTACTTTTGTCTGCTCTATCTAAACGCTTCGCCCTTGAGCTTCGTGTCTGTGTGTTTGCTTGTTTATATGATTTATGAGAACACAAATTTGTATAATGACATGGGTATTACACTGGTATTACAACGTAAACGTGGCTTTTTGTCAGGAACGTTTCCTGAGTTCTCGTAATTAAAATCTCTTAAAAAGTATTCTAAACAATGTTTCATGTGTGTGTGTTTAACTATAGATTGGTTGTTTGGTCTGTACTAACATTTAACCCATTTAATCCACTGACACACTAACAGTGGATGTGTGCAACTGGTTTAATGCCGCCAGGGGGCGCCGTTTCACTGATATCTATTACTAATAATGTGTTTTGTGTTTTTAGAGCCATTTGGAAACATCTCCAGCACAAGCTTTTGAAGCCAAACTCTAATGTGATCATAAAACGGATCATGTTGCATTTCACTTTTCTTTTCTTTTTTTTTTTGTGACACTGTTTATGTTTTATAGTTTGTAACCAGCCTTGAATTTAAATGTATTTTTGCCTGATACTGAAAGTTATTTTGTGACATTTGAATCGGGATGTATTATTTGTGTTTATTTGCATTGTGTCGAATGTCTGTAACAGCCAGGGACTAAGTGTTCGTTTGTTTGTTCATATGGTGTGATCAATTTATCACTAATCATCTCAATAGGACATATTCTAATTTTAAATTAGTTTATCAATTTCTGTTTTCAATTTAAATTATTAATGTTAACATTTTTTTTCTTGCAACAAATTTTTTCATGGAAACTTACAGGACAAATTCTACTATGAAACCTATTGAATTGAGGAATGTTTCAGTATTATTTGAACTAGGAAATATGAATAGGAACCGAATCCGTTTCCAAATAGAAACCGAAGAACAGCTAAATATGCAATGTTGGTTTCCATCTATGCAGTAATATGTACTGAAAAATGTTTCAATATTTTTATACAGTTGTTGTGTATTTTGACCCTTTGTAAAGTCCATCAGAACAAATTGTAATGAATAAAACAACTCTAACATCTAAAGCACTTTTCTGTTATATTATGTTTTTAAAAATTAAAACATTTGTAGCAGAATGTTTGTTTATTCATATATATATATATATAAAATCACAAATAGAGCTCTCAAATGAATATTCATAAATATTTTAATGCAGTAAACATTGCAGAAAAAGTGTCAGCGTTTATGACAGCATTTATGATATATGTAAAAAAAGACATCTTATTTCACAATTTTATAACAGCATTTCATATATTTATCAAACTGTATAATTATTTTAAGTAACAAAATTAAAAAAGAACCAGCAGTAACGTCCCGTACTACACATTCCAAACAAAGTAAAAACAGCTTAACATATTTTACTCATTTGACGACAAGTGCATTTGAAAGGGCATTTCAGAAAAGTGAGGCAGCAGTAGCAGCCTGTTCTCTTTGATAGTCTGTTTGAGCTCCCTGTGGTTTGTGTGGAGGTATTTACTCATCCAACTGCAATGTGTGTGTTCACGTGTTTGTTTGGGTGCTCGTGACTGAAGAAGCCCAGTGTGTTGGTAACATCAAGTCCTCGATTGGCCTGCTGTTCTAAGGCACCTTCAGCTGTTTGATTGTCTGCAAGTGTCATCGTTACCAATACACAAGCATTTGAGGCACACCTGTCAGAAGAACAACAGGACAGCAATACATCACAGCACTGGAACATCACCTCCGTGGAATGTGGTGAGGAAATAAAATGGTCTGAAATCGGAATAATTGCAGAGGAATCATGTGGATTTGTGGACTCTGACAGTCTGTTCACACCGTCTTCATGGTCTCCCAACACTATACTGACGACATTACGTTATAAAATCTATCGATAATGCACAAGCAAACCATGTTAAATTGTAAACCGCAAAGTACAGGCACCTCAGTAGATTGTACCACAAAAGAAAGCATTTAAGAAACCAGCAATGGAACGATATCTATTTTTATAACTTAAATTATTTATCTTATATTTATATTTTTACTTTACAATATGGGTTTACAAATATATAAAATAAATTCCCCCGCTTTATCGCACACCATATACAAACTCTTAAATATTCATATCAGCGCCAGATCATGAGCCAGTCACGTGATGCGATCTGGCCGTCTCTGTAGAAATCTATCTACAGGTGTGTTGGACTTGAAGCGGCGCTGTGCGGTTAGACCGATTGGCGTACGACATCAAATTACCGCGAGAGCGATTCGAATTTCAAATAGCTTTTGAATCTCTCTCGCGGTAACTTGATGTCATACACCGATCGGTCTGCAGCGCCGCTTTAAATCGAACACACCTTACATCTGAGTTCATTATTGTCCGTATCCTTAAAGGGACAGTTCACGTAAAAATGCAAAATCTGTCATCATATACAAACCCGGGCAGGCGTCGTATAGAATTTTACACGGATGAAACGAGTTTTGGCATGCACAATATCAAAGTTTTATATCACATGTAATTTTCAAACTCAAATTTTTGTAACGATTTTTCGTCGTTACTTAAATCCCTCATAGAATGTTTTTATTCGCGCCAAAATTAAAATGGCGCTGCCCTGGCGAAAATCGATAACATTTTAGCCACGAAGAAAGAAAATGACACAGGAATGTTCGGAATGACATGAGGGTGAGTAAGTGATGACGTAATATTACTTTTAGGGTGAACTATCCCTCTAATTAAAGCATATGTTTGCTATCTATTGGACACTTTCCCTCTTATGACATTAACAGTAGGCTAATAAAAACCTCTTTATAATAACTATTGATTGATATACATAATAACACAACTCTTCCTAGAGCTTTGATAAATTCTCATTATGTAACGTGTATATTTGTTAGATATTATTGATTGCATTTATCGCTTGAGTTGAACTGTAAAAGATGATTTGGTGTATTGCTCTTTGAGCACATTTTGATAATCACCAATTTCTATAGAGATGCTTTAAACACTGATATATAAAGTAATACTTCAGTGCCTGAGAGAAATCATGTCGTTATGCAATGTCTGTGATACATGACAGCAGAATTAATTCATTAAGGCAAACTAATATTTGAGAAAAGGTAAAATTGTAAAATTGATTTTGTGGTACATTCTCTCTTAATGAGAAAACATGATCCTCTTCAGCATTTTAAAATCACAAAAATCCTATCGGTCTTCTTCTTGTTCTCAGAAATGGCTCATTATTGATATACAGGTAGTACAACCTAAAGTTCAAGTTGTTTTTCTGCATTTAAACAAAACTTTGTCAGTTCTTTCTGAAGCATGTTACTGGCCTCTGGATTACGTATCGTCACATCTGTTCTGTCCTTCAACTCTGTCCCAATAACAGTGAAAAGACAGTGAATCAAGCACTATATCCGTGATACACCAGCAGGGAAAGATCAAGATTCGGTTCTGGGATGCGTCAGAGTTCAGAAGTTGTATTAAAGTCAGCACAAATACTCAAACGCACACATAAGTGTGGACCTCGAGTATTCTCACAGCTCGTTGCCTAGTAAAGCAGTTCGTCCTTCTTCTGAGGGTTTTATTAAGGCATTCACTGCGCTGAGATACGCTCATATGTGAACGTAGGTTTGGAAAACGTAAGGCAGAATATGAATATCTTTATATTGATATGCAACCTGCAGAAAATTTACTCCAATGCTCCATTTTGAGAATGGCTTCTTCGGGAAAAGGAGGGAAGTCTCTGACCAGCGGCAACCTTCTTTCCACAACAGTTTTTGAGCCACATAAATCCAGATCTGCGATCTTACAGTGCTGTGTAAAACTCATTTGGGTCCTGGTCTGGTGCGTCTCATCTCCGGGCTCTTGCGTTTTGGGCTCCTTCTTGAGGAAAAAGGAAGTTGTAGATCGATGTCACAAGCTGGAACAAACCCAACTGGCCCCTTTGAGTGAACTGCACAAAAAAAAAAAAAAATGGATTATTCATCAGGTGAAATATCCGTTGTAGGTGAAATATAATACTGCATTTAATAAGATAGGAGAGGATTTATTATGAAACTATCCATTGTATAATTAAAGTCCACATGAATTGACATTCACAACCCATTTTTCTTCAATAATTGGACTTATTTGGACAACAATGACTTAATTTTTAAGTCAGTCAAAAAGCAAAGTTGTTACTAAATAGTGCACAGTAAGACCAGGAGCGTCTATTAAAGGAATAGTTCACCCAAAAATGAAAATGTAGTCATCATTTACTCACCCTTAAGTTGTTTACAACCTGTATGAGTATCTTTCTTCTGTTGAACACAAAACAAGATATTTTGAAAAATGTTGGTAATTAAACACTTGACGGTAGCCATTGACTTCCATAAGAGAGAGAAAAGCAATGGCTACTGTCAACTGAACTGAACATCAAGAGAAGAGAGATACTCCCACAGGTTGTAAACGACTTGAGGGTGAGTAAATGATGACATTAACATTTTCATTTTTTGGCTGAACTATCCCTTTAAGAAAGTAAATAGGGTCAATGTTTGTTTTTAAATTGCAGGTATCTGCCATGAGATGGCGCTGTGGCCTCAAGCTTCACTTCAAACTCCTCCCCTTCCCTCTAAATCCCCCTGATGGACAGTTAAAGCGGCCAATCAGCAGTCAGGCCATCAGTGTTGTAAGTAGGTGTTGTAGTTCAGCCTTGACTATTGCAGTATGTTGCATAAGCAACTACTCTCACTGAAGGCATGCTAGATGTAAAAGAGTTAGCAAAGCTGTAATTTAGATTAACTTATTTAAATTATTCTGACCCATTTATTTTTAATTGTATTGTCCTCTTTCAAGTTTTTAAGTTATTCAACTGCTGTTCGGGCCATCTGTGAGAACATGAAGTTTTCAGGTTTTTGATTGTATCTGAGCTCATGACGGCATTTCCGTGGTCTATAAAGCGTACAATCTGCATGTTCATTAAGACATCTCAGTTGTAGCGGCTCAGCATTTAACACACACACACACACAGACAGTGTTACTAAAGAAGGTGTTACATTTGAGATTGTGGTCACATGTCTGCTGACGTGGAGTTTTAGTCTGTCTAAATTTAGCCTGCCGTATAAACACACTTCACATCCTCTTTCTGAGCTCACACACAAACTACAGCCGGCCCGGGTAGATGCTGAACTTGCCAACTTTCAAACCCTTGATAAATCTTAAATCATGTAGAGGATGTGAGTTAATATGCTTCTCTTATACATGTAAAAGTCACTTAGTTTGGATAAATGTTAACATAGATAAGTCACACATGGAAAATGTTTACCTCAAAAAAAAAAAAAAGTAACATTATTAAACAAGACCAAGTTGTCTTCATCTGCTGTTTGTAATTTAAATGTACTTTTTAAAATACATCTACAACAAAAACATTGTAAAAATGTTACCTCCGGTGGGCATATTTACATGATACAATGTGGCACTTCTCACAATTATATAATAAAAAGTTAAATTACAAAACTTTTTTCCATATATCTCCCATATTGTTCTTATTTATTTACTTACCCAGATAAACACTTTAAACTAATCAGATTTTACCAATTAAAACCTAATAATAAAGTTTGCTATATAAATATAATCTAGTAATTAAACTCCTCCATCATTACTGAAAGGTTATTGGTGTACTGTGTATATATATATATGTGTATATGTATGTATTCATCATTTTAAGTAAATCTGATAAAATCTAAGAGAACTTGAGTAAACAGGATGAGCAAACCAATAATGATGTCATCGCTCCCTCTGAGCATTTGCATGAGCGGCATTAAAATAACAACAGACGATGGTGTCATTGCACGTTGTGACAGAAACCACTGCAATGAAACCACAGACTCTGTCACACACCTGTGCAACTCTTTTACCCTTTTGATTCACATCGGAAACTTTACTAGTCTGATCTGAAATCACTCTTACCAGCTGAAGATGTTCCTGCTGAAACTGATCCCCCATTTCACGCAATTTACGTCCAATCTGAATCTCCACGCTAATTCCCACGTCACGTTCGTCTTCTTTTCCTTCTGCTCTCCCTTCGTCGGCCTCCCTTCCTTCGACGTTTTGTACGCCATCCAGGACAGGTTCGAACAGCGCGGGGAAATGTGCTCGAAATCCAGCATTTCCTTTGAAGATAAAAGCCATATTTCTATTATAGTGATATAATAATTATTATTATGGATATATTATAATATTATATAAAATATTTAAGAATGAAAATCAATATATTTAACAGTTACAGTTTAGTACTTTGGTCTAATTTTTAGTTGAGACACTTCAGATGCGCACTGTTCACCATGGTGGTTTTATGGCTTGAAATATGATTGGAATCACTTCAAAAAGGTAAATAATGTATATGGATATAGGTATCAAAACTGTAATGTGTGTGTGTGTACAGGTACACATGTGTATGTATATGTGTATATATATATATATGTATGTATATAGTTATTATTGGTAATGTATATGTATGTATATATGTGTATATATATGTATATGGGAGATAAACTGTTCTATGTTTATATTGTGTTAATATATATATATATATATATTTATTTATTTTTGCTCGAAATAAACTTCAATAAATACAGTAAAGCGCAACATGTGCCGCGTAAATCTGTCATATAGGCGACATAAAATTATAATGAGAACATCATTATAATTCCGTGCTTGGTACACAGCTTTAATAGTGAGACTTTTGTTTTTGTACGGTAATCAGGCTCTAAAAAATGATATAAAAAATTTGGATTTAGATTTATTGGCCAATATATCGGTTATCGGATTTCAAATATAAAGAATTATCGGTTATCGGCATCGCACAAAATTTTCATATCTGTGCATCCCTAATAAATATATACATATAAAGAAATGGGGGGGGAAATTGTTCTGCTACTATAATGTGAACGAGGTTAAATTTGTGTTTGGCTCATAATCATATGATATAATGATATGATGCATATTATGTATCCCTACCATGGAAAAGTGCTCTTGGCCCTGGAGCCCCAGGGGCCATAGTAAGTGACGCGAGGCCCCTGGATCCGCAGTGAGCCCTGAATGCAGTCCTGGCATCCACAGCTCCACAGGGGGGTGATGTGTCTCTCCCTGAACCCTGGAGCGGTGCCATATCTCCGACTCTCACTGAATTCAGGACAGAGCTCACTGTCTGCGTGGATCTTTCTTCAAAGCGCCTGTGTCTGTTAACCGCTCCGTTCTCTGAGCTCTTGATTCTCAGTGGTGTTTCACAGCAGCGAGGAAGCTGTTCCTCCTCCTCATCATCCATCGGCGGAGTCAGCAAAACTGCCCTGGAATATGACACAGACTGTCACTCAGTGCCATATTGGACTTCACATGCTGTTCGTTTCTTTCCGTGTATTACACAGGGCCTCTAAAAAGTTATTTTGTTCCTGTTTTTCATTCTAGTGCAGTGGTTTTGCTTCAGGACCCATATTTTACATTGGATATTAAGTGGGGACCAAACACAATGGCAAACATGTTACAAAAGTAAACAAAATAAAACATTTACACATATTGTTTATTTATTGGTTTACTACTAATTGACCGATGAATATGTCCCAAAATTTGATTGGACGCACCGTTTTGGACATAAACAACACAAAACATGGCCATTTATCTTCCCTTTTAAAATATGATAAGCTTGTTTATTTTCTAACCCAAACCATGTACAGTTATCATGTTCACTGAGCCTTTTATCATTTGCATATAGCATTGTTTTTCCTCTGTCTCCTCTCCAGTGCATTTTAGGAACACTTGGCCTTATGCAAACACCGAATCTCACAGAGAGCTCACCCACATTCACAAGAGCAACCAAACACGCCGGATCTAAATAGGTTTGAGTTATTACGAGCATTTTATTTGGTTTAACAATGAGTCATTACGATCAGACAGTTGATCAGCACGTAAGTGCAACTTCTGTCATCAAAGTGCAGTGAGATGACTAAGATAGTCACAAACCAAACCGCCAAAACGTCAAATGGCGACATTTCAAAGGAGCCTCATACAAATGAGAGGAAGTGCTCAAAAGAGTTTTCCCAGAAAACAATACCTCTAAAATCTGTACCATCATAACAAGTCGGTTTATGCATGCATTGCACTTTACTCTTAGATAACTTTATAATTAGATAAGATGTGAAAATTAAATAATAAATAAAAAAACTATACCTAATGGCATGAATAATCTGATCAACTGAGGGTTACAGTACAGATGCAGTTACAGTGAAATTGGTCAAATTGACAAAGCTTAAAGAGTTGCATGAAGACTTTTCAGAAATGCATAGATATGTAATTTGCTTGCAGTGCATGAAGTCTGAAGTGAAAAAGACATAATAAATTAAAAACCCAGATATTTATATATTTTTATTGTGTTAATAGATTGATTCTCACATGGACAGATAAATATCAATGTGAATAACACTCAATATGGTTTGCTGGTCTTTGCTTGGTTAAGCCTGGTCTGTTGGCTGGTTTTAGTGGGAGTGGGGATGGGGGGAGGATGGGGGGGGGGGGGGGGTAAAGACAATTGGACAATTGAAGACTATCATCAATCCCTCCAATTATTTAGAAAAAAAACATTTTAGGCTGGGTTAAGGTGTTGTTTTCAGCAGGGAATACAAACCACACTACAACATATACCATAAGCATTAGGTAATGTCAAAATAGAAAGCATCACGACACCATGAAACTTAATGTGAATGTCCCTCTTTGATGTTTCAGATTTTTTAAAGTTTAGATGGATATCTGAATCAGAACATCATATTGGGATTATTTCATTGTATTAGATTATGATCTTTATTCTGTAATTTAACACTTTCTTTCACAGATCAAAACACTGAAACTTTGTTTTGTTTTTTTACTGACACAAAAACAGTCACTTCGGTTCTTCTTTCAATAGAGCACACCACCAAAAAAAAATCCTAAACTACAGAATGAAACTGGAGCAAATGAGACAGAAACAGGAGGCACTCACCGCCAGCGCTTGGATGTGTCTGTCAGTGCTGTTTTTATTCCGCTTTTTTGTGTCAGAGCTCTTTTATTCCGTCTTCACTCTGCTTGTATTTACTAACACAGACTCGCTCCGTTTTCATTCTGCGCCCTCCGCTCGAGTTGTTTGTATTGGACACGAGCGCGGTGAAGGTCCCGCCCATCTCCGCTGACGTAACATGATATGATAATTAGCCCAAAAGAGGCGGGAGTCGGTGTGTTGTTGGTGCCCGAGGGAAAAGGTCAGTTTAGGGTTTGTGTGTTGACTCTGTCAGTCTCTCTTTTAATATATAAACGGAGCATTTCAGCAATTTTATCACATTAAACCATTAAACTTTTTGAGATTAGTGGTCGTGTAAAAAAAAAAAAACGATTTAATTCCGCTTTTGATGTTGGATTTATTGAATAACTTCAAAAGTGGTTTAACTAATCAAAATTTGACAAAAGCGTGCTTTCATTGACAGCCTTATTGTGACTTATTGTTTTCCAACTGGAAATTGCAAGTGCTATTTCATTATTATACTGCAGATGAATATTTTGGGAGGTGTTGTTGATGCTTGAAAATAGGCTACATTATGTTTTGGGCAAGTTATCAGTCACATGACAGATTGCGTACTTCCGGGGAGCATTGTTGTGTAAACTATTGAGACTATATTTGTATGTATATGTTCTTAATAGTTTACACAATGCTTCCAATGCTGGGATTTTAATGCCCAAGACCACCCCTGTATCTTATATACACATAAATAACAAAAAGCAAAGTAACATTTTACCATCAAACTTATTGATAAGCACACCTAAAAAATATACAAAGTAAAATAAATTTAGATTATGCTCATCTATAAAATGACACTTTTTAATGCATAGTATAAATTATTAACAATTGACCGTTCGCAAAAGCCACGCCCCTTAGTTATTGTTACTACGCCCGTCAAACAATTGAGAACCAGACACATGGCTGGGTTGAGATCCATACATTAGCTAAGTGTTTTGGAGTAATGCAGCAGACATATCCTCCAGGGCACGACAGAAAGTATAGACAGAATAGCGCACGGGAGCACATGCACACAACAGTTTTGTAAAATTATATATCAATAATTGTTTTTTTATTATATATCATTTTACAAAACTGTTTTGCGCATGTGCTCCCGCGCGCGCTATTTCAGTCACAACACTGCAATCAGAGGACGCGCTGAAACATCAACTCTCGATGCTGTTCTCTTCATTCATAACTCAGCCTTCTGAGAAGGATATATGTGTAAATAGTTGTGCAACTGCGCGAACTTTGTTTTGAAGTTTAATGTTTGAGTTCCAGAGGAATTTGTGACTGTGTACCTGTTCAACCACATCAAAGTTTCGTAATTAGTAAGTCCGTGCTTTTTCTCTTTTTTCCTCTTGTTTGCTGACTGATGAGGGGCCGCAGTGCCGTAGTGAAACGGTGTTTGTACATGTAGCCTATTTTTTTTTATAATAGTTGCAAGCAATCATAAAATACAGCAAGTTTTAAGCCCGTGCAGACCTCACTGCCATAGGCGCATCGTTGCACTATCTTGCTGAAATCGGAATGTTTGACGGAGGTCCTTCTCCTAGTTACAGTTGCTGAGCTAGGATTGGACGAGAACCGTTCGAGGGCGGGGTTTTGCGAACGGTCAATTATTAATAATGTAATACATTTTCCGTGTGTGAAGTATGGAGTATGCTTTCTGTCTAGAGACTTGCGCTTTCCGCATCCCGTGTGAAACTGACTTCTTAATGTTGAAGTGGTACTATCGGCCCAATTAATGAGCGGCCCACCAGGAATTTTCCCAATTCTCCCAATGGCCACTCCAGGCTAGTGTTGGGGAAGTTACTTTTTAAGTCCATAACTTAGTTACTTTTTATGGAAAGTAATGCATTACATTACTTTTGCACTACTTTTCTTCATCTGGGCTGGGCTTGCTTGTTTGTTTTGCAATAAAAAAATATCTTACCACTGCATAATACTATACTTTACTCATTACTTGAAAAGAGTAATCTGATTACCAACTAATGCATTACCCTAAGTGTGCGTGCGTGCGTGCGTGCGTGCATGCGTGCGTGTGGAAGGCGTGTTGTTTTTGTTTTGTTGTTTTGTAGTGGACATATACACTGACATTGATATTTGTCAACCTTACAAGTTATTATTGTGATCAGTTTGTACACTTTTAACATTTTCTAAATGTTTGTGCATGCATATTTTTTGCCTAAGCCAGAATTTAAGTGCACGTTCAAGTGCACTTGTTGTAAATGGGCAGTGAGTCACCTGAATATTACTGTCTTCCTGTTCTCACTCACTTGCAATGACATCATCCTTTCCGACAGCCGTTGTGCTCAGCATTCCTGCACACACTGTTGCTGCGCTTCTCAACCTTGAGGTCGCAATGGCTAATTTAAAGATGAATTACTGTTCTAGAAAACTCAAAAGAATGTGCTGATTAACATCTTTTAGTTTATAGTGTGTAAGCTTTATACAAGCCTGTCTGAATGTTTTAAGCCAGCATGCAAACTTCATTAGTCAGTGCAGGACAACACATTGCTGGCAGGGATTTCATTTTGCTGAAATGCTGGGATGGTTTTCAGATGAGGATAAGGTAGAGACAAATCTCTGACTAGAGGAAGAGGATTGAAATAGACTCAAAGTGACTCTGTTTCTACGGTAACTGTGGATGGGGAAGTACGAGAGATGAGAGCGAGGCAAAACAAACGCTGGCGCTGCCTCCGTGGCAACAGCTACATCATTGGTTCCTGTTTCATAGTAAAGACCTGTTAAAAAAAAAAAATCACAAGAGGCCCAGGAGACACCTCCCTCACAACTGCATGTTGCATCAGAAAGATTCTACAAGAGGAAGAGCAACACACACACACACACACACACACAAACATATCACATGCTCCACTTCACTCTACAGCCCCCTCCTTCCTCCCCGCTCTCCCGCCAAAACATCTCAGTGAGTAAATCCTGCCTAGAAACCAAACAGCTGACTTCTGCCTCTCTGTGATTGGTGCAGCTCCCTAGCAACGGCGTGTGTTAATTCAGCCAATCAGGCGCTGAGTTTTCTGCACTTTCAACCAATAGCAAGCAGCCCCAGCTTACCCAGGCAGTAACAGTGACTTGGTAACTGTCCGGAAGAACAGAAAGCAACTGTGATTGGCGAGATCCGTGCTGCGTCCTCATTGGCTGCTCATGCCGATCTCTCAGTCATTCATATGTTTTTGCGGCTGCTCTCTTTTGCCCTGAAGGGATACACCCACAGCAGAAGGTCAACTTCTCTTCAACCTGATTGGCCGAGCAACAACGTGGACTCCTAGTAACAAACCACAATTGCTTAAACAGGGTGTGGTTAGGCTTCTGTCAGTCATCCAAATGCTAGCCAAACATGATGTTGTTGCTGCCGGTCTGCTCATATTAAGAAGTATTTTGTGTGACAAACAGGCCTTCATTAACACACTTTTTGCTCTGGGAGTAAAATTCATACTTCTGTGTTTGTTCACACATATTTGTATTACTGCAACAGTGTTTGCTAAGATTCACTGCTAATATTTACGTAGCTCCTGTTCAGCATCTGTCAGTTTGGTTGTTTATATTATTTCTTGTTAATGTCTTTGGTTACTTTTTTATTTGGTAACACTTTATTTTAGAGTGTCCTTGTTACATATGTTATATGTACTTACCATACATGTAAACAGTAAATTATGCATAATTACATGCAACTAACCCTCAACCAAACCCTAATCCTACCCTAACCCTATAGTAAGTACATGTAGTTGCTTAAAATTACTCCGTACTTAAATGTATAATTACATTGTAACAAGGTCACTGTAAAATAAAGTGTTACCATGTCTTTTTAGCCGCAACTTATTTTATGTCTAATTTTAGTTTTGATCCATTTTACAATCTATATATCACACATTTATCATTTACAACATCATGTTTGGGGTCTAACTGGTCCAGAAAGTGTTAACTTGTCATTCTCCTGTTTAAACTTTAGATGTGTGGAGAGCAGTGCGTGATTCGCCTAACAAGAGGAACGAGTCCCCAGATGAACGAGCGCAACCGAAGACGAATCAGAAGTGACATCATGGTTGTAAGATTGCATGACATCATGCTTCAAGGTAGACAGATTATTATGTCAAATTTGAACCAGAAGGAACTGGCAAAGCAATTAGCAGTCGCAATGATTTAGAGTTTTTTTTAAAGCTAATTCGATTATTTTCAGATGTGTTGGTACAGCAGGCTGATTTAAAGTATAAGACACATTGGCAATAATCTGAGACTTGTGCCTATACAGATATTCAGTCCAATCTTTGATTGCAGTTGCATATCGCATTACAATTGGAAAACAAACAGAAACAATAACAGAAACTGTGTTTTGCCCTGACCACAGTATTCAGAGATCGTACCGTTTAGGATGCCTGTAAATACAGTCACACTTCTAATACATACAGTACTTGTTGTTATTAACTAAAAAATATATACTTTATTAACTTCAATATTAACTATTTTAAAATGAAGTACCATAATGAAATAAAACTTAAATAAAAATATTTGATTAGTAAAATATTAAATATTATATGAAAAACTTTTTTTAACTAACCAACTAACTGAAATAAATAAGTTGAAGTACTAAACTAAAAAATGAAATAAAACATTTATGAAAATTAAACGAACATCAGTGTATAGTATCCTACAGTAATATTCCCTACTTATTCAGATGAGAAATTATTTACATTTAGCAGCGCTTTTATCCAAAGCGACTTACAGAAGAAAAGAAAAGCATTCATCAAAGAGCCAACAATACACAGCGCCAGGTTTATTTAGACAACTAGGAAACCAGCTGTAGAAGAGAAGAAATGCAGATTTGTGTGTGCGTACTGGTTTAACAGTGTGAAATCATGAAGTGCTTGTGGAAGAGGTGCGTCTTCAGCTGCTTCTTAAAAGATGTGATGATCTCAGGAGGTTGGCAGCTCATTCCACCAGAGAGAGGAACCGAGAGATTGAAGGTTTTGGAGAGTGACTTTTTGCCTCGTTGTGAGGGAACAACAAGACGTCTCTCATTCAGTGACCTGAGCTGGTGGGAGGGAGCATACATTTTATAGTAGTGGTGGGTTGAAGTAGGGGGAGCACTTCCAGTGGTTTGTCCTGAAAGCCAGCGTTAGAACTGAGATCAGCAGGGGTGTAACATGATTCCTCTTAAAGGGGTCATCATCAGATGCAAAATTCACTTTTATATGGTGTTTGCATATACATGTCTTTGCAGTGTGTGGAAACAACCACCATACAATGGAAAAATCCATTCACTCCTTTTTTTTTTTATCCTAAAAAAAGTCTCAATACTCAAGCCGTCAAGTCTTGTCTTGTCACTTGATAAACTTATGTATGGTTAAGCCACTGTCACTTGGACTATTTTAACGATGTCTTTTATGGGCTGGCACGTTTCAATTACAATAGGAGGAGTGATCCATCTCTCAGATTTAATCAAAAATATCTTAATTTGTGTTTCCAAGATGAACGAAAGTCTTACGGGGTTGGAAAAATATGAGGCTGAGTATTTACTGACAGAATTTTTATTTTTTGGGTGAACTAACCCTTTAAAGAGACATGCACCGAAACAGGTCACTGTGAACAGAGCTGTGTTTGAGGAGATAAAAAGGGTGTTTTACACAACCATTGAGGAATTTGAACCAAAGTATGTTACAAACTTTACATGAAGACCCAAAGAGTCAGACCAACTTGTGGAAAATGGGCATCCGATGACCTCTTTAGACTGATTGAAGACTAGACGAGCTGAGAGGGTTAGTCGTGCAGGCCCGCTAGTAGAGCATTGCTGTAGTCCAGTCTTGAAATTACAAGCTTTTGGACGAGTTGATGTTGCATATTCTGACAGGAGGGGTATGATTTTCCTAATGTTATTGAGCGCTAATCTGCTTGAGATGTGGGTGGAAAAGCTCAGCTTGTCGTCAAGCACTTCCCCCGGGTTCCTTGCTGTCCTGGATGGTTAGTGTTGTGGACCCCAGTTGCACAGTGATGTTGTGGTCAACTTATGGGTTTGCAGGGATTACAAGGAGCTTTGCAAGGTTGAGCTACAGATTGAAATGAAATTTTATTTCGAGCAATATAGTGACATATAACAAAGGCAAAGTAAATTCACCTTACTTTCATAACATAAATCAATCAATTGCTCGAAATGGAGTGGGAAGAAGTCAGACTTATTTAGACTCTGTTACAATTAAAAAGAAAAACAAAGCTAGCTGCTTCCTTAATTTTTAACGTTATCATAACTCTCAATTACATATTTATATATACACATGTGACCCTGGATCACAAAACCAGTCATGAGTCGCACTGGTATATTTGTGGCAATAGCCAACAATACATTGTATGGGTCAAAATTATCGATTTTTCTTTTATGCCAGAAATCATTAGGATATTAAGTAAAGATCATGTTCCATGAAGATATTTTGTAAATTTCCTACTGTAAATATATAAAATATTTATTTTTGTGAGTGAATGCAGCACAATCGCGAACATAAATGCACAACTTTAAAGGCCATTTTCTGAATGTTTTGATTTTTTTGCATCCTCAGATTCCAGATTTTCAATAGTTGTATCTCGGCCGAATATTGTCCTATCATAACAAACCATACATCAGTGGAAAGCTTATTTTTTCAGCTTTCAGAGTATGTATAAATCTCAATTTGGAAAAAATTACCCATGTGATTGGTTTTGTGGTCCAGGGTCACATATGAAAAAACAAACATATCTTAATTAAACACCATATATTACTGCAGGTAACAATTATAGTACCAACAATGGTTAAGAGTAGCTAGTTGTGGTACTCTCAGCTGCGTTTAACACTATTTACCATCTTAAAATCTGTGACGTTTGTACAAAAGTGGCAAGGAACATGAGCCTAAAATTGCCAGTGCCACAGCATTTTTTTATTGTACAATTACAAATAAAAAGTAGCTATAAGGTAATAAAGGACATTATGATAATGTCAAAATTGGTTGTCTGAAAGGCAGGCAGAGATACGAGCTGAGACTGGTCATCAGGTTTAAATGAAAGCTTGAGCTGTGTATCATCTGCATAACAGTGGTAGAGAAGCCATGTGCCTTTATGATTGTGCCCAGTGAGGTTGTGTAGATCCAGAAAAGAAGATGACCGAGCACTGAACCTTGAGGCACACCGGTGATTGTTAAATTTGATGTTTGAGTGATTCTAGTCCATTAGATCACCTTCAAGATTATATAATTAGTTAATTACCCTTGATGCTAGAGTCAAGTCAAGTCACCTTTATTTATATATAAATAAAAAAATTCGAGCTTCACCTGGTAGCCTATATGCGTGTATAGAAAACACTACTTTGGAAATCCCAGAGATGATGTCAACTTCAGCAGCTCCGGATCAATGGAAACATTTCCAGCCTCAGCCGGAGCCCGAAGGGAAGATGGTGACAGATGATGTCAGCAAACTGCAGCCTGGCATCCAATAGGGTCCCATGGGATCTCCTGTGTTGAGCACCTGCATCCTATAAACATGTGTGCGTTCATTGAAAAAAAGATGTCAAACCACCTTAGTACCACAAATACAACTGGGCTCTAAAAATAGCAAAGAAAGCAGCACACATTCCTTAGGTGTGAGATAAGTTTGGTTTTGTGTTGAGTCATATGTCACTGCAAATGCCAAACAAAACGGTGTATGTGTGTCCTATAACTGTAATCAATCTGAACATATTTTGTCAGAGTTGGACTTTTTTTTTACGTCTAATACTTAAAATCTTATTTATTGAGGTCAGATCTCAGTTTAAACTTTATTTCCTTAAACTTTAGGGCAGTCACTTCACTTCACAGTGTCCAAAATATAAAAAATGTTATAGCGTGCTCTACTGGTGAAACCCTGACACTGCATCGAAATATCAGCATTAAATTCTCTTTCTGAGAAGAATTGAAATGTCAAATTGAACACCTTTCTGAAAGTACATTCCAAATATACATTAACATACATTTAACAATGATTTGTTAGCTCAAAAAGAAATGCTTCAAAAGAAAACCGAAGAATAGAATGTTTAAAAATATTTCACGTAATAACTTATATTATATATTAAATTATATTTACTAGCAACTGTTTCATAATGACCCCTGACATTATTCCCGATATTAGTGAGAATCAACACTACAAATGAAGAAAAGAAAATGTTCAGAATGACAGAACAAAACACAAACAAGAATACAAAACGAAGAGCTAATGAATACTTAAACCCCGTTTTAAAAGTTATGTTTTATGATATGACAATGCTAAGGTAATGCATGCTTAATGTCTACTGTATCATATTTGATATGCAAGTTTCTAAGGCCTCTAAATTATCAACATGATCAAAACTTTGCTGAAAAACCCGTTGAACAATCTACTACATGCATGTCTTCTGCCTTATGAGTAATAGTTTATACATTTTTAGCATGTAAAAAGTCTTGTAATTTTTACTAATTTTTATAAAGTAAACATGAGAATTACTTTTATAGTGTTTATTAGCTTATGAAAATTACTGGACTGAAGGAACTTATGTTTACTTGATTATCCATAATTTTGTATCAAAATGTGAGTATCAAATGAGGAACGGTTATTTGTTAATCTCTCAATCATCATTATATTGCATTGTATTATATTTGCCCTCTACAAGAAAAACAATACAGACCTTTGATAATAAAGCTAAGCATTTAAATATCATCTTAAGACATGTTATTTGACGATAGAGTGACAACTGATATATATGCCTTTTATGTAAGTAGTCTGTGACTGTTTTATTTAACTGTAGACAGTTATAAAGATATTATTTAAATTACAAGCTGTCGGAATTTCATCTTACTTTCTGGCAATATAAATATCAGCAACTACACCAAATTGCATATTTTGATTTTATTTGGGCCTCTGTCTTGTACCGTTAAACATGTTATCACGTGGATGAATATGCAAATGATATGCAGATGAGGATATGCATAGTAAAACTAGGCGTTGTAACTTACAACTTGTAAGCTCCGTATATGGTTCTTTCGGGGAGACGCATGTGCGCACAATCTTCCGCTGACTGGGATTTATAAAGTGAATCCTGCGCAGGTTCTGGCGTACGCACAGTTTTATAAGTGAATATTTTTTTGCGCACACCATTTTTGGCTTTCGGGCGCACGTACACTTTTAATAACGATCCTATGTATAAATGAAGTGATTGTACATATATGCAGAATTATTAGTGGCAGCAGTTCATAAACATGATTAAACTGTTATCGCTCTCTCATACATTACACTAAAGTACTTTTCAAAGAATATTTGTTTGAAAAAAAAAAAGGTGTACATTTTGCAAGTCATTAGTCAAATTATCGTGATGCTTGTAAAAATTCTTAAATCAAGATGCCTTTACTAAAGTAAAGTCTTGTTTTCTGGGGGGGGAATCAAAATAAAGTGAGTTTTTGATTAAAACAAGCTAAATTATCTGCCAATGGGGTAAGAAAAATACTCTTGTTTCCATTTGAATAAAGTATTTTTCTTAAATTAAAAACTCACTTAATTTAAAATTCCCCATAAATCTTTTACATGTTACTCATAAATGCATCCTGATTTAAGAATTTTTAGATATTTGGACTGGAAACAAGACAAAAATACTAAGTAAGAAAATATTGTTGTGTGTGCTTCAGTTCTACAGAAAGCCTTTTGAAATGTCCCGTAAACTGACAAGGTTGCATTTGTTCGGCTGTGGCTGAACACCTCATTTGTTAATCAGATGAATGACCGATTACTGCGAGCTTGAAATGAACAAGGGTTTCTATTTACTAATTCGTTGTTAGGCATCAGGAGAATGTTTGTGTTTGTAAGACTGCGATTCTATCTGTGTTTATGTGTGACAATCAGTTGCGCTGATCTCAGTGGCAGTGATAGAAAATCATCAGTGATGTCAGTGATGCTTTACATTTTAACCATAACATGGGAGAAAATGTCACAGTTAGTCACTGTAAGTAATGTAAAAAGTTACAAACTAGTTAGTTAGTTAGTTCAAGTTTATTTACTACAAAAGTTTTTAAAAAATCCTATTGATAAACTTTCATAAAATAAAATAACACTCAATAACATAAAAATGTATTTATATAAAATTAAATAATTAATGCAAATGCAAAACCAAATATATATTTTTTGTACCGGTAAATCTTTTTCAGGGAAAGTTTCTTTAAAAAAGTCAGTTTCTTTATTGGCACACATAGGCTACTTTAAATGTGCTCACTATAAATAAAGTTGAATATATATATATATATATATATATATATATATATATATATATATATATATATATATATATATATATATATATATATAGGCTACATATACATATATGTATGTATATTTAAAAAAAGAAATCAATTCAAAAACAGCAGACCAAGTACAAGCAATAATGTAAAATGTAAACAATTTTTTTTTTTTTCACTAAACACAAAACTGTCAAATAATATACCAAGATGTCAAACCACTGTTATTTTAAATGGTAAATGGTAAATGGACTGCATTTATATAGCGCTTTCACAGACCCAGTGGCCACCAAAGCGCTTTACAATATTGCCTCACATTCACCCATTCACTCACTCATTCATTCATACACCGACGGCGGTGTCAGCCATGCAAGGCGATCCAGCTCGTCAGGAGCAGCTGGGGTTAGGTGTCTTGCTCAAGGACACCTCGACACTTGGTCAGGTGGAACCGGGGATTGAACCACCAACCTTCCGGTTTGTAGACAATCTACATGAACCACTGAGCCACTGTCGCCCCTAAATAATCATTCATATAAAACTACAACATTTAAAATCCATGACTTGGGTCTATTGAACATTTTGTTATTTATATTTTCACTGTATCACCTTATTTGCTTCTTTATAATGTTTGTTGATGCTTCATATAATGATCCCTGTTCTCTTGTGTGCATCATTGTCCGGCTGCATATAAACCTTGTGTTTACGATCAACTTTACAACATTAACCCTGGAAAGCCTGCGGAAACTCTTTGCTTATATAATCATCTAACCGTACAGAGCGTCTCGTCCCGCTGTTCCCGTTAGCTGGTTTGCATGAAGAGATGTGGTTAACAAAAACACAAAACCACAGCGGGAGGGAGGAAATGCTACATGCAAAATGAAGTTCCATCTATATCTGATGAAATGACACTGAAGTATTTGGAAAGACTCAACGTCTCTTCACCAGGTAAGAAGTTTGTTTCAGTTATATTACAACAGGGGAAATAAAGTGGTAAAATAACACGATGCAATTCAGTAACGGATTTTATCTTTTGTTCTACGCTGGTTTACTTTTGAAGTTTTTGCTTTTTCACTTTTTTTTTATAATTTTGAATAAAATGATTTTCTAAATGTAAATGCTAAAATCTAAATGCCATTTGACTCAATATTACATAACATTGTATGAGATAATGTGATGTTGGATTCTCAAAGGATAAAAAAAAGATCCTTTTTCTTCTTTTCTTTTAGATAACTCTTGTTCTTATTGTCTACAAAGAGTGAGAGAGAAAAAAATACAGTTTTACACTTTTCTTCTTGCAGCTCTTCAGATGTTTTTGAGGAACCTGGAGATCCTGTCAGGGATGAAGTGGAACATCTGTGGTCTCCTGCTTATATCTGCCCTCTTCTGCGAGTCTGCAAAAGATGATTTGGAAAAATGGTGTAAGGATAAACCTAGGAAACCTGTTTGTACTTTACTTAATAAAATAAAACCCTCAACTCAGTCCATAGATTCAGGCAATGGACATGATACGGAGGGCATCTTCATACTCGGTACAGATGGTTTCATGGGATACATGAGAACAGGTGAATGTAAAATACTAAATGTAGTGGGTAAATGTTTATTTTAATGTACATAAAAGTTACTTTTGGTGACCACATTGTTTATCATTTGTTCTTTAAATAGGTGATTGCAGGAACATATCACAGAACCAATCTGTTTTTTGGTGTAATTCTTCTCAACTGCCAGGTAAGGAGAAACCAAATGTGGCCTAAACAGCATATTAAAGACAGAAACTTTCTACATTCTACATACATGTATAAACATTCCTCAAAATGTTTTTTGTTGTTGTTGTTGCATGTAATAATCTCAAAAACAAAGAAAGTCATAATCTTTTGTGCCATTAACAGTTTATAATAGGTCTAGAGCCATTTTTAAAATCTCAATGTCATTAACTCAACATGATAAAGTTTGCAGTGGTCGATTCTGGACAGGAATAATCTTAAAGTTACAATGAAATGGACAAATCTTTTCTTCGGTATTGTGACGTATATCTGAGTGTAATGGATTATTGCAAAAAAAAAAAAAGTTCACTCTTAAAGGTTAAATGGAGTTTTATATAGAACTTAATTAATTAAAACTTAATCCATAAAATACAAAGCGCTTGACAGAAGAATCCTTTAAAGAGTGTAGGATGGGAAGTCAAAGGCTTCATACATAGGCCTACTATATACAAGATCATGCATTTCAATGCAAATAGATGGGGTGAATTGTTTTTTAAGGCCTCGTTGTTTTGTTTTTCAGCTGTGAGGCAACAGTTCAACGTCACTGTTTTATCAGTTGAAGAAAATAACGCCTCACTGTCTACAATAAACAGCAGCGGTGGGTTTGAATGTAGCCTTTCCTGTATTGATTTTTTGTATGAGCTGCTTAGCACCATTATCTTCACATAATGAAAACCTCTAAATGTTCTTTAGGAAATCGCTTTATTTTTGAGTTATTTTTGTTTTCTAACCTGTTGTTTCGCAGATTTTGGTTTGTCTTTATTTAAAGACTCTAAAGACTCAGCATACACACTCAACATAAGCAGATCAATTATATCAGATCAATGTGTAATAGAAGGGCCCTGCAAAAATTACACTTGGACAAAATGGATTGCAGAACAAGGTGAATGAAGAATCTTTCATTTTGCTTATATTTATTTTGTATGCTTTTTAGAAATAGAGGAGGCGTGTTCCGGCGCAAACATTCCCTGGCGCTATTTTGCAGTTACAAAAAACAATTCCGCCACAGACCAGGAGAAACCTAGTCTAAAGTCAGTGGCGCGTTATTCAGATGCTATTTTAAGGGCGCATGCTTGGCCATAATGTAGCGTGTGCACAACACACATACACTTTGCTTCTCTCATCTACACAGATGCAACAGTTCATATTTTTGCAAACCATAAATAATTACAAGGAAAAATATTACCACACGAGGGAAATCATTGTGGTGTCCATGAAGATGTGAAAAATAGGCATAAATCTAGATTACACATTTACCCAAATCATTCAGGCTAATTGTAGTAATGACGGATCAAACCTGTTTGATCAATAGTGGCGAGACACATCAGTATATAAGGACACCTGACAAAGTGGGTTATCCATCAAGAACCAGGAAACTTAATTCTGAAGACTGCGAAATCACCGTTACATCATGTAAGTTGCGTGTGCCGGCAAATCCGCCGTTATAATAGCGATCCGCCATGGAACAAGCGCGCCTGCTCTTAAAGCGAATGTGAGAGGACGCTCTGATTGGTTTATTTCACGTTACGCCCAAACCACAGCTATGAGTAATGTAGCGACTTCAGACCAACACATTTTAGATTTGCATCGGGCGCTAGAGTCATTTATCCCGCCGGTATAATAGCAACAGCGCCCGGGATCCGCCCACAAAGATACTTGCGTTTCGCGTTTGATACTTGTGTTTCAGATCGGTTAAATAGGGCCCTTTTTATTTAAATTGTTTGGATTTGCAGGAATGAAATTGTTGTCACATCGTCCACCTCCGAAATGTGGTTGAAAGTGTACACGTGTACAACCATAAAAAGTAGCGCGATTAGTTTTTTAAAGAGTAACTATTGAGATTGTAAAGCATTTATTCATTCAAGTAACTTCCCCAACACTGATGACAACACGTAAATGAGGCCAAAACGCCACATACTGATTTTCCCTTGGATCATTACAAATAATTCAGTTTTGAAGTTTGTAATCCTTGTAGTGTTGCTTGAAAGTTTTCTTCAAAATGATTTACTGAAATTACATTCATTCACCTTAAGCGTGTTGTTGGTCTTTTGCAGTTCAGGTATCTGTTAAGAGCATATTTTTGTTCTCTTTATTAAAGGTTGTAATTGGACCATTTCAAAAACATTTCCAGACATAAGTAAGTATTATCCCAACAGTCTAAATATGATCTTAAAGATGTATTAGAGTGTCACCAGCTGCTGTATATGCTATAATTATGTGTGTTGTGTATGTAAGATTGTAGGATGACCTGCCTGAATCCCACAAAGGCATGTGAGAGCGCAAAATATGATCCCAGCTGTAGTGGTAAGAACGTGTTTCAATATGCCTATTTTTCTAAACCAGACGGTTCTGCTTTAATAACTTTTTGAACACACTAAAAGTGTAATTTAACCACAATGCTGTATATATTGCTTTTAATCTGTCACGGTTTGGGTTTTGTTCCTTGTTCTTATTTCATGTATGTCATGTGATCCCTTGTTCTAGTCATGTGATCCTGCCACCTGTTCCCTTGTTTGTGTCATGTTGTTATTGGTTCATTGTTTAATTGTTCACAGGTGTCCCTTGTCTAGTCATAAGTCTTGTGTATTTAAGCCCTCATGTTTGCCCTGTGTCTTGGTCTTGTCTTGAATGTTTCATGTCGTTGTCCTTGTTTCTGTTTCATGCCTGGCCATGTCTTGGTTTTGTGTTTGATTATGTTTCAAAGTAAAGTTGCATTTGGGTTCTTAACCAGCTTGCCTCCATGTGAATTTGTTACATAATCATTCCATATTCATTGTTTTCTTTTAACTTTTCTGTTTTTACACAGATGATAATGCAGGTGATGAAAGTAAAATGAACACCATTAAGATCTATAATGATAATGCAACTTGTTTTAAGTGTGGAAGTGCTTTTCAAAATGTGGATGAACTCAAAGAAATACCCCAAGAAATGTCGAATCTATTTACCGCTAATAATACTAATAAAAGAGAGACAGATGCTGGAGCAGCTGCGTAAGTACTTTTTTAAAACAAAAGTGATTTTAAGTCTACTCAGTTTTTTTTTAGAGATAATGTTTATTATACAAGCATTAGTTTATCTTTTAAATTGTAAAATAAATGACCATATTCAGGAGGTTTCCATAATAACTTGCTGTACTTAATATTGTAATTAAGTAATAAAATATTAAATAGGGGAGACCGGGGCTAGTTGTCACAGGGGATTTATCCCATCTAACCCTCTATGTAGTACCTGTTGTCTCAATGGTTGTAAATTGTACCATTTTCTTTTTAATTTCCTCTTAAATCAAAGATATTATCACATCTAAAACACAAATCATTTTGTATCTTGTTCAGTATGGCCATGAAAAATCTCTCCAGCCTGCTGTCTTTCATGGAGAATTTGACCATAGCATCTATTTCCATGGGTAGCGTTAAAGGGGTTTTAAAGAAAATTCAAAATGTGTCTGATGCCAAGAAGTCTGCTTTCATCTACTCTGCAAAAACAGGCATTAGAGTAAGTGTAAAGATGACAAACATACACACATCTTGTTTAATTCTGCATAATGTGGTGAAAATATGTTTCTCTCTTAAAAACATAACATGCACTGAACTGAACTCAGCACTGAAATCGCCTTATGTTTACAGGTTATAGATGATATTTACGTACTGAAAGATTATCCCAACGCTCTCACTATTCCAAAGGAAGCCTCACTGCAAGCGTTCAACAAAAGGGCAGGAAATGCTTTTCTGGGTGTGTTCAGATTTCCCAACATGTCAAAGGTATATAAGAAAACTTTGATTTTTCATGTGAAATGTAAGCTTAGGTCTTTTTCATGCCGTACGCACAGGTAATACACAAGCTGTATGCTTATATAGAGAGATATGTTTATATTACAAAAGATATATAAAGGTTTATAGTGCACTTTCAATGATTCTATCATGCTACACCTGGAAAACTATAGGCTTTGTCAAGTTTTACTATGCGCTTAAATGATTTTAACTCGTGCATCATAACACAAGACATTCTTTTAAATGAGTGATTTTAATGAAACTAGATTTCTTGCAAACAGATAATCAATAATACCTGTATTCATAAAATGTGTGGCTTAAAATAAAATAAAAATTTGTAGGCATGCAAATCCTGAGTATCCTGAACATTGAAATGCCTGTTTCACTACTGACATTGATCTTATTTAATCTATTCATTAATGAAAATTAATGTTTCTATATAGAAGCCTGATTCTGTTTCTCAGCAATCCAAAAAACAAAAACAATCCCATTTCATTTTTATTAAAGGATGAAAACAACAGTACGGTTTTGGGGAATGAAGTTTATGCAATCGAAATGGGGACACCAATTTCAAATCTGACTGAAAACATCAGTTTGGCCTTCAGCAATACAGAGGTAATGTATGGTGCATGGAAGAAAAACTATTTTTAAATTTTCTAAATTAGTCTCAAATCTTATTTTTTTAAATATCTTATTTTTTTCCTGCAGAACATGAGGGGAACTCCTGTCTGTCACTCATGGGATGGAAGCGGTCTGTAATGCTTTTGTGTTTTTATATATATTTAATTAGTTTGAATTAAAGGGAATATGGATATGATAAATATCCATACAGTATATCAAGAATATAGTATTCTTAATAAATGGATATTTATATGTATATTAAGAATTTTAAATGAGTTTTAAAAAATTTGCTTAATTAAACTCATAAAATGTAAAAAAAATATGAATCACATAAACTATGGTCCATTCCCTTGTTCCATTAATATTTACACAAAATGTTTTATTAAGCTCTATTTTTTTACTCTTTTAAAATTCTTAATTCATAATATGTAAGGATTATTCAATTAAATTTGATGTAATTTTACTATACAATTGAAAATTGTAAATCTTAAAAGAAAAATGCTTTAAAAATGTTTTGTGTAGAAATATAAAGACCAAGTTAAGATGCTGTGGAGCATGAATGTCGATTTCTGATCATAAATCAACATTCATTAACTCTCTCTAAATCAACTCAAAACTAACCAGTCCCTCCTTTTCACCAGGAAATAAGCCAAACTGGACAACTGAAGGGTGTACTACGGTTACTGATGGAAATAATATAACATGTAATTGCAACCACTTGACTTTCTTCGCTGTGCTTATGGTAGGTTCTCCGTTTCCTTCTTGAATCTGTGAAGTTTGACTCACATTATAAGTTCTCTACTGCCCCCTTCAGATTTATGTTTATTTATTTATGTTAACATTTTGTGGTTACTGATATTTTAAGATTGCAAACGTTCAGACAGACCCGTGTAACTGAACAATGTTTTAATACAGGTTCCTCTGGTAACCATTTCCCAAAATGACCTTGTCACTCTCACCTACATCACGTACATCGGCTGCGGCCTCTCCATGTTTTTCCTGGTAGTCGGATTATTTATTCACTTTCTCTTAAGGTGAGACATGAGTCTCTGTACCGATGTTCACAAATGTGAGATCCCCAATATGATCTCATCAATCGACAGCATTTGTGGCGTAATGTTGATTACAAAAAATCATTATGTTTCCTCTAAATTTCTTGAAAGTGCACCTATTATGATTTTTTAGGTATTACCTTTCATGTAATGTGTAATATAGCAGAGAAGACTCTCGGAAGGGAGGTGTTTAGTTAGTGAAACCACAAACTTGCATATAATTTTACACTGAAAAGATTAATAAGACATTTTGTTTACAATAACATCATGTTAACATGCATGTTGTTTACATTTTGTAAACATTGAATATTTTAACATTTACAGATTTGCCCCATTCACTTTCTCACTGTAACCCAGATTTTTAACTTTTTCACACAAAAAAGTTGGACAAGTGGAAATGAATGAATCCATTTTAATCAACAACATGCCACAAGTGCTGTGAATTGAGCTTGACTTGTATGGTGGGTTGCACAAATGAAGTATAATATAATATAATATAATATAATAACTACCTGCTAGTTAACTGGTAAATTAAAACCAGGATCAAATGTTTAAAGTTTAAAGTAAATTTATTATCAAAGGTATATTCCTTAGTTGTGCAACTCACCCTGAAACATTTTTAATTCCCAAAGCACGGATCCAAAATACTAATTGTTTATGGATTTTCAATTTCAGGAAAGCGAAGGCCACTAATTCAGCCCACGTCCTGATGAATCTCTTTTTGGCGCTGTTTCTGCTCAACCTGGCCTTCCTGTCCAATGAGTACGTTGCACGTGCGAAAAGCCCCACCGCCTGCAAGGTCATGGCTGGGTTCATGCACTACAGTTTGCTGGCCAGTTTCTCCTGGTTTGCCGTGGAGGCTTTACACCTCTGCCTGCAAATGTCCAAACACGCAATCGTCATCAAACATTACATCCTCAAGATCTCTGTGGTTGGGTGGGGTGAGTTCAAAAACCTTTACATATGCATGCTGAATTATGTGGCCTGTGATCAGACGCACAATTTTGACTGGCAAAATTCCCATAAACTTTGAATGCTTTTGACGTGGGCCAGTAAGCAACCATTCAGAGTACCTTAACCATAATAGCAACATCCTGGCATCATCATCCTGGGATATAACATGCACATAGAATTCATGTCATATGTACAGATAAAATACTAAATCTAGATCTAAAGTCTGATCTAATCCTCAGACTATTGATTCTTATACCACAATTGCATTGTCAACTATTTGTTTCAGCTCCTCCTGCTTTTGTTGTCAGTATCATTTTCATCTTTGGCAAATATGGTGAACAGACCATACAGACGGACACAAGCAATGTAACCATGTAAGTAGACCCCAAAATATGATAAGACACTATTGTTAAAATATAATGGCAGCCATACAGGTGAAACTCGAAAAATTTGAATATCATGCAAAAGTGCATTTATTTCAGTAATTCAACTTAAAAGGTGAAACTAATATATTATATAGACTCATTACATGCAAAGTGAGATATTTCAAGCCTTACAGCTAAGCCATGATCATCAAGATTATAACAAATAAAGGCTTGAAATATCTCACTTTGCATGTAATGAGTCTATATAATATATTAGTTTCACCTTGCATTGAAAGTTTCAAATGCATTGAGTTGCCATGTGATTGGCTGATTAGATATTGAAACATTTAAACAGCTGTACTTAAAAAAGTGGGAAAATATTTACTTTCTATTAAGTTATAAAATAAAAATCAGATTTGGTTTAAATTTAGTCAATCAAATATATTTATTATAGAAAATAATGGTCAGTAATCAAATCTAGATATTTCTCATGATTCACTTAGTAAATGGTAAATAGTTATGCGCAATAATAAACAGAGGTCATTTTGTCAACTTTAACCACCTGCACTATTTTCCCTGCAGGTGCTGGATTTTAGACAACACTGTCCACTACGTCGTGAACATCGGTTTTTACTGCTTCGTCTTCATCTTCACCTCTTGCACCTGCATCGTGGTGCTGCGCTGGCTCTCCATGCTGAAGGTGAGAAAGTTTAACAAAACTGCAGCGGTGAAGCGCTCAGGAACCGCCTCATTTGACATCACCACCATCCTGGGCCTCTGCTGTCTGCTGGGACTCACCTGGAGTTTCACTTTCTTCAGCTACGGAAGTCTGACTGTGCCCTCGTACTACATATTCACCATACTAAACTCCTTCCAAGGTGAGGGCTTTTCTGCTGAACATTTAAACACATATATTGCATACATTTCTCAGGCCCCGTTTAAATGATTCTTTCTAAAAACTGGAGATTTTGGAAAACTTTGTTTGCACGTTTGCATGTAAACTGAGAAAAACTGAGTTTTAGGCAGCCGACGTCACAGTATGTGACTATTTTCGGGATTCTGATTGACTAACGTGGGCTTGAGCTTCTCGTTACACTGCCACCTACAGGTTTGGCATGCTCTAGACGGCATATACACGGGTTCGTGTAAACTAACACTTTTCTGAAACCTGAGTCTGAAAACTGTTTGTTCAAAGATTCGGTCTCTCGAAGCCCCTCCTTTCTGCGAGACTACTGTGCTCTGATTGGTCAGATGGCCCAGTCTGTTGTGATTGGTCTACCACTAATAGCGCATGTAGAAAACCAACCGTCCATTACTATCTCTTCCTCAGCGCTTGATACACAGTGATACGACAATGGCGTAGTTTTTTCCTTATTAATTCCAGCACTAGTTCTCATCCTTTTTGTCATTCGCAGGCAGCCAATGAAGACCATATGCGGGCATTATGCAAATTTGTTACATTGAAGTGAGACTGGAAGTACTGACGACTCGTTTCAGAAGTTCAGAATCTGTTCTTTCTTTTGGAAGACAATAACTTTATTTGTCGTGCACTTTGATCTTTAAAACTTTGCAGACGTTTTACATTTTACCACTATATTACACTCTACATGAAAGGTAATATTCAAAAAAGAATAATAGAAGCGCTTTAAAATTATAATTTTAACAACATTTAGCATATAGACAATCTCAAAGCTGAAAGACATGGGCTAACACATGCGTTCATATAACTGTAGAGCTCATAAACATTATATTATACTACCAGTATATTATATTATTTTATTAATTATATTATGTTATATTACAGTCCAGTAGTGGCCGTAAAGGGATCTTTAACCCCTTCAAACCCTGCTTCCATTGAAATGGACATCACTTGTTTTTTGTGTAAACCAATAAAATTGTATAATATGAGTAATGCCTGGTCACTAATTAGTGCCTGATCAACTAATCACAAGATGTGACCCATAACTTAATCTGATTGAGCTTCGAGCTTCACAAAAGACAGGCATGGCTAACTGATTAGACAGGAGGAGTAAGCCCACTTTTTACCTAAATTATGCAAATGTATATTCAATTTGCACCTTATATGTGACCCTGGATCACAAAACCAGTCAGAAGTCGCACGGGTATATTTGTGGCAATAGCCAACAATACATTGTATGGGTCAAAATTATCCATTTTTCTTTTATGTCAAAAATTATTAGGATATTAAGTAAAGATTATGTTCCATGAAGATATTTTGTGAATTTCCTACCATAATTATATAAAACATTTAATTTTGTGAGTGAATGGAGCACAATCGTGAACATAAATGGACAATTTTAAAGGCGATTTTCTCAATGTTTTGATTTTTCTGTACCCTCAGATTACAGATTTTCAAATAGTTGTATATCGGCGAAATATTATCCTATCCTATCAAACCATACATCAATGGAAAGCTTATTTGTTCAGGTCTGAAGGGGTTAAAATTCAGTCAAGATCCCTAGGTTTCTATAGAGAAACCCATTTAAACGTTTTTTTTTTTTTGTGTGTAAATATGACTTTTTTTAATAATCCATTAGACTCAGATCTACAATAATGGCCAGAAGTGACATCTGGAGGGGATATTTGTTTTTAATGGCCCTGCAAGTTTGATTAAACCATCAAAATATGAGGAAAATATTTAATATTTTTTTAATACTTTAAATATAAGGGGAGAACAAAACACTAAACTATTTGTCTGACAAAATTATTTGACAAAGAAAAGCCAAACTTAAAGCCACAGGTTTTATTTTACTATGCAAAAAGAAATACTTAAAAGGCGTTATCACAAATAAAGCTATTCACTTCAAGCACAGCTATGCAATATGCTCAAAAAAATCTTTAACATATTTTAATAAAATTTGTATAAAGGGTGAAGATGTTAGTTTTCATAGGGCAGGTTATATTATAAATACACTTTAAAAACACGAAACAAAATCCCTGTTCACAGGAAAATGTCTACTGGAATTAGGCTATGTCTGCTGACCCATATACATACTATCACATTCATATTGTATTAAATGCTTGTGTTTTTATAGGATTCTTCTTGTTCATATATTACATGAAAACGGGCAGCTTCTTTGGAGACGCTGTGCCTTCAGAAGACAGCAACATGACTGAAGACACCAACACAGAAAACCCATACGATAACCAAACACCAACACCCGCCAAAGGGACCATCTGAATGTCGCCTCTGTATCTGTGCATTTGAGATGTCATATCTGTCTATAGATACCTTGCATTCATTTGCAGTATTAGAGTGAATTCAGTGCAAATTTCTTCCGCAACATATGTTGCTGTTTCTGAGTTTGAATTAAATAGCTGGATGTTAAATTTACAGGAAGAGAAATTCACTTTATTGCATCCTGTTTGCTACCTCAATTCCAATTTAGGAACTAAACTGGAGTTTTATAGACGTTCCCAGTTTAGTTCTGAATGGGGCACAACTCTGCTGAATAATAACATAATCTTCATCTCCTATAGTAGGCCTATGTCTCTTTTTCATGACTGCACATTTACTTGGAGAGACTGCTAGAAAAGTAGCAGGTTTTCATTATAATACAATGCTGTACTTGTTTTACACTGTATATTATCATTTGTATGTTTATTTTTCCTGGGGAAAGCTGGATAATGGTTACTGTACTAAAATAGTAGTAGGACATTTTTATGATTTTTAATCAGACCTGGCATATCATTGGCTCCCTGATGAATTGCTTTGTTACTCTTGTTAGTGGCTTTGGATAAAAAGGACTGCAAAATACATAAATGTAGAAATGCAGACAATAGGTTATTATATTTTCAGTCTTTCACACATGAGCTATTGATATAGGCTAGGTAGGCCTATACACAGCCCTACATGTTTAACTTTCTGTGATGCCTTAGTCTGTGTTTGCGCTAACATGTTTTACTGATGATCAGAAACATAAACCCTGAAAAAAAGTATTACACTGTGAACCCTGAGTTTTTATTACACTTGCACGGACCTTTGAAACTATATCAATCACAATGGTTTAATTCTAAAATAATGGCATTTCGAATGGCGAGGTCTATTTCAAATGCCCTCACAAATCGGTTTGCAAAAATAAAAAAAATACGGATTGTGATGTTATGAAACATTGTTGACGTGATGGCGTCATGACGTCGGTGACGTGGCTTGACGGCGGCACGCGGGAAAATTCAGATTGACCACAGAGCAGCAGCGACAGAAACAACGGGTGAGTGACAAAAACAACGATATTAAAGATTTAAGTAAGGAAATAATCGCACATCTACATGATTACTCTGACACATTTATATGAACTATTATCTGATAACATGGTTATGTCGATTGTTTATGTCGATGAGAGCGCTAAAGGTTGTGTGTGTGTTCTGTGGGGTTTTTTAAACACATCAGACTGATTAGCTAAATTAATATCCTCCTAAGTTACACTGTGGGGAAATATAGTTTACTATCTTTAACGGACAGATAATCGATTATCGTTGCATTAGTGTAGTTAATTTGCGTGTTGTGCTTTTGATTATTAGACGGCAGTAACGTTGTTGTGTCCGAATGTAACGTTAATACCATGGTACTTTTAATAGTACCATGGTATTCTCAGAGGTAACGTTACCTTGGAATACTATGTTAACATTATGCTATATATCAAAGTACTGTGGTATTACCATCTAATACCATCACTGTACGTATTTGTATGTTGTTACCTTATTAATATATGTAGGTATTTCAAATAATAGCTTGATACATATCCAAAAATTTATAATATTGTCGTTTCTTAAGTAACGTTACATTTTGTAAATCCTTATCTTGTTGTCACAAGCGCCTGGAAAAGCCATTAAAACATTGGTCAAGTTGAGTTTGAACCTTGATTTGGTGTTAATAAATGCATGTAAGTGTTTGGTTTAAATGTAAATCACTCAATTTCTTAATATGATAATGTGTATTATTGATTTGGGAAGTCTTAATCTACAACCATCACAAGTGGATTATAATAATATACAAGTGTAATGTGTTTTGGAGCAGTAAATATGGCTATGAGGAACGCATCCCGGGTGGAGGTGGAGGGCGAGGTCGAGGAGGAGGAAAGTTTCGGGCCACAACCGGTTTCCCGTCTGGAGGTACGATAGCAGTGGCAGATATGAACACAAACATGGTTTGATGTTTAAATGTTTATTGATGATGATGATGTTGTTGTAAATCTCTCTGCAGCAATGTGGCATTAGCAGCAGTGACATTAAGAAGCTGGAAGATGGTGGTTTTCACACCGTGGAGGCCGTTGCGTACGCGCCCAAGAAAGAGCTGCTGCACATCAAAGGAATCAGTGAAGCCAAAGCCGACAAGATCCTGGTGAGACCGTGGTCACCATTAGCTGTTTTTCCACTGCCGGGACAGTGCGAGCCAGGGCTAACAATGTGCCAGGCGTGGGCCAATAGCCTCATACCTCGAGGCAAGATCAGCGGCTCAGTAACCCCACAGCGATACCCTAAAACACGCTGCCATAGAACGATGTCACACAACCCCACCATTTCAGCAGCAAAAACTGTAGCTTGACCGAAAACTGTATAAAAAGACAACATAAAAATAGACTACATACTTGTTCAGTCGCGCCTGCTACCATTTATTTGTGGTCACAGGAATGCACAAAATAACTCCATTAAGGCTTTTGAGTCCAAAGGCTTACACGTTTAGATCGAGTTTTTATAAAAGATCATGTTTATGTAACATTTCTTTATAAAGGATGAGCATTTCTATCAATTGTGATCTGAGGAGATTTGAGCGATCTCTCTGAAGACTGAAGGCGCTTACGGACAGAAAACGGATACCAGTTAACCAGAGTATATGTCATTTATAGTTGCGTCCCAAATTATGCCCTATAAACTATGCATTTATACACAATGTACTCAACCATATAGTGTAGGGGTTTTATAAGGTTATTTTGTCATTCAACGTCTGAGTCTGATAGCCCCTCTGCTACATAATTAAAGCTGCGACAGTTGAGTGTCCAGTTAATTAAGTGCATCATTCGGGTATTTAAAGTGCACGTTTTCTTTTTGAAAATTTTAGTGTGAGCACTATTTGCACCATTTATACTACAAAATGTCATAGAATCGTGCATAAGTATGCAAATTGGGACCCATCTTATGATGAATGTGGATGCATTAGTCTAGTATCAACAAAGACACAGGGAAGAGACCGATGAAACCTAATTTGAATACGAGTCATACATCGTCTTATGCCCGGTACACATTGTATGATGTTGGGCTGTCCTGGGTGAAAGATCGTGACCAATCATGGTGATTTCTGTGGTCGTGGCTTGTGAAAAAAAGATGGCCTGTGATAGTTTTCTTTTAGTCTCAGACATTTAGCATGATCATCTCACAGTGTGTTTGCTGCTACGACCTACGTTTACTGACAAGCCAAAAAAAATCCAACAGCAAGTGGCGTATTGATCAATGCGACATGGCACTAAAACGTAAAACTTCCTACCTCAAGCTCCATTTGCAAAATTACCTCTTTTCCCTAGTCATGACCACCGTCCATGTTCTTTTTCGCTTCCTCTTTTTTTTTCAGCGCACATAAACACAATTGCCAAAGTCTGATCTTGCTCTATTTGTTTAGTAGCACATGCTAATGTCTTTTTATTCTTCTAAACTAACTTGAGTCGTAGGTGTAGCTTACGACTCAATATGTGTCATCATCGTGCATGTATGTACATGCATGTCGTTCCCAAGGTAATTAGATCCATGTGTACAGTGTGATCTGTAATGAATGATCTTATAGGATTGCCGAAATCACAGATTATATCAGGCATAAAGCAGTTTCCTATATTTTCCATAATCATATGTGTATTTACTGGTGGCACAGTGGCTCAGTGGGTAGCACTAAAAAAAAAATTATTTCCTTTTCCTTTAATCCTTGTCTGGCTTATGCTACACTGAGCAATGCCTGAACTTTGTATTTTGAGCTTTGGATAAAAGCGTCTGGTAAATGTCTTCATGACCCAGTTGGCTCGATTTGGACCAAGGTATAAGCCCCGAAAAGGCCAGATCAAGGCCCAGAAGTGACCGTGGAAACACATCTGGCCCTGACACACACACTAGGACGCTCGCTTTTGGCCCGACAGTGGAAACACGGCTATTGCTATCTGATGTTCTGTGTGTTAGTGATTTGTACAAACCTCTATCTCTGTAACCAACAGACAGAGGCTGCCAAGATGGTTCCCATGGGATTCACCACAGCGACTGAGTTCCACCAGCGCAGAGCTGAAATCATCCAGATCTCCACAGGATCTAAAGAGCTTGATAAACTCCTGCAGGGTGAGACACTGAACTGTCAGAAAATAATACTCTTTACTGAATCACATGATTGAATCTTTCTCCGTCTGTGTTGTGCAGGAGGAATCGAGACGGGATCCATCACTGAGATGTTCGGTGAGTTTCGCACTGGAAAGACGCAGCTGTGTCACACACTGGCCGTCACCTGCCAGGTAACACACTTTTTTTTCCTCCTTTAAAAAAATAAATAATAATAATTAATTATTGTATTCAGCAAGGATTCAATAGATTGATCAAAAGTGACAGTAAAGACTTTTGTGATGTTATAAAAGGTTCTTTTGACCTTTCTATTAATCAATGAATTCTGAAAATGTATCAGTGTTTTTTTTTCCACTGTTTTCAAAATTTTATAGATGATATACCAATGTTTCTTGAGCAGCAAATCAGCATATTAGAAGGATTTCTGAAGGATAGAGTCATGATGCTGAAAATTCATCTTTAAAATAAATGACAAATGATAGGGCAGGGCTTAGATTAAGCCAGGATTAGGCCTTGCTTTCAATCAGGGCATTTAAGTAGCTTTTATAAACGTGCCTTAGAAAAACAATGGCACTGACATTATATGCCAGTGCAAGTTGCTTTCAGTTAAAACAGCTCAAACGTCCATTTTAACCTGGGACTAGCTTAAGCCTTGTCTGTGAAAATGTATGTGTTAACAAGATTTCTGCTTATACTCAGTTTTTTTAAATGTAAATCTGGTAAACACAGTACCTTTCATTTGAGTGTTTTATTAAAATATGAACTTTGCATTTCAGCTGCCCATAGATCAGGGCGGTGGGGAAGGGAAAGCCATGTACATCGACACTGAAGGAACCTTCCGCCCCGAGAGACTGCTGGCTGTAGCGGAGAGGTCAGAGTGTTTCTAAACACTAGAGATGCACCTATTGATCGGCTGGTGACCGGAATTGGCCGATTTTCACGTGATCGGCCATGACCGGCCGGTCAGTCTGATATATGCCGATTTTATGCCAGTCGGGTGCACATGTAGGAAACCACAAGCGTGAGCAGCAGTGAAGCGCGGGTTTCGGTGCCAAGTCTATTTTTGCTGCGCTGCTCACGCTCAAAGTGAAAGCACACTTTTGATTGACAAAATAAATATGATTTCACACAAAAAGTGCCCAAAATGCACAGAATCTGCATGTCTAGTGTGTTTTAACAAGATCTGGAGTAGGCTATGTCAGAAAAAAAAATGAAGACTCAAATATTTATAGAAAATTTGCCAATTTTAACTTGTTTTTATTATTCAGTTTGGGTAAAAGTATGTGTTTTATAAAAAAATATATATATAGAAAATAAATATCTGTGTGTGCTGTAAAGTGGTTAGAAAAATTTAATCTGAATCGGCTAAAATCGGTACCGGCAGATCAAACTTATTGAAAAACCGGAAATCGGAATCGGCCTAGAAAATTGTAATCTGCATCTCTACTAAACACTCATATGAATCTAATATGTGCAAAACATTGAACTCTGTGTTTGGTCCTGTCAGGTACGGGCTGGTGGGCAGTGACGTGCTGGACAATGTGGCGTACGCCAGGGCCTTTAACACAGACCATCAGACGCAGCTGCTGTTTCAGGCGTCCGCTATGATGACTGAGTCCAGGTAACACACACATCCAGCCAGGAACTGCCTCCCGACTGCTTCCGCTCGCTCGACGTGCTGAAGTATTCTCAATCTCTCCTCAGATACGCTCTGCTGATCGTAGACAGCGCGACTGCACTTTACAGGACAGATTACTCTGGGCGAGGAGAGCTGTCCGCGCGTCAGGGGCATCTGGGACGCTTTCTGCGCATGCTGCTGCGTCTCGCCGATGAGGTAAAGCAGCTCTGAATATTTAAGGATTTTTGTCTTTTTTGTTGTTTTTATCGCTTTTATAATAATTTCTTATGTATCTTTTATAATGTTTTACCTTATAAACCTCATTGTACCTCAATTTAGTAATACCCTGTAGAAGCTGTATAACATACAGTATTGAAATAATCCACAAGATGTGCCAAAAGTATTATTATAGTACTATTATAGTTCTTATTTTTATTTTGAATGTTTTATTTTAAATTTAAGTTGAAATGTTAGTAATTTAGTTGTTTTTGCCTTTTTTATTAGTTTTTTTTTTTAGTAACCCTTAAATACTTTATGTATAATTCATTATAACGGTATTCATAATGTACATTATAATGCATTACATCTCTCATTTAAATAATTGTAACCAAAGTTAAAATGCATTATAATATTTGCAGATTCCTTGTTGCGTCTGAAATCGTTTTGTTTGTCATGTATTTTAATGCATTATACTTTCTAAAGTTGTAACCGTGAATCGATAAATATTATAAAGTATAATAACTGGTTATTGTTCTTGAGAACATACAATGCATTATAAAGGTGAGTTACAGGGCATAATTAATACATTAAATATGTAAGGAATAATTGACGACAGGCCGTTGAATTATTATAAAAAATAATGCACACCCGAGGTGGTAATGGTTACACCTCGGGTGTGCATTATTTTTATAATAATTCAACGGTCTGGAGTCAATTATTCCGCTTATACTACAGTTACCACACCTCGAAATATTGTTCAGATGATGTATTTCAAGACGTTTGTAAAGTTTTTGTCATTAAAACGCTCTTGTATGTAGGACTAATTCCTTGCGCATCTAAACCCATGCTCTGTTGCTAATTCCAAAACGTCATTTTAGAGTTAGTAACGGAGGTCTGAGCCGCTGATAGCAGAGTAATGCTGGACACACACTTAACAACTAGAAACATTCTCTGACTGTGAATGCAGCAGATTTTAAACACCGCGCTGTGAACCGACTGAACGCGCTGAAAACGCGTGCATGATTAGTCATGACTCATAAGTATCAAATTACATTCATAACCGGCCTTAGAGAGAAGCATGTGCGTCAATATTATTATTTATTTATTAATTCAATTCGTTTTAATTAATTTGTTCGTTCTTTTTTTCTATTAGTGACAGTAGACTAGAAGACTAATAAATGAAACACAAAGCCCTTTTAACAAGTATAGGCCTATCAATTTTATTTATTTGTTATATTATCTTCAATAATTACGAAAACCCGTGCAACAGGACTATCAATTTATTTAAATATTCAGTTTAATTTTTTATTGATTATATAGGACATTGAAAATTGCAGATCAAGCGCAGGGGCTGCAGTTTCTCTTGTTATGAATTGTATCCTATTGTCCGTTATTACAGTTGACTACGCAAAGTGATATGGAACTGTAATGAGGTCAAGACCTGCCTGGAACTACTTTAGCCGTGCGGTTCCCTGAATATAATTGCACACCTCAGAACGTTCGTCAACCAATCAGATTTAAGCATTCAACGGCCCTGTAGTATAAACTTTTATAATGCATTATATACGGGCTTTTTTTTGTCTATAGTTTTATTTGTTTGTTTATTTTCATACATCAAGTTAAAAAAAGAAATGTTGAGGAATGTTACCTTGGCAACTAGATAAAAAAAAGAATACAAAATTAAGAATGAAAAATAATTTTCGGTTTGTTAACAAAAACATGTTTTTAATGCTTCTATAGGTTAACTATAACCTTGACATGAATTATATATATATATATATAGGTGGTGTCCTGTATTCATTGGCTGCTCCTATATTTAAACTGTCGAACAGCATTTTTTTTAACTTTTCAAATGGATATTGACAAGCAATTTTAAAATGCTTTATAAAAACGCAGTTTAAATGTTGCATTAAAAAACATTTATGAATGTATTACATTTACTTTTTTATAAGTTTTAAATATCTTTTTTAAGTGATTTATTAATTTCTTACATTTAACTGCACTTTTAAACATTAAATAAAAAGAATAAGTTTTAAATATCTTATTTTTTGCATGTTTTATTTACATTTAACTATGCTTTTAAACATTAAACTGTTTAAATAAGTTTGTCAGTTTGAACAGTGTTTTATCTAGTCCTTCATTAGTGTCTTGCATATGACGTGAGCTCATGGTGTGTGTTGTGTCTCGTATGTAGTTTGGCGTGGCCGTCGTCATCACTAACCAGGTGGTAGCACAGGTGGACGGAGCGGCCATGTTTTCTGCAGATCCCAAGAAGCCGATTGGAGGAAACATTCTGGCACACGCATCGACTACTCGGTAAAACTTAGTGGATGATGATTGTGGTGTCGATTGATGCTCTATAGATTAATAATGTCTGTCTCTCGTGTAGATTATACCTGCGGAAGGGTCGAGGTGAGACGAGGATATGTAAGATCTACGACTCCCCATGTTTGCCCGAGTCGGAGGCCATGTTTGCCATTAATCCTGATGGAGTGGGAGATGCCAAAGACTGAAACTTGCGCAGATCAGAGAAACGACTGCACTGCTGTGAGCCATACGAGACCATCAGCAGGAGAAAAGACTCCTTTAACATGCGTTTAGTCTGGAATTATACTTTGGAAAAAGAATGAACCCTCGAGAGTGAAATTCATGGTTTATTTACATGTGAGTGATTGAGCTGGTGTAATTATTTGCTCTTTAGTGTGACGTCGACCTCTTTCTTTGTTATTTACAGCTTTTGTTATATTTGTGTGTTTTGTCTGGACTGAATCTTTTTCTTGTACATAAAACTACCCATAAAGCGTTTTATCTGTTAAACTAATAAAAGTGTGTTTGTTTGAATGTATATGCCAAAAGAGGATTGAACCATTAAAATAGATGAGGGGGAAAAAAACAACAAAAAACTGATAGACAATTGTGGAATTTTATTGTCATATTTCAGGAATTCACTTCATTTCAAAATTAAATCAAACATCATGTAATTGATTAGACGGTTAAATACATAATTTCACAGCATGGTTAAATATAAAAAAAAAAACAAGGAATGATCTGAGTTACTTTCATCTTTTTTAAAAGGAATGAAATGTGGTGTTTATGTAGGAAGGAGATATGTGAACAATAGTAAATTGTTTAGTTAAATATTTAAATATAAAAAAAAATCAGATTTCTGGAGGGAAATTATCCTTTTTTATAACACATCCATCGAAGATATTAAATAAATAAAATAGAGCACATATTTGGTGGAATTAGATCACAGTTTTCGTTAGACCCCAGCCTAATGATCGATACTGCTTTTAGATAGGTCAGCAGTGCTGTCAATCAAAGCCTTCAGCTCCTCCTGTAGAGCAGCGCTGTCCGAATCCTGCAGAAACAGAACAATCATCTGAGAAAATTAAAACTACAACAAAAAATGTCACATGATGAATCCAAATGCTGCTAATCCTGGTGATACTAATAATGCCCTGTTTACAGCTGGTATTGAGATGCGTTTTGGTCGATCGGATCACAAGTGGACGACACTAAATAATACAGGAGTAAATGGGGTCTACTAGGTTTTGAGCTTGTCCACTTTCAGAGATAGTTTGAAAACACATTCACCCGGATTGCTTTTGAAGTGTAAACGCTCATGTGACCGAATGTGTTCAAACAGCCACAAAAGACCGTCTAAAAGGAAGACATCAGGAATGGTGAGAGAACGTTGAGCTTGGAACGTTTTTCATCTTCAAACCAAACTTGGGTCTCCAGCCGACAGTTTAAATCCCGTCTGGCTAGTGCGCTTCTCATAATGTTTACATGTTAGGTCAACATTATGAGAAGCGCACTAGCCAGACGGGATTTAAACTGTCGGCTGGAGACCCAAGTTTGGTTTGAAGATGAAAAACGTTCCAAGCTCAACGTTCTCTCACCATTCCTGATGTCTAACACACACTCCGCGTTCGGCAGGTCTTGCGGCTGTCAGAGCAGAAACTAAAGATGATGCTCTCTGTGTGTTGTTCTGTTGTCTCAGGTCGCGTTCATGTGTAAATTGCGTGAGCTTATTTTAGATTAGATCGAAAGATCTGAAAAAACCCCACAGATTTACCCGCCCATAGACCCTCCCCTCGAAGAAATCAGGACAGAAGTGTTTGAAAGTGAACAAAAGAGACGGATTAAAACACCAGGTGTAAACGGATATGTGTCTCCCTCGTCTACCTGTGATCCAATCCTAAAGGACAATTCCAGCACAAAATGAACCTAGGGGTAATTAACACATGGTTACAGAGTCGACCGTTCTCTGTGATGTGTTTTCATGATAATCGAATGTAAAGAGTTTTATCTCTAAAAACATATTAGCTTATAACGCTAGTATATGGGGCATCGAATATAAGTAAAAATAAATCGCTAGTTAATACCACTAACAAGGCTCAAAATACAAAATCTCGACCAGTCGAACCATGAACGCTGCGCTACGTGAGATGAACTGACTTAAACCTATCGACCAGCTCACTTAGTACAGTGTTCGTGGCTCGACTGGTCGAGACTGTTTTCCAAGATGGCTCCTGCCTGTATACGCATAATGTACTGTCTTTATAAAGTATCTTCTTATTAAACTGTCTGTACTCTTACAAAGTTCTCAATGCTTCGGTTTGCATGTAGGGACCCTCATTATGCTACCGTGTTAGTGTGAGGCTATTTTGAGCCTTGTTAGTGGTATTAACTAGCGATTTATTTTTACTTATATTCGATGCCCCATATACTAGCGTTATAAGCTAATCTGTTTTTAGAGATAAAACTCTTTACATTCGATTAAACATCCCAGAGAACGGTCGACTCGGTAACCATGTGTTAATTACCCCTAGGTTCATTTTGTGCCGGAATTGTCCTTTAATAGCAGGTGTAAACAGGGCCGCAGAGTACGAATGCACTTCACCTCATTTGCTCCTGCTGGTGTGCTCAGAGATAACTGGACCCAGTTTCTGGCCTCTGACAGGTTTCCGAGCTCCTTATGACACTGAAAACAAAAGGATATAAATGCATCTTACAAATCACAAAGATTTAAAGGCATAGAGGTCTGGAATGACACAAGGCATTTTCAGATGAACTGTCCCTTTAAGAGAATGACACGTCTTGAAGAATAACCCCATTATGTGTTGTGTGGACAATAGTTACCTTGGCGATATAGAGCCGGACTGTTTTAGAGAATCCAGGATTTAACTCTTCCGCCTAGAGATCGGACAATCGGAAACATCAGAGCACGTTTGATGAAGCTGTAAATCTCAGATCCATATCCTTTCATAATACTGATCGAAGACTAGCAACCAATCGATACCTTGAGGAAGTTCTCCAAAGCTTCATTCAGTGAGGATGTAGGAGGAGTTTCATAAAGTGTGGCGGCAGCTTTCCTCTCCAACCAACCCAGAGAGCTCACCTACAACACACACACACACACACACACACACCTCATGAGGGTTTGGTACAGTCGTCTGAAAGTGGTTAGCATTCTCTCACGGTAGGTTTACATGCATCCAATCAAAAAACACTTTCATTTTCTCATAATATACACTGCAGCATCAGCTCTGTTCTCAGTGTCTGAAATGGTTCGATGAAGGATTCAGTCTCTCTAAACCCCTTCTTTCTGAGAGCTTACTCTGCTCTGATTGGTCAGAAGGCCCAGTCTGTTTTACAGTGCGTGACAGAAACCAAATGCGATTACCATATCTGAATTTCAGCACCAGATCTTCCACAGCACTTGTAAACAGTGATAGGAACAGTAACGAGGGCGTTGTTGTTCATGGGCAGCCAATAAAGACCATAGGTGGGCATTATGCAAATTTGTTACAAATCTACATAGGTTCAAGCAGGAAGTAAGACTGGAATTACTGACGACTGGTTTCAGGTCGTATCAGTTCTTTCTTTTGGGAGACAATAACTTTTATCTTTGAATGTTTGCAGACCTTTTACGTTCACAAACAGTTATATTACACACTAAATGAAAGGTAATATCTGAAAAAGCGCAATAGGGGCATGGTAATTATTGCTGAGATTGTTTCACCAACTGACCTCTAAACACCAGCGGCCGAGCAGGTAGAAACAGGTCGGGTCATCGTCACGCAGAGCCAAAGCTCGATCCAAATGCTCCTGTCAGAACATCCCGGAACAAACACAGCCATTAAACACACGCCTGACGTCAATGAAGGAAGACACTCGTGTTCATCTGAGACACTGAAGCACCACTGGCTCACCTTCAGAACACGGCCGCTTTTCAGTTTTCCGTGAATGCTCTCGTACTGTGAAGACCAGCGTGCGAGGACGGCAAACCTGACAGAGAGTGCCGATGTATCATGTATTATTAACTAGACATTATAAATCATATCATACAGCAGAGGTGAAGGGTATGGAAGCTGGTTTTTACCAAGGAATAAAAAAATATATAAAAAGGTAATAACTTTTTATCTCACAATTCCAAGTATATTTCTCATAATTACGAGTTAATATCACACAATTCTACATTTATTTCTTACAATTTTTGAGTTTACATCTCACAATTCAGATTTTTTTCTCACAATTACGAGTTTATATCTCACAATTCTGACTTTTTTCTTAAAGGTGCCCTAGAATGTGTTGAAATAATATTTTAATTTTGTCCCTGATATCTACATAGAGGGTTTGTGGCTTAAAAAGCCATTTAAAATGTCCAGAAAAGGTTTTACAGGTCAATTTCCAACCCTATAAATTGGCCCTGGAATGAAATGGTCTGTTTTTACCTTATTTGGAAGGGTCATGAATAGTAATGAGGAGTTCTGCTCTGATTGGCTCTTTCACAGCAAGCGTCAATGGCAGAGGAGAAAACACGCGTAATATCAAAATACTACTGTTATCGTGTCACGAAATGTAATTCTAAGAGTGTTTCAGTCGAGAATGTAGTTGTTTAAAGGTCAAATCTGTGGTTTATTTATAAAGATAGCGCCTATTTGAAAAATATATCTGACGTTTTCGGAGTTGTGAGATCCAGGCGATCACCGGGCGTTCAGCGCTCAATAACCCCGACTGGAACAACTTTTCCTCGGCTAGTGCTTCTGATGTTTGCCGCTGGCTCTGGTGTCTCTAGTCTAGTGGTTAAACATGAGATATTATGTGTCTTGTGTATATCTAACGGGCGATCTTTGGTCTCATTAATCTATAATTTGTTCCATGGCAACTCGTTTTGGCTGAGGGCAAAGTGAAGTTTCATAATTGTATATATTTAGGCTATTTAACTTGAGCTATAGGCTATTTTAAGCTGACTTATGTTTGACTAAATTGTTTGCTTTATTTATTTTTATTTACTTATACTTTTATACTGGATATCAGATCATTAAAACTGACATTTAACAAAAAGAGTCAATTGTGTAATTTTATTTTAGGCTGACAGTTATATATTTTAATATATATTTTTTATATTTATTTTATTATACATTCTCTTCACTGTACATGTATAATAAAATAAAATGACACAACCCCGTCTCTGTTTTTTAAATGTCAGTTTTAATGTTCAATAATGTTTCATAAAAGAAGCAGGGTTGCGTTTTATATTTCGTGTTGTTATAAATATATGCAGTGAAGATAATCAATGTACACGTTGCCTGAACCACATTTGTGTGGCCATTTAATGTGTTAAAGATTTTTTTTTTTTAAATGAAAAGAGGCAGAGTGTTGTTTTATACCATATTTCGTTTTTGTTGCCTAAAATATACAAAAAGAGATAACCGGAGTAGCCAGAGCGTGCTGAGTGACGCGATCAACAACGCCGCTGTCCCATTTGCAGAATAACCGGACTTGCGTCCTCTCGTCCTCGGGAGTTCGTTCTCCTAAGTCGAACTTGGCAAGTCTGAACTACCAAGGACGCAAGTCCGAAGTTTGCGTACTTTGTATTGAGAAACGGCCTCGGTGTACAATCGTATATGTTTGAGCCGGTTTCAGACGACGATGCAGAGTTTGAGGAACAAGCGGTTGTTTGTAGAATGCAAATGGACGTTTCGGAGTGGTAAGTTTATTCATTATTTTCAGTACGAACTTAACAGTCACGTGTGTGTGTGTGTATGTGCGTTCGTTCGTTCGTGCGTGCGTGTGTGTGTGTCTGTGTGCGTGTGTGTCTGTGTGCGTGTGTGTGTGTGCTTCACCTGCGCAGCGCAGTTCTGTGTAGCACGTATATCTCTGAAAGGGCTTTGCTTATGCAAATTTTGGAGGCGTACATATTAATGATCCCATCGGTTACGTCACAGTAGGTGTTATGTGGAGATTCGCCCGTTTTTCAGGGGTGTTTTTCAAAAACGAGATTTAAACAAGAAGGAGAAAACAATAGTGTTTGAAACTCACTGTATGTCATGTCCATGTACTAAACTATTGTTATTTAACTATGGCAAGTTAAATTCAATTTCACATTCTAGGGCACCTTTAAAATTAGAAAGTTATATCTCACAATTCAGATTTTTTTCTCACAATTACGAGTTTATATCTCACAATTCTGACTTTTTTCTCACAATTACGAGTTTATATCTCACAATTCTGACTTTTTTCTTACAATTAGAAAGTTATATCTCACAATTCTGACTTTTTTCTCACAATTACGAGTTTATATCTCACAATTCTGACTTTTTTCTCACAATTAGAAAGTTATCTCACAATTCAGATTTTTTTCTCACAATTACGAGTTTATATCTCACAATTCTGACTTTTTTCTCACAATTACGAGTTTATATCTCACAATTCTGACTTTTTTCTTACAATTAGAAAGTTATATCTCACAATTCTGACTTTTTTCTCACAATTACGAGTTTATATCTCACAATTCTGACTTTTTTCTCACAATTAGAAAGTTATATCTCACAATTCTGACTTTTTTCTCACAATTACGAGTTTATATCTCACAATTCAGATTTTTTTCTCACAATTACGAGTTTATATCTCACAATTCTGACTTTTTTCTTACAATTAGAAAGTTATATCTCACAATTCAGATTTTTTTCTCACAATTACGAGTTTATATCTCACAATTCTGACTTTTTTCTCACAATTAGAAAGTTATATCTCACAATTCTGACTTTTTTCTCACAATTACGAGTTTATATCTCACAATTCTGACTTTTTTCTCACAATTAGAAAGTTATATCTCACAATTCTGACTTTTTTCTCACAATTACGAGTTTATATCTCACAATTCTGACTTTTTTCTCACAATTAGAAAGTTATATCTCACAATTCTGACTTTTTTCTCACAATTACGAGTTTATATCTCACAATTCAGATTTTTTTCTCACAATTACGAGTTTATATCTCACAATTCTTACTTTTTTCTTACAATTAGAAAGTTATATCTCACAATTTAGATTTTTTTCTCACAATTACGAGTTTATATCTCACAATTCTGACTTTTTTCTTACAATTAGAAAGTTATATCTCACAATTCAGACTTTTTTCTCACAATTACGAGTTTATATCTCACAATTCAGAATTGAATTGCAATTCTTGCAATTCTAAATTTATATATAAACTACGGTAAAAAAAGAGGCAGAATTGTGAGAAAAGTTGTGATTACCTTTTTAAATGTTTTTATTCTGTGGCAGAAACGAGCTTCCATAGAAGAAAGTGTGTGTTGTTTTCATACCACTTGTGACAATCTGCACTCAGTCCATTCCTCATCAGCGCTGTCTCGGCTTCATAATGACCTTAAGTGTCAAAAGGTCAAAGGTCAGTGCATTTACAGTACATTATAAGCTGCAATCCAATTAATATGGTCCCGAGAGAGTGTTTAATGCTTCCTAATTTAGGATGCTCAGCAGGGGATGTTTTCTATGCATTTGCAGTGACTCTCTCACAGATCATGATGTTAGGATGTGTAGTCCACTTCCTAGTGTGTGACTGGAAAGGAATGCCATGTAATATTTCCTCACCTTGCTCTGCGTAGCTTCTCTTTTCTTCTCTGCTGTCTGTGGTCTCACACATGTCGCTGTAGGCGCGAGCCAGTCGCCACATGAACTCCATGTTATCAGCATACTGACACATGCACAAAGAAACACAATTTTTATTACAATTGATGATTCAGCTTTAATTTTTTTGTTTTATCATTTCAAAGTATATTTTGTGAAATACATTGTTTGAACAGTGTAATTATGCTATTTTTTTTATTTTATTTTTTAAATACTTAAAGCTGAATTTTCAGTCTTCGGTGTCACGTGATCCTTCAGAAATCATGCTGATTTGCTGCTCAAGAAACATCTCTTATGCGTTTTAACGTTATTATCATTAAATATATGCTCTCTAGATATCAGTCACTCACCAGTGGTCTGTTCTCCGTCAGCAGCTTGAAGCCCTCTGCTTTTTTCCCAGAGTCCCCTGCATGCAGTAGATCACACTGGGCGAGCAGGAGGGAGAGTTCAGGGCTGGGACTGTCTGTTAAAGTGTCCACCATTAACCCGGCGTCTTCATCATCCTCCTCCTCGAGCTGCGAATCGTCCTGTTGAAGCGTGAGCACCGTGGCACAGCTCTGCTCTTCCTCCTCATCCGAGTCTCTGGCGTCGTCCTCCCCGTCTTTATCCGTCTCTCTGTCCGTGTAGTCGGACTCAGCGTTGGAATATGCCGTGGCGTATCTGTGGAAGAGCTCAATTGCTGAAATGCACACAACCTCGAGAGCTACGCAGCGTCCTGTATAAACACAAACACAAACGTCAAGTGTGACGGCTCTGTGACATACCCGACTTCACTGTCGTCATATTGACTGGCGAACCCGGCACTGGCGGTGAAATAAATGGAGCTGGAGCTCACAGATTCAGAGCGTTCCCTCGGCAAGAGCGTCCGCCGACGCCGCGATCTCTGACTCTCCTCCACAGTCTTCCTGAAAAGAGAGAGACTCAGATGAGACAAGTGAGTCAGAAAAAAGAAGAGAGAGAATGGAGACAAGAGAGACTCAAATGAGATGAGAGAGTCCAATGAGACAGGAGATACACTCAGATGAGACAAGGGAAAGTCAGAAGAAACAAGAGAGAGAAAAAGAGGAGAAGAAAGTCAGCTGAGACAATGGAGACTCAAATGTGGCAGAAGAGTCTGATGAGACAAGTGTAAGGCCCCGATCACACCTGGTGCGTTTTTTAGCAGTGAGAGGCGCCTTTTTTTAAAAGGGTGGTAAAATGCCATTTTTACAAGATGTTAAATCAATAGACAATGGAGATAGAAATGAGACAAGAGTCAAGTGAGACAGTAGGGAGACTCAGATGAGACAAGTGAAAGTAAGATGAGACAAGAGAGAGAATAAGATGAGAAAAGAGGAAAACAAATGAGACAAGAGAGTCAGATGAGACAGTAGGGAGACTCAGATGAGAAAAGAGGAAGAAGAAACAAGAAAGAGAATGAGAGAAGAGGAGTCAGCTGAGACAATGGAGACTTAAATGAGACGCGTCAGGTGAGACCGTAGGGAGACACAGAAGAGACAAGTGAAAGTAAGATGAAACAAGAGAGAGAATGAGAGGAGAGAGACAGTCAGATGAGACAGGAGAGAGACTCAAATGAGACAAGAGAGTCGAGTGAGACATAAGGTAGACTAGAGAGAGAATACGATGAGAAAAGAGGAAGTCAAATGAGACAAGAGATAAGTTGTTCAGAATAAGCAAAAAAGAGAATGAGAGGAGGAAGTCAGCTGAGACAATGGAGACTTAAATGAGACGCGTCAGGTGAGACAGGAGAGACAGTCAGATGAGACAGAGTCAGATGAGACGGAGTCAGATGAGACGGAGTCAGATGAGACGGAGTCAGATGAGACAGAGTCAGATGAGACAGAGTCAGATGAGACGGAGTCAGATGAGACGGAGTCAGATGAGACAGAGTCAGATGAGACAGAGTCAGATGAGACAGAGTCAGATGAGACAGAGTCAGATGAGACAGAGTCAGATGAGACAGGACGGAGACTCAAATGAGTTGAGGTGACTGATGCCATGTGGGATGACAGGGGATCAGGTGAGAAGAAACACTGATCACACACTTCACATCTTCAGCGATGGTGGTGGTGATGTCCCTCAGACCCTCACGCAGCTCTGCGATCTCATTCCTCAGACTGGACACACTCTTCATCACCTCATCCAGAGTCTTCTTCAGTTCCACATGCTGCTCAGGAGACAAACCCCTCACTGCTGCAGAAAGAGCCGCAGAGTCCACTGAACACACACACACACACACAGAGTAACTCTTCAGTGTCATATACATGTGTATAGTGTGCCAGGTCATATTTAACGTGTAATATACACAAAACAGAGAGAACATAATGATGATGTATATGGTGTTTTTGGTCCATACCTGCGTCATTCTGCGACCCGGAGCTCGCGCTGTGCACCATCATGCGTCTGTGTCTCCGTCTGAGAGCCTCTTTAATGATCAATAAAGCGACCAGGCCGGTGCTGAGAGTCACACTGACTCCGAGACCGATCAGTGCGTTCCTACCGAACCAGCTCATCGTGTCCTGTCTGTAAAACCCCCCTGAATCCTCCTGTGTATCAGTACATCTGCGTTTCTCTCGCGCGGACCTAACGCGCTGGCACTTTATTCATATTTATACATGCTACAAACACGGCTCCGGCTCATCATCTCACTCTCGATTATTTAATGTATCCCTAAATATCTGAACCGCATCAAACTCTCGCCTTTTGACAGTTGAAGACATGCGTGTTTTTGTGTTATGTGTGTGTGAGAGAGCGCGAGTGTGTAAGTGGGCGCATTAGCGCAACCTGGCGGACAGGAGGTTTGACGCTAAAATTGTTTTCCATTTTATAAACTTCTACAATAGACTGTAAAAAAATAGGCTTCAACATAATTAAGATTACAATGTAATCTTTAAATTATATAACAATAACATTATAAAAAAACATAGATATTGAAGAATAAAACAGCAAATAAGGTGAACATGACAAAAATTCAGAGAAAATCATAAAAAATACTCAATAAAACAAAAATGAAAAAAATATGTAGACTACAATAATAATTCATATCAAGGGTCACTGACAAATAAGGTAGTTTAAAACATATTCTAATAATTCGCCATGTTCCAATAATCTTTGTGTCCATGCTGTTTTCAAAAAAGTCTTTGCCATTTTCTATAAAAAGTTTTAATGACTCATTTGGGTTAATCATCAAGTATATAATAAAGTAAAGCTAAAAACACTAAATGTAATAATAATAACAATAATTTGAATTATTATCATTATTAATCAATGCAAACCAAATTTTAGTAGTAGCAATTTATTTATATCAAAAGAGGGTGATTCAAAACAAAAGTGCCCAAAAACACATCTGAGTGTGTTAGTGTAGCTTTCGCTCACTCACAAATTTGTTCATATTGTAATTAATTAATAAAAATGAATACATATTTAAAAAATATTATTCTGTCGAGCTGATTGGGCTGCGCATGCGCAGTATGAATAGACAAGCCGGACGCGAGGCCTAGCAACAGCAAAACTCTTCCTCTTTCTTATTTCTCTATGTTCTATTAGTTTCAATACTATCTTAATCAGAAGTAAAGCAACACACCAAACAAATATGGAGATCGGAACGGAGATTAGCAAGAAAATAAGGGTAAACACTTTACAACGCGTTGAATTCTGCGCTGTTTAGCATGCTAGCTTACCTAACAGTTGTTTCAATGTATGTTTGCTGTTAAGTGCGTGTGTTCGTTATTGCTCGTTTTTTTGTCTTTTATCACCGTTTCTCTTTTATTCAACGTGTTTGGGATGTTTTCTGTATTTTAAAATAGAGTAAAGAGTTTGTTCGGGTGTGTGTTTTGATAACATATCTTCACTAAGTACCATAGTGTTATTTGAAGGACGTTGTGACTTGGGAGTACCATGTAAATACTGTTAAATGAGCTTATTTACCATGATATATTTTAAAGTGCCAAGTTATTGTAATGTGATGGCGTCACTTGTACAATAGCACCACCCCAGTGCTTTGTCAAGGTTAGTTTAGTATTATTTGTCTGTCTGTATTTGTCTAATGTATCAGTGCAGACAAAGTTTTATATTTAGTAATCATCTTCTCTTGTAATAATGTAATCTAATGTTTTTCAGGCCGCAATCAAAGGAAAGTTGCAGGAGCTTGGCGCTTATGTGGGTAAGAAGTCCAGATCAACAGGATCTAGTTTTGATCAACTGTATTGTGTTGTCATTAGTTATTATTTGTAGTGTTTGCTCCAGAAAACTGTAACAGGAAAATCTTGTCTGCAAAACAGGAAGCTCAGTAAGTTTTCTAGAGAATTAGATCGAAGTGACACTTACATTTTCACTCTTGTACGTCCTTGACTGGAATGACAGAAACTTTATATTTGTATTGCAAAGAGATATTCTGCAATGTCAAATAACAATAGTGTAAATAAACAAGCAAAATAAGAAAGCAGTAACTACATTTAAACAAATGAAATAAATACACAATTAGTTGTGATCATCATTAATCAGGGTTAGGTTAGCAGTAAATTCTTCCATATTCATGCATGTGTAAATAAATTATGTTGTATTCAACTGTGTTAAACTGTTTAATATGATGGTTCACTGGATGAAACACTTTACTGTTTGTCTCTGTCAGACGAGGAGCTTCCGGATTACATCATGGTCATGGTGGCCAATAAGAAGAACCCGCAGCAAATGGCGGACGATCTGTCCTTGTTTCTCGGAAACAATACCATCAAGTTCACTGTATGGTAAGTGAAAGTTACCCTCTCTAGATTGGGATGTTTGGTGTGTAAGACTTTTATTTTTGAAAGAAGTCTCTTTTGCTCACCAAGACTCATCAAAACTACAGTAAAAAAAAAAATTATTTGAATATATTTTAAAGTGTATTTTATTCCTGATCAAAGCTGAATTTTCAGGATCATTACTCCAGTCTTCAGTGTCACGTGATCAGAAATCATTCTAATATGCTGATTTGCTGCTCAATAAACATTTCTGATTATTGTCAATGTTGAAAACAGTTGTGCTGCTTAAAGCAACACTAAGGAAGATTTTTTTAAATTAAAATAATGTATCCAAAATCGTTTCAGCCGTTCATCAAGTCGTAAAAGGCACGTCTGCCTCTGCTTTGCGGCCCTATATCTGCTATAACCGCACTATGTAAGTTTGCCGGATCGGGTCGCGTTTCTGTAGTTCTAATGAGACATAAGAAACTACAAATTTGACTTGCTTTACGCCAAGCGTTACAATAGTCATTATTTTGTTTTACTTCGTTTCTGATGTCTCAATACATCATACTTTCATAAAATCATGCAACATACTCTACCGTGTCTGTGGAGATGTTCATTCCAAAGCCGGTGCTGGATAAACAGCGAGCGTGCGTGCGACGGTAGGCTGCGGTAGGCTAAATTATTTACGACAGCGGTAATGGACAATTCCGCATCCAACCTGTAGGGCGACCGCAGAGGAAAAGTTCCTTGGTGTTGCTTTAAACCCAGTAAAGCAGAGATTAAAAAATAAATACTAAAATGCTCTTTGTGTGTATTGTAGGTTACATGGTGTTCTGGAGAAGCTGAGATCGGTTGCAGTTGGTATGATTCATGTTGGAGACGTTGTTAACACTCACATCATGTGACTAGTTGCATCTGATTTTTACTTAAACTTTTTTCTTTTGCAGAGCCCACATCTGTCAGTCCTCCCGTTGTGCACTCCGAGACCAGCATCCCATTAGAAAGCAAAAGGAGGGGGGCGGAGCCTCGCGCCCTCGCCGTTTCCAGCTCGCGCTCTGATAAGGTGGAGGGACGCGTCTCGAGCTCCGCACACGAGAACCGCGCCAGGTATTTCATTCTCATGAGTGGATCAGCAAATCACTGTGAATTTGACCTCGGGCTGCACGATATGTCAAAATAAAATTGATATCGGGACATGGCTTAGTGGGATTGTCAAATTACACAGCCTGAGATTTACTTACATGATATATGCACTTCCTGTTTCAAACTGCATATATGTGAATTAACACACAGTGCCGCTCATCATTCTGAAACTGGCAGGGCATATTTTTATTTTTTGGCAACCCATCAAAATAAAAGCTTGATGGGTCACCATTTGAAAATGAAGAAATTTAGACATAAATATTAGTATTGGAATTTAACAGTTATATTAAAATATTTCTATTACTACGATTAATACAATATTATTTTAAATGTAACCTGTGCAACTTTTGGCCTTCTAGCTGTTACAAAAAAAACTGCATGTATTTTGTGGAAGAACATTGTTTTGGTTGTGCTTCGGCTCTGTGTGACTGTGCGGATGAATATGGTTATCCTGCTGCTAACATTCAGTACTCGGCTTAATATATATAACCAGTTTAGATGGAAAGGATCTCTAGCTTAAGATGTTACTGTAGCTTTAGCTATTAATAGACACGGTATTTCCTTGAAAATAAATTCCAGCACAACCATAATGAAATGACCCTTCTCAATAGATAATGCTTTACAGTCAACTCTGTTAGAGAGCTACATATCTGTTCAATAAAATACCTCTCTCACATGTTGAGTAATAAAAATGTTATCAGTATCACTGCATCTGCATGCCAGTTTTTTCCTCTTTTTTTATTTTTTAAATTTGACTTAATCATGATAACCCTTTATTACAAACTCACTGTAGTAGGAGAGGCTCTTCTGAAAGAACCTCCAGACTCACATCCGCTGTCAAACCGCTGATGGAGGCATCGGCTGAAGCTGTGATTGACATCAAGCCTGACCTGGACGATGACCTCATTGGCTACGACCCCCTGGAGCAGAGCTTGACCTCGGGTCACACACAGGCTTTATACAGCCGATCGACAGCAGAGAGGCCTCGGCCAGCGGTGGATTCTTCCAGGCGGACGGCGGACGCTTACAGATCCACAGACGTCACGAGAGGTCAGGAGAGGTCAGGGTCCAGCCATGAGCGGGGCTACAGGGGCTCAGCAGAGAGCAGCAGGGTGAGGGAATTTTGATTAATTGAAACATCCGTTCAGTCCTTCTCTGATACCATCACCTCAATGATTGTCATTCTGCTGGCAGGATTTGTACCGGAAACGAAAGGCGCCCATGGCCAGTTCAGTGGTTCGGGTTCACAGAGGTCATGACCACCGCGGGCAGGAGGCTGACGATCTGGATGAGGAGGAGGATGAAGATGAGGAGGACTACGGTATGGCCAGCAAAGTGTCTCTGCCATCGAAACCTGAGCGCAAGTACGTCCCTCTCTGAAATAATGGAAAAGACATTTTTGAAATAAGGGTGTTTTGGGATATTATTGCCAAGATTGATTTGGTCCTAAAAAAAATGGTGTATTGTGTGTATTTCGCAGGCCTTCTCTCCCACCAGCCAAACAAGCCAACAAAAATCTCATCCTCAAAGCAATCTCAGAAGCTCAGCAATCCATCAGCAAGACTACTACATACACAGGTTCAACATTTGCGTTTAATATTACAATTAATAATAAACAGCAATTCCAATAGGATCCTCACACAGACAACAGTTGTTTTAACTTAACCGTGCATTTATTAAATATTGAATTGAAACATGACCTATTGACTTCAATATTTGAGAGTCGATCTGTCTGTATCAGTTATTATTTATATAATAATATTTTGAATTGGCTTTTTACATACCGGTATTTATAACTTTTGTCTAATATTTAGGTTTTAATTTATTTTTATTTCAGTTTTAATTTGTATATATTTTCCATTTGTAATTTTAGTGTTATAACCTATTTCAGTTATTTGCCAAGGTAACTTTTCTCATTTGTTTATTATACCTATTATACTTTTTACATGCTCAACTTTCTTTAGTGTGTAATGTTGCTGTTTGATCATGAAAAAAGTTCCAAAGCACAAAGTCAGTCTAAAGGGAGTTATTCTCAATATCAGTGCGCACTGTTTCTGAACTCCCTGAGGTTTTTTTCGAGAACGAACACGTCACAATGTTTCTCATTTAAATAATTATATCTAATAGTTATATTTAATTTATTTCAATTAACAGAAATGGTTTAGTTAATGTAACTTTGGTCTATATTCTCATGTCCAGTTCCCCAGCGGCAGACGGTCCCTGTAGCGCCACGGACACGTTCAGCCAATGACGAGATGAGTAATGCTGCAATCCGATTGGTCCAGGAGCACCTGCACGCTCTCATTCCCCAGGAAACGCCGCAAAATAGTGAGTTAAATCTGTTGCGAAATAATGTGTCGTCTGAAGGAACTAGAAATCAGACTACGGTACACATTTCTTTCTCTTCTGTGTTTTGCAGCCCAATCCAGACCTTTAGCATCTCGTCTGCAGTTGGAGCTTCCAGACGAGGACAGCCGAGAGCAGCTCAGTGATTACGGTGAGAGAGATGGCCTCATTTTGACCTCTTAATGGCAAATTCCAAAACATAAAAAAATCTTACCAACCCCAAAACTTTGACCAGTATTGAACTAACTCAATACTGTGGTTGTTTTGATTCAGAGCTGCAGGTCTTAGAGGCGGCGAGAGTCAAGGCCTTGGACTCGCGTTCATTCATCATGAGGAAACCAGAGCTGGAACAGACTCCACCAGTCAGGAGCAGGCTTACTCCTGTCAATCAGAATGAAGACCCGCCCACCACATCCCGAATGGTGCAGGCCAGGTATGACAGACAGGTTTCAATCAAAAACAACATTTTGGTCCATATTTTTATCCATATACAGTAGGGGTGTGAAGCGTCACTGGTCTCACGATTCGATTATCATGTCTTGATTTGATATCACGATGCGTTGCAATATTACTACTCATGGCTATTTCGTCATTGAATACAAGCAGTCAGATATATGAACTCCCCTTTTTATTTTATCCTCTCCAAGAAAGTACACTCCCTGAATGTAGTCCAACAACACTTAAGTCTGAACAGCAGACGACAGGAACATTAATAAACACTACTAAAAGCGCATGAAAAGTAGTTTACTTAAAGGAGAACTCCGGTGCAAAATGAACCTTTGGTCTAATTACACATTGTTACCTAGTCAACCGTTATCTGAGATTTGTTTTCATGATTATCGAATGTAAATAGTTTTATCTCTAAAAACAGTTTAGCCTATAACGCTAGTATATGGGGCATGGAGTAATGACAAATAAAAATCGCTTGTTAATACCACTAACAAGGCTCAAAATAGCCCCACACTAACACGGTAGCATAATGAGGGTCCCTACATGCAAACCGAAGCATTGAGAACTTTGACAGTGTCCAGACAGTTTAATAAGAAGATATTTTATACATACAGTCAACTTCACGTATACAAGCAGAATCCATCTTGGAAAAACAGACTCTATCAATCGATCTACGAACCACCGATCCAAATGCGCTGGACCATATGAGATTCTACACAGTTCAGCGCATTTGGATCGGTGGTTCGTAGATCGATTGATAGAGTCTGTTTTTCCAAGATGGATTCTGCTTATATACGTGAAGTTGACTGTATGTATAAAATATCTTCTTATTAAACTGTCTGGACACTGTCAAAGTTCTCAATGCTTCGGTTTGAAGGTAGGGACCCTCTTTATGCTACCGTGTTAGTGTGGGGCTATTTTGAGCCTTGTTAGTGGTATTAACAAGCGATTTTTATTTGTCATTACTCCATGCCCCATATACTAGCGTTATAGGCTAAACTGTTTTTAGAGATAAAACTATTTACATTCGATAATCATGAAAACAAATCTCAGATAACGGTTGACTAGGTAACAATGTGTAATTAGACCAAAGGTTCATTTTGCACCGGAGTTCTCCTTTAAATGACAATAACGCTCACGCGCACACATGCACACGCTCACACACTGTTAATGTTAAAATAGTGGGTGCCTTTTTTATTACTCGCTTTTGTGTTTCTCCTCCTTCCGCCAGTATGTGATGAATGACGTCAGAGAAACGTCTGTAGGCTAGCAATAATTGATTATGGTCTATTACTGCATCGATGCAGAATCATCCACGAAACAATTTTCAACACCCCTAATATACAGTATTGTTCAAAAGATTTGAGTTTGGTAATATTTTTTTAATGTAGAAAGAAGTCTCGTCTGCTCACCAAGGCTGCATATATTTGATTAAACATAGTAATATTGCAAAATATGATCACAATTTACAATAAATGTTTTCTTTTTGAATATATTTAAAAATGTTATTTATTCCTGTGATCAAAGCTGAATTTTCAGCATCATTACTCCAGTCTTCAGTGTCACATGATCCTTCAGAAATCACTCTAATATGATGATTTGCTGCTCAAGAATCATTTACTAGTATTATCAATGTGGAAAACAGTTGTGTTGCTTAATGGTTTTGTGAAAGAAACCATTATATATATATATTTTTCAGGATTATTTAATGGTTAGTAAGTTCAGAAGAGTTTTTTTTTTTTTTTTTTTGCATTAGTATTTATTTGACTGTATCTTTTGATCAGTTTTAAGCATCCTTACTGAATAAAGTATTAATTTCCTATAAAGAGAAATCGTTATGACGGTAGTGTAAATGCTCATATCCGGTTCTCTTCCCGCACAGAGAGAAAGCGGAGGTTGCGGGTGGCTCAAGTCCGAAGTTTATCGTGACATTGGATGGAGTTCCCAGTCCGTTAGCCAACCGCACAGATCAGGAGATGGAGCCTGAGGACGAGTTCAACACGACCTCTGACCTTCCGGAAAATTCCAGACCCAAACCTGACATCCACCTCAGACTCGGCACTGACTTTCTAAACGCTGGCGGTAAGATGAAGATACTCATGTTTTAGGGATCTTGTATCTTGTACAGCAATAACAGTGTATATCACAATGTGGTTATTTTTTCTGGAAAATGTAACCCATTAAATGTTTTATATTGCACAACCATGAAGGAATGTCTGTTTTTGTAAATCAGTTACATGTTAGGGTTATTAAATAATGGTAATGGACATTATGCCCGTTTCAATTTAATACTAAACCCAGACCATTCTTGTGATGTAGTCACATGACTCATTTACTCCAGCTGTAGTCAACACTCCTCTCCACTTTGTGCCCTGCTCACCCTCATTCTGTCTTTCTCCTGCAGATGGAGAGGTGGATGAGGTGGAGGACATGGACACAGAGCCGGTTCAGGCTAAACGGCAGAAACTTCCAGAACGCTGCAAGTTCTGGCCTGCGTGCAAGAGCGGAGATGAGTGTTTGTACCATCACCCCAACACACAGTGCAAGTGAGAAAAGAGGCCCTTTTACAAAGTCTTGATTTTGTTTTTAGGCTCTACTAGAATAGGTTTCAATGCTTAAATGCTTAAATGTTCAAATATTTGACATTTTTGCAGCACCCCTCTTCCCAGTCTGTCAGTAAAGCTCTGTGTAGTTCCTGTCTCTATAAAGCCCCTCCTTCTGAAAAGCATAATGTGCTCTGATTGGTCGACTGGACCAGTGTGTTGTGATTGGTCAGCCGCTTCCACCATGTTTGGAAATTTCACGCCCCTTACCATAACTGCCAGTTTACACAACTACCGGTAACAACTCCACCAGGCCCCGCCCTTTTATTTTGCATGTGCCTTAGCCGGGAATTATTTAAATGAGGAATATTGTCTTCTAGACCGCTTTAGTCCGGTTCGCTTGAACAATAACCACTGGACTGCCAGCACATTCAGTGAGCTTTTAAATCAAATCCACTGCCTTGAACAATATATTTCAAGACCCTTTCAGCATCTAATGCCTTGAGCGCTGAGACTGTGACGTGTGAACGTCCTCCAAGAAACGTGATTGAACTATTAGAGGATTTACAGTCAAGGACCCAAGGACTAGATATGATTAATGAAGACCGGGAGTTAAAAGTGCAGTCAATTTAAGACAAGACATTTTTTACTGAAGATAGTTTGCTGTTTCATCAGGCAGAAGTCAGCTTCAAGACTCATTTACAACAATCTCAGTATTTATACCCTTCACCAAGGTCTAAGCTACTTCATTGCTTCAGGGTGAAGGATTCTGATTGGCTAAGAAATAGATAAACACATGGAGTGATAGGCATTAGCACATCTCCATAGTCTGTGCGTTGAGTTAGGTATGAGTGGCCCTCCGAGGTCACAAGACTGTGTGTCTAGGTGCCAGCTTGTGAAGAAAACAAGTCTGTCAATCTCCAATAATGCCAGTTGTTCCATAACTTGTAACCAAGAAGACTAACACACACACACACACACACAGACACTCAGCTTCTTCAAGGTTGGATTTGGTCGGGCTCTCTAACTATCAACAGGAGACTTCCCAAAACATCCAGATAACATATTTTTTCTCTCAGTGAGAGGACACTTTAATATAGAACCGTAAAGTTATGAAGTGCTTCCAATGACCCTAGTGACCTATATAGCTGTCATGGTGAGCTAGAAGAACAGATACGTGTGTTTTTAACACATGTTGAAGACCTTTCTCAAACACAAATCGAGTCCATATTTCATCTCTGGAAGCCGGATCTCATCAGAAAAATCTCATAAGCTTAGAGAAGTCATTCAACTCATTTGATATTTAGAAGGAAAAATATTGATTCATCCACTGATTATAATCACTCATTAGATATAAAACTCGAAAAATGTGAATATCGTGCAAAAGTTCATTTATTTCAGTAATTCAACTTAAAAGGTGAAACTAATATATTATATAGACTTATACTACAGGGCCGTTGAATGCTTGAATCTGATTGGTTGACGAACGTTCTGAGGTGTGCAATTATATTCAGGGAACCGCACGGCTAAAGTAGTTCCGGCAGGTCTTAACCGTATTACAGTTCCATATCACTTCGCGTAGTCAACTGTAATAACGGAAAATAGGATACAATTCATAACAAGAAAACTGCAGCCCCATTGCGCTTGATCTGTGATTTTCAATGTCTAACTTCACAATCAATGGAAACATGCAGTTTAATTTTAATAAATGAAGTATATAGCCTATATAGTCCTAGGCTATATATAATCAATAGAAAATTAAAAATAATATTTCAATAAATTGATAGTCCTGCTGCAGATAATATAACAAATAAAAAATTATTGATTGGCCTATACTTGTTAAAAGGGCTTTGTGTTTCATTTATTAGGCTAGTCTGTCACTAATAGAAAAAAAAAAGAATGAACGAATTAATTAAAACGAATTGAATAAATAAATAAATAAATAATAATATTGACGCGAATGCTTCTTTCTCTCTCATAACTGCATTAATAACTGCATAAAGCCGGGGACACACTTACTGTTAGGCCGGTTATGAATGTAATTTGATACTTATCTGCATGCACGCGTGTTCAGCGCGTTCAGTCTGTGTTCACAGCGGTGTTTAAAATCTGCTGCATTCACAGTCAGAGAATGTTTCTAGTCGTTACGTGTGTGTCCAGCATTAAGTGGCCTTTAGTCTGCTATCAGCGGCTCAAACCTCCGTTACTAACTCTAAAATGACGTTTTGGAATTAGCAACGGAGCATGCAGTTTAGATGCGCAAGGAATTAGTCCCGCATACAAGAGCGTTTTAATGACAAAAACTTTACAAACGTCTTGAAATACATCATCTGAACAATATTTCGAGGTGTGGCAACTGTAGTATAAGCGGAATAATTGACTTCAGGCCGTTGAATTATTTTCAGGGCGGTGTGCATTATTTTTCTAATAATTCAACGGCCTGAAGTCAATTATTCCTTACTCATTACATGCCAAGTGGGATATTTCAAGACTTTTTTTGTAATAATTTTGATAATTATGGCTTACAGCTTATGAAAACCCCAAATTCAAAATTAGAATATTGTGAAAAGGTTTGCATAAGCTGTAAGCCATAATCATCAAAATTATTACAAAAAAAGTCTTGAAATATCCCACTTTGCATGTAATGAGTCTATATAATATATTAGTTTCACCTTTTAAGTTGAATTACTGAAATAAATTAACATTTTTCGAGTTTCTTGTACATTAAATTCATTATATCCTAGTACAGGCCTCCTTAAGAACAACTGGTCGTTTAAATGCAGTGACCGGATGTTAATGTTGTTTTTTGGTTCTGTTGCAGATTGTTTCCTAACTGTAAATTTGCAGACAAGTGTCTGTTTATTCATCCAAACTGTAAGTTCGATGCGAAGTGCTCCAAAGCAGACTGTCCGTTCACACACGTCAGCCGAAGAGCCAACGGCAACCCTCCAAGAGCAGGTGTGTAAGACGGATCAAATACACGGGAGTGCGTCTAAAATGGCACTTTGATACAGCCGCTAACATTTGACCTTGTGACCTTTGACCCTGTAGCTCCAGCTCCAGCTCAGGCCAGCAGTGTGTGCCGTTTCTTCCCAGAGTGTAAAAAGCCGGAGTGTCCGTTCTACCACCCTAAAGTGAGTTTTACATCAGCCTGTTTCGCTTTGAGGGATGTGTTTGACTCTTGAAGTTGTTCAACTCCACATCATAAACCGTGTCAGTGAGAAACAAACTTAGATAAAGCTGAAATTTGATGTAGACATTTACACATGTGACCCTGGATCACAAAACCAGTCACGAGTCGCACGGGTATATTTGTGGCAATAGCCAACAATACATTGTATGGGTCAAAATTTAAAAAAAAAAAATTATGCCAGAAATCATCAGGATATCAAGGAAAGATGTTCCATGAAGATATTTTGTAAATTTCCTACCATAAATATATAAAACATGTATTTTTGTGAGTGAATGCAGCACAATCGCGAACATAAATGGACAACTTTAAAGCCGATTTTCTGAATGTTTCGATTTTTTTGCACCCTCAGATTCCAGATTTTCTAATATCTCGGCCGAATATTCTCCTATTATAACAAATCATACATCAATAGAAAGCTTATTTATTCAGCTTTCAGATTATGTATAAATCTCAATTTTAAAAAATTACCCATGTGACTGGTTTTGTGGTCCAGGGTCACATATTAGAATGATTTCTGAAGGATCATGTGACTCTGAAGATTGAAGTAATAATGCTGAAAATTCATATTCAAATATATGCAAATAGAAACCGGTCATTTAAATTGTAATAATAGTTCACAATAATCCTGTTTTACTGTATTTGATCAAATAAATGCAGTCTTGGTGAGCAGAAGAGACTTCTTCGTGCAACACTTTACAATAAGGTCTTTTGTTAACATTAGTTAATGCATTAACTAGCAAAGTAGCAATGGACAATATATTTTTACTGCATTTATTAGTGTTAATAACGTTATTATTGTTAACAGGTACAACTTTGGATCTTAATGTATTAGTAAATTAAGATTAATAAATGCTATAGAGGTATTGTTAGTTCCTGTTAAAAAAAAAATCTATTATTCCAAACTTTACCTGATACTTGAGTCAACATAAAATCAAGATTGACACCGTTAACTTATCGTGAGCATGTTATTCCAAATGTAATTTTTTTTTATCTTGTTTTAATGCATTTTGACTTATGCATTTATTAATTTGCTCAAATCCCTTGATGTTTGTTTTGCAGCCGTGTAGATTTGCGGCGCAGTGTAAGCGAGCGGACTGTACTTTCTACCATCCCGCTGTGGCAGTGCCGCCCAGAAGTGCTCTGAAATGGACCAAAACACAGAGCAGGTACAGCAGACTCACATGTGACTGCAGTGAAGCGTTTGAATCAAACTTCTGTAACACTTCTGTTTCTTCTTCCACCACCAGTTGAGCGACTCATCACGACTGAGATCATGCAGACTCATCATGCAGAGCGTCTCTTCTGACATCATTCTGAACATCTTTGTTTTGTGCTTTCACATTTTTTTGATTCATTTTTAAAAAATAAATTTTATAAAATGCAACTTTCTGTAAACTGTTTGCAGAATATCTTTGGTGTATTAAATGTTAACAATACACACACACGTGAATGCTGTCTTTACTTTATAAACATATTACAGTGTGGGTTTAACTTAAATATTATTTACACACTCATCTCAGGAGTTTAGAAAGCCAAAGTGTGACAAACATGCGAGTCAGATTTCTTTATTTTCCAGACTAAAGTTCATGATCTTCAGGGTGGTAAAGTTCACTCATCAAACGGTAAATGTACGACGGAGCGTTTCCACCGATGTTTGAGATGAACAGTGTGATGAGTTCGGGAGGGACGTAGTCGAATACCGGACAGTGAGCGTTGACCTTAGATAGGATCTCACCTGGAAACACAAATTTAATTTCAGATATATTATTCACCATCTTAATAGAAACGGCATTATTAAAGAGGCCATAAGATGCTATTTTAAAAGGTCTTTATGCTATTAAAGTATGCACTTTTTTTTTGTGGCTGAACTAGTATAGTATGCTTTAAATGTAGTGGTGGGAGAAACAAAGCTTTTCGAAACTCTGGGTGCTTCTCAATATCCCTCATCTCCTCGTGAGGCTTCCTTGAGTCATGAGCGAGGATACACCGGCGTTTCCTTTGCGGAAGAGCTTTGACTAAACGTGACGCACGTATAAATTCTCCTCCCCCTTCACATCAGTCACAATAGTTTTAATTTATACTTTACCTTTGCAGTTTATTTAAACCACACATCTCACATATTTCAACAGGGTATCTTGCTTTATTATTATTTGTGAATTTCTTAAAGGGCACCCTTTTATGGAATTTTGAAATTGACCTTTCATGTAGTGTGTAACATAGATCTAAGTGAACAAAAACATCCTGCAAAGTTTGAAATATGAAAGTGCACCGTATATAAAGTTATTGTCTTTCAAAAGTAAGAGTCGACTGAGTCATTTTTATGAATCGTTAGAAGACCGAAGCTTTTTCTCTGACTAGATGACGTCAACTTGTCAAGTTATTTGAATACGATACGCCCACTTATTGCGCTCCAAGGCCAGGGAAAATATCATGGCGACGAGACGCTGTGTTCTGAAGTGCGACTCAAAAGCCAACTTTTTTCATCTGCCCAAGGAGGAGCATTTGAAGACTAAGTGGCTACAATTCATATAACTATACCACAGAAGTATAGTCCGAGCCTTGTGCTTTGTTCGCGCCATTTTGAAGACGATTGCTTTACCAACTTAAATGCAATCAAACTTGGATTCGCGAGCTGGCTGATATTGAAGGAAGGTTCATTTCCAAGTGTATTTGCATCAGCTTCCTCCTCCGTATCACAACCTGTAAGTGTTATTAATAATTGTTGCCTTTATGTTTTATGTAGCATGCTTAATTATTATTTTGTTTGTTGTGTAAGCACCGTTTAGCTTCTAGGTCTTCAATGGCAATTGTATTGAGATATGTGAAGTGTTTGTCGTTGTTTTCGGAGTTGTCTCTATAAGAATAGAATAATACCTCGTAGTAACGTAACTGCATTTTATTTTTTATTTTTTTGTAAAAACGTTATGTTTATGCATCGGGCTAATGCAAACAAAGACTGATTGTGCTTTTACAATATGAACTCTGGGCTATGCTCGCTAACATAACATTCAATTCTTTATCTTATTTTTAGTTTTTTACTACAAACTATAAAGCAGTGGACTATAATCATTATTATAACACGATTTAATTGATAAAAGCATCATTGTACTCCGTGTTAAACAATAAGTATTATCTCTGTAAACACTGTTGGGTCATCTGACCAATCGCAGATTAGCGTCGCGCAAAGGAGGGGTTTGGAAAAATGAGTCGGTGAACAAATCAGGTAAAAATAAATGCATATTATACGAAAACAAAAGTGTTTTTTGACATTGCATGCACGTAAAACTGTTGTTGGGGACTCCCTAAACAACATTAGGAACATTTTAAATGTCATAATAGGTGCCCTTTAAATAACCAAACTAATACAATATAAGGACAGATCTTTTGAGTGACGCTCAAGTGATCAAGTATTCCAATGTATAAAAAAAGCTTTCATTCGATTCCTCCGTCCTCATTTCCTTCCCTCGCATCCTACAGGGGTGGAGCTGAGACGCGAGGAAAGGAAACGAGGATGCACAAGTAAGTTGAGAAGGGAGCTTGATTGACAGGTGATCTGACCAATCATACTTCGCCATCCGCCATTTTGTCCGACAAAGTAGTTAGTAGATTAACAAGGGAGGATTTGAACTTGAGAAGCGGAGTGTACTGACGCCTTTCCGCGGTTAAAACAACATTCCTCCTGATGTTCATTCATGTTTATTTGATGCTATAAATGAACTAGAAGGAAGAGATGATCGGTTCACGAGCAGCTTTAACTGATGCTCTACAGCGATCTGTCAGACACATTAAAGAGCCACAAAACGGTATTTATTGTTTAAATTTCTTTTAAAAAATGACCAAATTTGAAAGGTGAGACTGTTTAATATCAAAAGTAACCTGGTCTGTCCTGTCAGTGTCCTCTCTGCTCCGCGGTGTATTTTTCACTGTGTGAGAACATGTTGTGGCGTGAGAGCGGCGTGGCTTGTCGGACATAGCGACAGTAACTAAGGGGGGCGGGCCTTTGCGGACGGTCAATTGAATGTGTAAAATGCTGTGACATTACCTTCAGTGAAGGGGAGAACTTCGTGTGGTGAAACAAATTTGTGAAACGTGTCCTCCTCATTCGGAAACTACAACAACAAAGACACAGATCAGCATGTTCAGGATATTATGAACTGAACATGATATATAACATATAATATATAACATATGATACCTGTGGCGAGAGCTTGAACATGGGAGCGCACACGATGAGAGGAGTCGAGTGATGCTTCGCAGCCAGAGCCAGTGTGTGTGTGCCATTAAGAGCCCGCAGACCCCCGTTAGCCAGAACCGTCTGTGTGCCGATGATGACCTGAACAACACACACCTCATTTACCAGGTGCCAATCATTCATCAAGAGACTAATGCTGTGTGTGACTAACATGAAGCAAAATAATACTGGTTTAAGTATGTGATGATATTTCTATGTAATTAGGTTGTATGTTGGATATGCTGTTGGTGCTTCAATCCTTTATTTCACCTTATTGACTCTTGACATTACAGCGAAAATGGCGGCGTCTGGGATGACCGTTGTCTCGATGTCCTCTTTGGAAAGAATCGTGGCCATTTCATGCCCCTGATGGACAAAAAGAAGTTAATGTGAGTTTAGTTGAGTTATTTTCAAGGTCCTGAAAATGTACAACACCACCAAATACACTTGCTTAAAAAACGTAAATAAGTTAACCTATTACAACCTTCATTTAAAACTTTTTTTTTAAATAAATAATACTAATAGTATAAATAAATCTATTATTAAAAATCATTTTTAGATATTACCATTCTTTTTTTTAATGTGATTATTAAAAAATATATAGTAAAATTTAATATATTATGCATTTATTAATAACGATACAAAAACATTCTTTTTCTCCTCATGTAATGCTGTATTTTTCATTCGTAATTTCCCCATTGTGGGACAAATAAAGGTTTTACTTCTTATCTTAATATTTATTAAATAATAATTATTAAAAAATTATTAAATATAATACAATGGCAATAAAATATAATCAAATATTATTAAGCATTTTAATTTTATTGTATTTTTTTATTAATGACAAGACTTAATAATAATAATAATAATATATAAAAATGTTGATTTATTATTACATTCTAATTATTATGTCAATAATTATAATAATTGATATTTAATAATATATTGAATAATATTATTTAATAATTATAATCTTATAATGATATTTAATGATGATTATTGTAAAGTATAATGACAGTGTGGTTAATTCTTGGCTGTCTGTTCTGCTATTATTAAATCTGCCAGGACTGAGATGTGTTTGTTCTTTAGTAAAACACACTGAACACAAGCATGTACTCGCCTGACAGAAAGGCGCACACTCAGCAACGATAACGTGGAATTTGCGTTTCCGCGCCGCGTCTTTCAGGAAAGCTTCCACGGTTCTGGAGCGGCCGATGGTCATGATGACCTCGTTGGAGTGGATGTGTTCCAGCGCCTGCATGGAGATGTTGTCTGTGGTGCCCTCTGAAAACACACCATCATATTTAGCATTACAAGAACATACGTGACCCTGGACCACAAAACCGTATTATATATTATATATTAACCGTAGGAAATGTACAAAATATCTGCATGGGACATGATCTATACTTAATATCCTGATGATTTCTGGCATAAAAGAAAAATTTATAATTTTGACCCGTACAATGTATTGTTGGCTATTGCCACAAATATACCCGTGACTGGTTTTATGATCCAGGGTCACATATACAGTCAAACCAAAATTTGTTCAGACACCTTCAACATTTCTCACATTATCACAGTTTATTCGCTATAGTTTAGAAAATGGTAATAAAATATGACAAGAACTGAGAGTTATCAAATCACTGGTTTTGTCCATCCTTCTGTTAGACTGTCTCACAAATGAATTATGTTGAATATCTGTCAGCTGTTAACTTTAAATACACAATTAGATAATACCAATTTAGCTCAACCAATTATCAAGCTTAATTTTGTTCAGTCTGTGGTGTAAAAAGTTCACATTAGCAATTCAAGAAAAAACAAATAAGCAAAACGTGGTCAGGTCAAAGTGTCTGAATCATTTTTGGTCCCAAATTTTAATTCATTTTACTGGTAGAATTTTTGGGTATAATATGTCAGTTTACTTTATTTTGTTATCCTCACTTACATAAATTAACTATAGTGTCCTGCACCCACAATAAAAAAAAATTTAAAAATGATATCTGGTGGTGTCTGAATAATTTTTGGTTTGACTGTAGTTTCTCCACTAAAAAGCAAAAAGCTTGCTCGTTCTGGATTCTCACCCAGTTCTGTCAGCAGCTCGTTGATGGCTTCGATGACGTTGGCTTTGAGATGAGGGAAGTGCTGTCTGAAGTTGTCCTCGCTGGATCCTCCAGACGTCAGCAGCTTGTGCAGAGATTCCTGCTGATCCGTCTCCTCGCTGCTGCCTCTGGACCTGAGGAGAGAGAGAGAGAGAGAGAGAGAGAGAGAGAGAGAGAGGGGTGATCTCTGATGATTCACATTACTCACTATATCACGTTCATAAACCTGTATGTTGATACTTGTAAATTGTTTAACCTCAAAGCTAAACTGTCACTTTAGGCCATCTAGCGGTTGAAGCATAAACTGCAATTAATTGCGGAGGAATATTGTTTTGGTGATTATGCGAGTTGTGGTTCGGCGCGGATGAATCTGATGGTTTGACGTAACTTACTCGATGTTTCAAACGACCGCCTTGTTATTATCAGTGCGCGCTAACATCAAAACTCACAATAATGAAAGACGAATATCTGAAAATATGTCATGAGGTAAGTGCTAACTAAGTGGCTTATAAATCAATAGTTTTAAATATAACATCACAAAAGTTTGGTTAGCTGACATTAAATAGCAATTGCTATTCATATAAGATAACGGTGGAAACTACAACATGGTAAGGCGGTTTAATTTATAGGCTAATATTCCAACTTTTTAGAGATTGACATTGTTACTAACATTAACATGTGATGCTATGCAAACGATGTTGATTCGTAGGCTACTTTATTACCGGTACTGTCGCTTTCCCTTTTCGCTTTCAGTTCAATGAGGATCAATTGTTGTGGCTTCAAGTTACGTTGCATATAGTAGTGGACAGTGGCGGCTGGTGATAATTATTTTTGGGGGGGCGCATTTTTTTTATAATTTGGGGGGGGGGAATACAAAGCAGAAACAAAAAAGCTATTTTGATCTCTTTGTATTATTTTATTATTTCAGACCAACTAAGTAGTAACAAAAAGCATGTTTCCTACTTGAACATAATGTTGCTCTCCTTTATATACAGACCCTTTCCAAAAATTAGAATATCATGGAAAAGTTAAATTATTTTAGGAATTCAACTTAAAATGTGAAACTAATTTTATAAAAAAAAAGGCTCATTGCTTGCAAAGTGAGATATTTTAAGCCTTGATTTGTTATAATTTTGATGATTATGGCTTACATAATGACTTACAGCTTATGGAACCCACAAAATTTTTTTTTTTAAATTAGAATATTACATGAAATCACACTGTAGTAGTGACACAGTAATCCCGTGGTCATTGAACCAGGTTTTGGTTATTTTGGCAGTGTGGGCAGGTGAAAATCCTGCTGAAAATCATCTTCATCTTCATAAAGCATCTTCATAAAGCTTTTCTGCTGAAGGAAGCATGAAGTGCTCTAAATGTCCTGGTAGACGGCTGCATTGACACTGGACTTCCAGGACATTAGAGCACTTAATGCTTCCTTCAGCAGAAAAGCTTTATGACATTTAGATTTTGTGGGTTTCATAAGCTGTAAGCCACAATCACACTTTGAAAAAGAAGACAGGGAAAACAAAACAGGGCATTGCTAACATCACATCCAGTCAGCCAGCTCCGTTTCTCGTAACAAGCGCGCGTAAAGCTCCGTTTGTAATGATATTGTCGTCCTCTGTCACTTGCCTGCTGCTGGATGTGTACATCTGGTTGTTCCGGTCCGAGATCCTTAATCTTTTTTTTTTTTTCTTCAAGCGAAAGTCTTGAGAAAGGTTTTTTTTGAACATAAATAACAGAATTTGGATTAACTGCTGCCATTGCGTAATAAAAAGTGATCAGCCTAGTAGCAAGCAAGGTTATTTCTCGCCGCGTACAGTTGAATGGCAGGTGACGAGAACCAATCAGATTGGATAAAATAACATGTATCCAATTATGATTGGCCAGGGACGCAACGACTTGCGCCCCGAGGAGGATCTTTAAGAAACCAATCAGAGACCAGCTTCAGGTCACATGCTGCCCGAGAATTTGTGTACTCACATAGACACCCATGTGTCCGGCGTCCCTCGCCCACGAAACGTATTGAAAATAGTAAATAGTTAATCGATTAAAGACAGTTTTTATTAAATTCTGAGGCTCTTACTACCAGCCGGTACATGAGTAAACTATTTTTTAATTTTTTATTATTACATTTTAATATAATGTTTTTACACATGTTAATTTCTGAAATGTTGATGGGGGCGGCGCCCCAGCGCCCCCTATGGACAAGCCGCCACTGGTAGTGGACCGACCTTCTTTCCTTTATTTACAGATAGCCTATGCATAAACATGCGCGGACAAATTATGAAAGTATGTTTCCCGCGAAATCCGTCCCGACAACTATAATATAGGGGCCTAATGTAAGCAAATGGTGACCACTGCCATGCATCTTTCCAAATATTCGTATACTGCAAAGTTAACAGTCTGTAATCTCCACTGATACTGTGATGATAGGATTTGACGAAGCAGCTTAAAAAAATACAAGATAGTTTCGAAAGAGACCGACTTCAAAAAGGAAATCAAGAAATACTCAGTAATTCAAATTGATGGAAAACGATTAGACCTAAAAGCATTATTTTTCCAGTGACTCCCAGTGGAAAAAAATTGGTATAATATCTGTCATTCATGTTGACAAAATGCTGACACTTTATTGGATGGCCATGTTTGTTGGTTTGTCTGAGTGATATTTAAAGAACATGTTAGCATGTATAGGAATACCAAAGATGATGCATACCATTTCAACGTCTGTAGTTCACTCCTTCAAGTGGAAGGGAAGAGCGAATAAAGTTAAATGGGATATTTTGGATACATCCCTGAGTGTCTCACCTCGCATACTCTTCTCGAATAATCTTCAGCACCCGGCGGACCATGTTCCCGACGGTGGTCTCAGACGGCTGGGCTGCTGTCATCCGCCGGCCCTCCTTCCGGATGATTTCCATCAGCTCACCTGAAAGAGGACACCAGAGAACTCAAGATCCGGTTCTTTTATTCAACTTTCATAAAAGCTTACAATGACATTTAACATCAAACATAAGACAAACAGATATTGGGGAAAAACATATAACAGATCTTACATTGTACAGAGTAAAATATTAAATTATAAAAATTTTAAAAAATGTAAGAGATGTTTTATGCACTTCTTATTTCTAGTGATTACTCAAGATCCCGTTAAACCAGGGGGTTTCAAACTGGGGTAGGGGAGTGCTAGGATGTCTACTGAAAAGTTTACAGATGTAAAAATAAATACTAGAAAAAATTAGACTAAAATAAATTAATTATTATTTATTTTTTAAATAAACCATACAAATATTTAAATAAATAAACAATAAGATTAAAATAAATAAGTTATATTAAAATAAAAAACAATTTAGATTAAAATAATAATAAAAAAAACGACTTGGACAATAAAATAGATATTAGACAGTAGATATTACTGAAATAAATTAACTTTTGCACGTTATTCTAATTTTTCGAGTTTCACCTGTACATCTAAAAAAATCACAATGAATGAAGTCATAGGACAGCAAGATTGTTTTATTTATTTTTTATTATTATTTAATATTTTTTTCTGTTGATATTATGTTTTTCCTGTATATTTCCGTTCTCAGCCATAGAAAACAGAAATAAATAAAATAAAAAGTACGAGCAGCATCTGGTGCAGCGCACGGGTTCGGGTTCTGGTTCTGGTTCTCACTCACCGGCGTTGCTCCAGCGGGCCTGAGCGGTGATTCTGCGGAGTAAAGCGCTCGTTTCTCGGGCAGTTTCCGCGGAGCCCCGGAGAGATCCTGCCCCGCTCCCGCAGCGCTTCAGCTCGGACAGAAACGACTCGATGCGCTCGGACAGATCGGTCTCTTTATCAGCGCCGGGCATTTTGTCTTGTGTCTCAGTAAAGCGCTGATTCAGAGCGAGTTGTTTGGTTTCTGACAGCTTGAACCCTCACGGAACCAGACAGAAGAACCTCCTCCGGGTCATGATCGCGAGCGGCTCTTCTTCTGCTGTTTAGCGGCGAGCAGGACTGTGTTGTAACAGCCCCACCAACCGTCCATCCATATCAACACTCACTTTCATCTCAATACCCATATATTACATCCAGCAACTCATTGTTTGCTAAATAAAATAAAAAAAATCCTAATATTAAATCTTATTACGTTCAAAAATATACGTTTGTTTAATTGTATTATGCTAGCAATTGAAATCCTAGCTAATATACAATAACACTTTAAATGAAAAACAATCAAGAATAATTGTAAATAAAAGGATTTCATGTATTTTTATAATGGGATTGAATAGAATTCGTTTTCTGCATGTAAAATTAAGCCGGTAGCCTATTATAATATTGTGCACAATACACTGTATGTTATTTATTTACCATTTAAAAGTGTTGGCTATATAAAACATGTTCGTTTTATGATTCAAAAGTTTGGGTTTGGTAAGATTTCTCTCATGCTCAGCCTCACAATATAAGCGTAAATACACAAAAAGACATTTAAAACTAATTTTGTGAAATATTTTACCATTTTTAATAAATATATTTTAAGATTTAATCAGAATTTTCAGCATCATTACTCTTCAGTGTAACATTATCTTTTAGAAACCATTCGAATGACATTCAATAAACAGGAACATTTAACATTCTGGAATCAAAAGCAATCAATTAAAACAAAACGTATTTAAGTAGGTTTTGTACAATGTTATTGCTCCTAATATTAATCATCTCATAATGATCTTTTCACAAAAATGTATCCACCGAGTAGCTTATCAGAATATTATGCAGAAGGCATTGTATGTCATCATTTTAAGTTATGTGGCTAAATTATATATGCTGAACTTTGCTTTTAATAGTTAAATTGTTTTATTGCCTCTATTTTCCCATCTTTATTCAAAATGCGTAAATATATTGGTTATAATAAGATGAATCAGTCTAACAAACTTCAAATATTTTTATATTTATTGTTCAGATTCTCTCAGATGATGACTGTCATGTCCGAGATTACATCACAATTTCATTCGATAGTAACAAACACTCAAAATAATTTTCTAACAATTTTTATTGAATGTGTAAATATATTGGTTATAATAAGATGAATCGGTCTAACAAACTTCAAATATTTTTATATTTATAGTTTAAGATGTTCAGATTCTATCAAATGATAATGTCATGTCCGAGATTACATCACAATTTAATTTGATAGTAACAGACACACTCAAAATAATTTTCTAACAATTTTTATTGAATGACAAGCCAATTATATTTCTGAAATCCACTTTCACCAAAATTAATCTGAAGAAAAACATTGCTGCTGAAAAAGATTGAACACTGGAGCAAATAATTAATCCACTGGTAGCAAATAATAATAATTATAGTAAATCTGATCCAAACTTTCCACCCAGGACGCGTGTAACCACTATTCCATAAAAGCAATTGAAAAGAAGAGAAAATCCGAAAACTAAAAGTCTAGTTTGATCTGTCGATTACGGGTAAATCCTGTAACAAATCAAACCATTAAAGACACCAGGATTGATGGGGCAGCAGTGATGTCATTCACACACCGTAAACCTCAAGCCCACTGCAGGAGTCCTGCTGGATCCTACATTTATTCAGTCTGTGGAGAAACTAACTACTAACAATCAACAAATAAAGACTTTAATTACAGATGAACTCAGGCTTTCCCATGAACAAACTAAAATTAGATTCTGGCCCCCAAAATAAAACTGCTTTTTAAAAAAAAATTAGTACATTTCTCAAAGTCAGAATGGTATATGTCAGCTTGAGGCTCTGATGTGCGCTCGCTCGGTTCACTTGCAGTGAGTGGGACTTCATTTCAACAAAATGGCTTTGCATTTTCAAACAAGTCTTTCAACTTGTGTTTGAAGGACAGCTAAACACATTAGTTGATGAGAACTTTGTGACTAAAGGCTGACACAATCATTCTATCCTTCCAAATAATAATTAATAACACACACATTCAATGACCGACCACAAAGTTTCTCTCACAGGAGCGCATCTTTTATCAGTTATAGGGGCTTGTGCTGTCATTTAGTATAAATACAACAAAAAAATCAGAACAAAATTTGAAAGACTGGGTGTTTTTTATCCAAATGATACTGAGCAAGCTTGTATCAAAAATGTACACGCACTGAAAGACAATTTGGCCGTCAAGCATCAATCGCTTCCCAGAGAATTCCCTGATGCACGTCCACTCCCGATAAACTTCAGGTCGCCTGGGGCGACCAGAACAGATCGCCGAGGCAAAGCAAATGTCAGGGGCCGGAGGTTCTGATGTCAGGAAGTAGTTCTGGGTCCCTGATTGCACAGGCAGATTTTACTCAATGAGCTTCTTGGCCTTGAAGAAACGGCGCAGGTAGAAGACCTGCCACGTGGCCAGACCGATCAGACAGCACATCGAGAAGATGCTGAAGTACAGCACACGTGTGTTGGTGGACTCTGCAAAACACAGCAGGACATCAGAGACCATTCTTACACAAAATACTGCATTTACATCTATATTGGTTCACTTAGAAGACACTCGTTTACACCTGGTATTAAGATGTGTTTTAGTCGATCGGATCACAAGTGGACGACACTAAATACAGGAGTAAACGAGGTTTAAAGGGTTTTGAGCTCGTCCACTTTTGACCACTTCCAGGGGTAGTTGAAAACACATTCGACCGGATTTGCTTTTGTAGTGTAAACGCTCATGTGATCGAATGTGTTAGAACAGCCACAAACGTCCATCTACTGACCTAATGTATAAACATTATGAGAAGAGCTCTAGCCAGACGGGATTTAAACTTTGTCCAATGGAGACCCAAGTTTGGTTTGAAGACAAAAACCGTACCGAATGTTCTCTCTCCATTCCTGATTTCTAACACACACTCGTGTGAAAGCTGATGCTCTCCGTGTGTTTTTCCATCGTTTCCTTTCGCATTCATGTGTAAATTGCATGAGCTTATTTCATCCAATAGATCGAAAGATCTGGAAAGTCTGTTAATTTACCCGCCCATAGACCCTCCTCTCGAAGAAATCAGGACAGAAGTGTTTAAAAGTGGACCAGAGACGGATTAAAACACCAGGTGTAAACGGATTTATGTCTCCCTTGTGATCCGATCGACCAAAACGCATCTTAATACTAGGAGTGAACAGGGCCTTTTATCCAATCTTGCTTAAGAGCTGGAAAGAAACTTCAGTAGGGTAGTTCTCACCATTAGTATCTCTCATCTCCTCCTCTCTCTTCTTCATGTAGGCAAAGTCATTGACAATCGACTCGGAAAGATCCTCCAGCCGACGGAGCTCCACCTCCAGGGGCTTCAGTTTCTCTACCTTGGCAATCTGAACAAAGTGGCACAATCAGGATGACTTCAAAACCACAGCTACAAATCTGCCAGTTAAAGTAGGTGTAGACGATCTCCTAATGCAATGTACAACACCGTTCAAAAGTTTGGGGTCAGTATGTTTTTTTTAATAAATAAATTCCTTTATTCTGCAAGGATGTTTCCATTTCAAATAAATACTGTTCTTTTGAACTTTCTATACTGAAAAATGTACCAAGAGTTTATTCCCAAATGTTTTATGCATTATTCCAATTTTGCTTAAAGGATAAAGAAGGATCATGTGACACGGAAGACTGGAGTAATGATGTTGAAAATTCAGCTTTGATCACAAGAATTAATTAAATTTCAAAAACTACTAAAATGTAAAAACATCCCTTTTAATATGTAGTTATATTACACAATATTACTCTGTTTTACTGTATTTTTGATCAAATAAATAAATGCAGCTTTGGTGAGCATAAGAGACTTCATCCAAAAATCTTACTGACCCTTAAACTTTTGAATGGCAGTGTAATCTATAATTTTGAAAACGACAAATGATATAAAATAGCAAACAAAAAAACAAAGCAAACAAACCTCTTCATAATTTTTGGCCTCAACACCATGCTTCATGTCCAAGTTGATCTGTTGGTCAGGAACTCTTCCAGTTCCTAAAACAAAGACATCATTTCTATATTCATACAGCATATGAGTGCCGATTCAGAATCAGATTTTGGTAACACTTTAAATTACAGTGCCCCCGTTACATATACTTACCATCGTAATAACAGTAAATATCACTTTAAGCTGACCTCAGGTCAGCCAAGGACCTATGGTTTTATCAAAAGCCTCAGTTGGAGAAGTGTGAGATGTGTGAAACACTCACCCATAGGTGACTTGCTCTCGAAGCACACCTCAAACATGTCATAGTCTTCTGTGGTGAAGGCAAACTTGCCCTTGGTTGAATCTTCTTTCACATAGAGGATGTGTCCAGAGGAGTCTGTGATCTAACAGGGTTACAACATTTGAAATTCAGTAAAATCAAACAGCAGACAAATATATATTATTAAACATCTAATGTTATTCAGATATTAGCCTATATGTAAGATCAAAAGGCATTATAAAGGCCAGAAAGGAAACCAATGTGTTATTACCAATACCATAATTAAATGATTAATGAATGCAGCACCGGTCAATAATGTTTAGTTGAATATTTTTACACTGATATATGTCTATTATAAGCTTTAATGCTTGTTCTGTCCATGCGAGTATGAAAGTAAGACTGACGTGTTATAACTAGAGTGAATGAGATCCGAGGGAAAACACACAAACTACATCCGCATTTATTCTTTACCCACTTTATATTGCTAAATTAACGCAAACTACCATTTACACAAGTGTTTTGATTTCTTTAACCAGCTTAAAAACGAAGTTAATTAAATCATTAAATCACCGTCCAACCAGGAAGCGCCATGTAGCACTAACATAAGGCCTTGAATTTAAACTCACAGAACCGTTACAGTCATCACAAATTAACTAAAAACTCCAGTCAAACGTAATGTAACAGGTGATTATAAGTGTAACGATTGTTTGTGTGAATATTTTAACATCGTTAATCCTGTAGATGTGTCGAGTGACGTCACCTTCAGGTTGGTTTTCGTGTTCGGCTGCTCGCTGATCTCGTATTCTCCGGTAACGAGCACGTCTTTGTGGATCTCCTCCCGCAAACACTTTCTGCTGCGCACCGGCAGGTAAAATGAGATCGACACGACGGACTGAACCACAAACAACAGCGAGATAGAGAGCGAAAGCACACGGAACCGCGCCATGACGAGCTGATCGCTCCACTACTGCAGGCCCGGGTCGAGCTGCGCACTGCGCCTGCGCACTCCTCAGTCCGCGCACGCGCACTGCCTCTGCGATTCTCTGTGTATCGAGAGCGCCACCTCGTGGAGATGCAGGGAGTAAGCGCAGACGTCGCTAGAACACGTTGCACATATCCTGTACACAAAATGTTTGTTCTTTTACTTTGAGATAATATGATGATAGCCGATGCATTCTGACGCATAGTCTGACATTTTCACGGACTCAGGGAAAAATACCCGTCTTCGTATGTGACTAAATAAAATTTTGGGGGACAAAATAATGCTCATGTGAAGTCCTTTTATTTATATTTTCCATATAAAATGTATGAATATGTTAGCCTTACTGTTGTGTTGTCTATAAGCTAGTGTGATCCAAAACAATGACAAAATTCGCATTTAGAAGATATATAAGCATTCAAAACTTACAGTCTCTCAATCAAAAATCAAAGTTTTTATTTATTTAAATGCTTTATTTTAACATTCAGTTTACAATGTGAAACAACAAAATTAGAACACAACAATAATTATAAAAAATATAAAAAATAGTGAAACACTTCGACAACATCATAGCACAAAACAAAAAACAGTTAGACTCCAATATCAATGATAACATCTCTCTACTTCAGCTTTTACATTAGATGTTCTGTCCAATCAAATGCTCTCTAGAATCTGAAGCTCCGCCCCCTACATAATAAATATGCTGAAGCTGCAGCCGAAATTGGTAATTTGTTCACAATAATAATAATTGTTATGGTAATTTGTTTACTGTTTTCTACGTGGTGAATGGCACATATACTCTTTTTTTAAAGCGATATGGAGGAGATTAGGAGGAGATACGGTAAGAGATTAGGAGGAAACTGCGGCTTTACCGAGCTCAACGGCTCTGGCCAAGCTGTGATATAAACTAAACGCTATTGGCTATTTTAAAAAGGGGGAGGAGCTGATCGATATGTCCCGCCTTGTCTTCCTGTTTCAGTGGAAATTATGTCAACATTGATGCTGTGTTTTGAGGCACTGCAGTGGGTCTTTAACACTTGATTTATTCTATTCCAGGTCTAATGTGTTTAGTGCCTCAGCAGAGACTGTAGCTGGATTCACTGTTTCTGGGGTGAGTGTAGTTGTTGCTCATATTTAGTGTAAAACAAACTAAAATAAACGGTGTAAACATGCACTGAGCTTCCAACAACTTGTTATTGTGTACTGTGATTGAAGATTTTATTTTAAAATATATTATTTTAATCTAAGTTATGATTAGTTATGAATACAAATTGTAGTCGGTTACTGATTCCAAATTACATGACAAAAATTGTAGTTAGTAACGTATTCCGTTACATTACACTTACACATACTTTTTGATTGCTTTTAGATTACGTTTTACCTAACTTGTTCATCACATTGATTTGAATTGGATCATCTTAACATATTGATATGAAAATACAAAAAGAAAGAAAATGTTTGCCTTTCTTTGTTATCAACAAAATTAAGTGCATTGAATATTACATGGTTTCCCAGACTGGGGTTCATGATGGAACTGCAGGGGTTTCTTGAGTTCAATGAAAAGTTAATAAGTAATTAAATAATTAAAAAATAATGTGTGTATATATATATATATATATATATATATATATATATATATATATATATATATATATATATATATATATTTGTTTACCTGCATCATGTCAGTGACCATTAACCGACATCAGAGAACCATGAACCTATAATTTTATTTATTGTTGTTATTATTATTGTGAGAATAACATGAAATCAATAAAAAAGTACCATAATATAATCTAATTACAAGTATTTCCAGATAACATCTAATTAGTTACTAGCACTGCTTATGGTATCTTGAACCCTGTACATTATTAACAGCTACTTTTTTATTTGTTGATTTAATAAGTAAAATCCATAATCGTTTAGATTTTTTTTTTCCATTAATGAATTTAATTGATGTATATGAATACATTGACATCACACTGTCTAGAAAAATTCCCTCATATGAAAACCAGTTTATGATAAAGTCATTCAGTTGAATCTGAAATTACCCTTGAAATTTGCAATATTTAATTTTTCGTGTTTTGCTTCACTTCATTTTTGGTTTTGCCATTGACGCAACATTGGTGACCAGCTCAGGGTAACTTCATAGAGATTTGAAGATGTGAACATCCGTCATTCATCTGAAGAATTACTTTCACACTGAAAGTTACATAAGCGAAATATGTCCTTGCTTTAAAGCCAAGCCTTTGTGGACATTAGTTCATTCACAAGCGTGATGTCATGCAATATACAGACAGCTGCTCATATTTATTACTGTATATGATCTCTGGGTGAAGGGTTGTCTACTGTAAAAATCAGTGTGACATCTTCTTACTATCAATCAATACATAGTAGAGGAGAACTTGTATACATTTATAAATGTGTCTATATCTAAACAAACAGCCGATCTCCTTGTGCCGTCGTTTGGTGATTATCCACCAGATGATGTAGAAAATGGCGGCGATCCAACTGTGTGTCTTCATCAGTGAGGGAGCAGTGCATTATGGTCTATCTTTAGCCTGGATTCTCTCTGCTTTTTTTCCCTGTTCTCCTCTTTTTTTCTCCGGCATACGTTGCCTGTCTGTTTCCTCCCCTGGGCTGCAGCATCGACGCAGGTCGGCGTCACCGTGGTCTAATTTTACTGCTGTTGATGCTGATGGTGAAGCAGCGCACCTGCTATTTCTGGCTCTGCCTCTCTCTGGGGTCTGCCAATTGTATTAATAGACAGGGAATTATTACATGCTACGTGATTTCACGTCAGGGCCACAATCTCACTGACTGGCTGTGTCTGCTGCTGGAGATACAACGCTGTAGTTTTGAGCTTTACTAATGTTTTACATTCATTTTGTCTTTTGCAATTGCCTTTTTTGTTCTGTCAGTATCTCTCTGTCCCTCTTTTTATTTAAATATTCAATTCAATTCACATTTATTTGTATAGCGCTTTTCACAGTACACAACGTTTCAAAGCAGCTTTACATAAAATGCACGAGTCCACATTACAATTTAGAGTGATTGTTATCAGATTTATGTATTTCAGAAATGCACATATACAAAATGGCAGATAGCTAAAAATGTATGAATTTAAACAATGTAATAATTTCAGGCAGAAACGATGAGTTCACTGAAGTAATGAATACTTGTTTGTTAACAAATGATTATGACATTTAGAAAAATGTAGCTATTAAAAAATGCTTTCAAAACCAGTCACGAGTTGCACGGGTATATTTGTGGCAATAGCCAACACTACATTGTATGTGTCAAAATTATCGACTTTTCTTTTATGCCAAAAATCATTAGGATATTAAGTAAAGATCATGTTCCATGAAGATATTTTGTAAATTTCCTACCGTAAATATATAAAACATTTATTTTTGTGAGTGAATGCAGCACAATCGCGAACATAAATGGACAACTTTAAAGGTGATTTTTATTTTTATTTTTCAATGTTTTTTTTTTCTTTTTTTGTTTTTTTTCTCTTTTTTACAAATTTTCAATTCTATTCACATTTATTTGTATAGCGCTTTTCACAATACACATCGTTTCAAAGCAGCTTTACAGAAAATGCACGACTCCACATTACAATTTAGAGTGATTGTTATCAGATTTATGTATTTCAGAAATGTACATATACAAAATGAGATGATGAGATAAGTCAGCATAAAAAGCATACAGCTCATAGATAAGGAAGAAGATCCTCATGTTCTTGAGGTCACGGTCACATATTGTGAAGTGTGCAACCGATAAGTGTGAAATGGGAAGGAAGTGACCTCTGCATAATGGCGTGATTGCATCACAGTCTCTTACGCACATGAACATCATCATATCCGCTGCAATTACTTTGGGCTAGTAGATAAAATAATGCAAACTAATCGTAATGTGCTCTGGTGGTTATGGGTTTCAATGAATCTTGACGCATTTAGGATGTATTCATATAAATAGATTTGATGTTTATCAGCACTACTTGCGTCTGAACCAGAGCAAACACAAAAAGCAGTTAAACATTAATAGGAAATTATCTTGATGTCTATTCACCATTAAGGTGTGGTTTGAAGGGTGTAACTCAATATTAGAACAAAGTATCGACGATGAAAAGATTGTCTGATAGATATACACCACGGTTCAAAAGTTTGGGGTCAGGAACATTTTTTAAAATGTTTTTGAAAGAAGTCTCAATGCTCACCAAGGCTGCATTTATTTGCTTAAAAATAAATTAAAGTAAAATATTGTGAAATGTTAAAATAACTGTTTTCTATTTAAATGTAATTTAATAATGTGATGCAAAGGTGAATTTTGAAAACCGTTAATAAATGACTTAACTTTTCATCAATCCTTGCTCGATAAAAGCACTAATTTCTTTAAAACTAAATATATAAAATGACTCACAAACCGTGGTGCAGTTGAAACATTTAGTCAATAAATCTTGTCTGCGATTAAAAGCATCTCACATTCACACAAGCATATCCATTTTGTATACATTTAATATTTATTGTTTTGCAAACAATTCGCAAGTTCACATTTCAGTACAAAAATAAAAATCCCATAAATTAAAGAGACTACGTTTTCACAGAAAACTTCATACTTGGACGTTAGACCATTTAATGCAATGGTTAGGCAGCACACATTTGAGTAAATAAATTCACACATTCAGAAATCAACCGTAAAGTCAAAACATATTAGTTCTCTATTGCTCAGAACACACTAATACAACAATTGAAATCTAGCACCAGTAAACTCAAATAAACTATATTAACAATAACCAGATCATTAATGCAAAAAAAAATTTGAGTTGATCCATGCTTATTTTGCTACATTTGGCAGGCATATATGGTTCAGATAAATATAGGAAGCAATCGTGATTGCTTGATCGAGTCAGTTCCATAGCCCTGCAATGTCTTTTTATATCAAGTTGTGTGACAGAAATATAAATTCTACGTGTTTATAGTGAGTTCTCAGAGAGTGAGGAGGGTCGGGGAGTTTAAGGAGTTGCAGGACTGGTCGTTGCTGCTGCTGCCCCTCCGGTGCACCGGCCCACAGCTGGGGAAGATGTCGTTTTCTGGGTAGGTGAACATAAAGGAAGACGTGTAGGTGGTGCAGGCCGGAGTACAGGTGACGACGGGTGTGCAAAGGGGCTCCAGGTCGCTGTTAGCGGACGTGTAGAGCGGCTCCCAGTCTTGAGTGTACATGGAGCTAGACATGTCCCCGTCTGGGACCGAGCGAGCCGTTTCCAGCTCAACTTTGGCCAGGAGCTCCAGGGACTCTTCTAAGGTGGGCTCCAGGTCTGAGATCCTCACCGTGGAGCTGAAGCTGTCGGTGCTGGAAAACAGCGAGCTGCTGGAAGAGGTTGTGACCGGTGCGCTTGCGGTGGAAACTACGGAGGTAGTGACGCTGTGGATCTCGGGGACTGAATGGGAGGCGATGGGTGAGACGGACGGCTCCGGGAAGCTGATGTCCGTGTCTCCGGGGATCTTGCAGATCGGTTTGTGTGCAGCGAGGATGAACTCCAACCTCTCCTTTTCTTTGAGCAGGTTGGCGATGTCGTTTTGAAGAACAGATTTCTCATCCTCAAGTACGTCAGTTTCCTGTTACAGACAAAATGAAATACCCGTCAGACACTTAGACATTTAATGCGTTGCGTACATGATGCACGGTTTACAGAAAGATCTGCGAAATACTTACAGATTGCAATGTGTCAGTGAGCTCTCGTCTGCGGTTGCGGCATTTCGCAGCAGCCATCTTGTTTCGTTCCCGGCGGACTCTTTTCTTATCCTCCTCCTCTGGAGAAAGCTGTGGAACCAATAACATGGATATTTTAGTTTCTGAACTCTGCGTATTTATTCACAAATGTATGATGCACTGGCTGATCAATCCCTAAAAACAAAGTCAGTCCATTATTTACCTGTTCTCGGGCTCTCTTGTTGGACTTTGTTCCAGTGACCCTCATTTTGGGGTAAGGGTTCAGGTTGTAAGGTCGTGCTCCGCCGTTGGAGGGCGCCACGGATGAAATCATGGGCTGAACCATCCACTGCAGGTCCGGGCAAGAAGAGATTGCAGTGACAGTTGGCACGAAAGAGGCACTTGAGACACTCAGGTCTGTGAAATCCTAAAATGTAAATAAGAAATAATTTAATATATGGCAAATATTATATATGATTGATTTAATATGTATTACCCAACTCATTTATTTAGTTTATATTTATTAAACTATAAAAAAAAGGCTGGGTTGCATCAACTGTCAAATATCGACAAACCCAACTGTTGGTTTAAATTACATTTTTTAACCCAACGGTTGGGTTTGTCCATAACGTTACTTGACCGTTGAAACAACCCAGCATTTTTTTAGTGTAGCCTTGTATTTGTATTGCTTAGACTAGGGCTATAATATAATTTAAACACTTGCAATACATAAAACAACAAATAAATCATAATTTAAGACTGAATAATTCTACATTAGTGAATTCAATCATGATAACTGTCAAATATATACCTGAGTCTGGTAATAAGCGACGCTCTCGCCGCTCGGCGACGCCGTGCTGCACCGGGAAGACGCGTCGCAGTCAGCGTTAAGGCTGGTAAACATCATCCTGTCAAAAGTCGAGAAGCAAGAACTATCCAGCGCGAATATATCCAGTAAATTAGACCGGTTTAAAAAGCCTCGGTTTGTTAGTTCCCTGTTGGTCTGCTCTCGGTATCCAAAGTTTGACTGCCTCTCTTCAGCTCTGCGGGGTTTATATGGACGGCTGTGGCTGACGTCAGAGAGGGCGTGGCGTCGGGCTTCCAGTCCCAGCGGTTGCATAGGAACCGTTAGAAAAACACGTCTCCGGGAAAGCATTTTACGCGATTACATGATCGATACGTAATTAATAAACACATATAAGCTTAATACAGAACCAAATGTTTGCAAAAACGTTCGTAGATGAACATTCTGAGTGAAAACGGAGTGGAATCCGTGACGTTCCATAGCAGGGTATCCCACGACGTCATTTACCTTATATGGAAAACATCCTGAAGAGGCGGACCGCTGATGGGAAACACTCTGTGCAGTGTAGCTACAGCATTATGTAAAGATACTTCGAGAACACTTCATTGTTTTACAAACAAATGATTAACTTTTTTTAGTGTACAACCATTTTGAATTATACTATCAGTTCTAATGTTACCATATTATTAAAGCCTGTTGCATAAATATAATGTATATTAGGGCCTGTAATGACATGAAATTAAAATAAAACTAGGGTATTTGAAAAATTCACGTTCACATGTTTACTTGACACTTGACTCAATGTTGTTTAATGCTATACTTTCCTCGACACATTCATTGCCTCGGGTTGTGTTCGTACCTTTCCGCAATGAAAGGCGTGTCCAATGACGGAGGAGTAACATATTTCCATTGTGAACTGCCTTCGCACCTTGATTGAGGGATTCCTTTAATAAAATGCTGAGTTCATCTCTTAGCTCGGTGTGTTGCATCATTGGACAAATAAACAATCACATGATGTAAGATTTCAAACTTATACATTTAAAAAAATAAACGTGAATAGGCTATATGCATTACTTTTAATATGTGCACATTAGGCGGCTACGTTATATGTTGTTGTTATTATTATAATTAATAAAAAATAATATTAATAATATATACTATATTGTGTGAAAAATTAAAGCAATGAGGTCCCACTCAATTTTTGAAATAATTGCTTATGAATTGCTCGTGCTTAGTCTTGTTTTATTAATGTTCTGCCATTGGCTACGGTAAACATGACTGACGGTAGTTTATTGATTAACAAATGAAAACAGCTCCATCAGCGTTCCCATGTGATGTCATCATATTTTACTGCTCCACTTCTGTGTTCTTGTTTTGTTTGAACTTCCTCGTTGTCAAAGCAACGCCCCTCCCACTGACGTCACTGACACCCGAGCCGAGCCTCTGCAAATGTTCACTGAAGTTTCGCCTTTCAGGAACGAAAGTCTTCTAGCTTTATTAACAGCAAATAAATATAATTATTTGGAAAAAATAAAAATAAAACCTTTATTTTACTGGAAATATGCATTTATTTAGATTTATTTATGCATTTATAAAGATGCAGTTATTTTACTGGGTCATTCCACAGATACCTTTGCATTTTGAAAATGTGGTTATTTTAAAAGTAAGAATGAGAAATTACATTGTGATTTTTTTTATTTATCTTCACATATGTTTATATAACTATGCCTTTAACAAGGTTTTACCTTTTATTTTATTTAGCCTTTCTATATAAATGCTATAGCCTTGTGCGCAAGGTCATGTATTTTTAGACACTTTATTGCTGATATCTTTACACACATCTGGTTTTAAATAATCAATTATTTACTGTTCAAAACACGTGCAGTGCTTATTTAAGACAAACGCATAAGAAAATGTGCTGGGGGGGGGGAGACACACATACTTACAAGTCCTTGAAGAATATTCTAAAGAATATTCTAAACACTTACAAGTCCTTGAAGAATATTCTAAAGAATATTCTAAACACTTACATGTCCTTGAGGAATATTCTAAAGAATATTCTAAACACTTACAAGTCCTTGAAGAATATTCTAAAGAATATTCTAAACACTTACATGTCCTTGAGGAATATTCTAAAGAATATTCTAAACACTTACATGTCCTTGAAGAATATTCTAAAGAATATTCTAAACACTTACATGTCCTTGAGGAATATTCTAAAGATAATGCTGTCATTATGAGTTATAATATATGCAGGACTGAGAACAGGCCATATGGAGAAATAATACAAATAATAATAATATAGTTAGCCTACTGGAATTTATTTTCAAAATAATATTCTTATTCAATTAATCATCTAAAAATAATACTTTTTAAATGTTGGCGATAGATTTCCGTTGTTGAATGCTGTTGATATTGCGGAGTGACCCTCCTGTAAATGACCCATGGCTGTTCCGTTCATGAGCCTCACAGATCAGAAACCAGGGGCGGATCTGCCGGGAAACTCTTGGACTGTGGACAGAAGGGAGGCCCCACTCACGCGCCCTCTGAAAGCAGGATTACCTCATCTGAGCTATGAATAGAGATTTTCACACAGGTTATGGAGAAGAACAACGGCGTTTTCTTCCAGTTCAAGTGTTCATTAAAGCACAGAAAGCCTTTGATTTAGGCCTATTGTTTGTGCAGATCCTTCAAAGTAGACAATACACATATCTGTCAGCAGACAGTTATGAAATAGCCAACTTCCATGAAAAAAAAAAAATCCTTAGATATTTTGGGTGCTTGGCGAAGATGTCGTCATAAGAATGTCATTGAATTAAATGTGATATGATAAAAATAGGCTGTGCCGCAGTAGCGCTGCAGCTAGAGGCTCCACACCGGATGTGCCAAATATGGTCATGACACGCTGCTCTCTGATTGGCTGCTCACATTAGCGACAGGGTTGTTGCTGGAGCGCTTTGAGTGGGAGATCCATCATTCTAATTGACAAGGGATACTAAAAATCACAGTTTTTAATAGAAAGGGTGCGGTTAAAGTATCGCAATTATTATCTCAATTGTTTAATTATTGTCATTTTGTATACTTTGATAATGGCAAATGCATAGGCTTCTAATATCCCTCGTGAGACAATCACGCACTTGCAGATGAACCATCTTTTTAGGATATTAATCGTAAATCGTAACCTCACAGAGGGATGCCAAAGACAGACTGCAACTAGGCACGTAAAATGACGTATATTGTTCATTCATGTGAAAGCTGCAGCGTTAGCCTATAACTTGACTACAATAACCTAAGTTTACGTATTAGACACTTTAAGTGAATGCATAAAATATTGAATTAGAATGAGCACCATTTTGTGCCAGGGATATTTATGAAATGCCGTATATATTTGGCTCGTGCTTAACTGACTCCCCTCCGGATCAGTGGTACAGTCTCACAGATTTCATTCATAAAAATCTGCCTCACTATAAAGACAAGCAGCGCGGATGGCTGGTGCCTCCTAGCGTAGTAACCTCAATCTAGATTTTTTTTATATATATATATATATATAAAAAAAAAAACTGCAGAATAGAATTTGTTGACATTAGTCACATATTGATCTGGTTCCCAGCATCTCCTGGAGCGATCTGGCAGAAGTGATGCCTAAAACCGCGAGTGTTTCTCAGGTGTCTGCAGAACAGCTGCTGCACACATCAGCTGCTGAGATGAAGAAGGATACGCAGGTAATCAATTGCATGTTTACCTAGAATTGAATCCAAATGGACTATTTGATTATTGATGCATGCTTTTGTGATGATCTGATATTTCTTGAATACAACCAACATTTGTGTTAAAATGCAGTTTTGCTGTATGAACAATACATGATGAATACATTTTCATGCTCATTCTCAGAAGACAGGTATTCTGAAGGATGCTGATGCTCCCTTTGTTCCAACGGTCACCGCTGTAGCTTCAGCTCCAGATCTCAAGTGGATGGTCCTGTCGACTGACATCTCTTCAGTGTCACCCTGCAGACACGAGAAACCACAGAGCTCATCTCACTCCACAGACGCCAAACCAGCTCGAAAGACCTTCACTGGCCGGAGAAAGGGGGTGAAAGATCAGGTAAATACATGTTTTTTTTTTACTATTACCTCTAAGCTTAGTTATATATATATATGTGTGTGTGTTTAATGCATGGGCTTTCTGGAGAATTCCACATTCAACTGACTGTAGAAAATACTTCAACATGTATTTACATCCATGGCCAGGATAATTCACTGTTTTAAATTGTATACACTCTTAAAAATAAAGATTATTTACTGTCATCTTCATGAAGAACCTTTAAAATCCATGGAACCTTTCCATTGCACAGAATATTCTATAGTGAAAAAAAGGTAATTCAGAATGAGAACACATAGGGATTTTTTTTTTTAATTTAATCTTATTTGCCATCGCTGCAAAACCCTGCTATTGGAACCATTGGTAATTACTATTGGTAGTAAATTTTGGGTAAAATTTGTTTAACATATGCATGAATTTAAGTAATTTTTTTGTACATTAGCTGTCACTCAATTTTGTTTACCGGTATATCACCCACAGATAAATAAATATAGAGTCACTAATTTACAATATGCATTTAGCGATGATACATATACACACACCCATATACATATATATATATATATATATATATATATATATATATATATATATATATATATATATATATATATATATAAGCGCATGTTTCTTCATTTCAGCTTTCTCCAGAGGAAGAGGAGAGGAAGAGGATCAGAAGAGAAAGGAATAAACTCGCAGCCGCCAAGTGTCGAAATCGTAGGCAAGAACTAACCAACAGTCTCCAAGCTGTAAGTTTACAAATCCCCATAATCGGCACTCTCATTCGTCCAAAAATATGACTTTGTGCATGATATGACTATAATCTGCATATGTCCAGGAAACCGATAGTCTCGAGGAGGACAAAGCAGCTCTGCAGTCTGAGATCGCCAATCTGTTAAAGGAGAAAGAACGACTCGAACTCATCCTTTCTGCTCACAAACCCCACTGTAAACTCGCGGAGGAGACGGAGACGGAGACCGAGGAGCAAACCCAAGCCCAGGACGAGCAGACTCAAGGTCCCACCGCATCCCCAGAACAGGCGCCCAGCTCCCCTCAGCAGCCCGACCCCACCAGCACTGCCATCTTCGGGGACTCGGACGTCCTTCTGTGTTCCAGTGCCGAACTGGGCGCCGCTGAGGTGGAACCGTACATCGATATGAGGGATGTGTCCATGGATGACATTAGCAACGTGATGGACAGCGGCGATGACATGGATCTGTTAGTGCCAGATATCGACCTCACTAGCTCTCTGGGTCTGAGTGAATGGGAAACCCTGTACATGTCAATGGGTGGAGGGTTAGAACCTCTCAGCACGCCTTCATGCAGCCCAACCTGTAGCAGCAACAACGCCGTGCCCGTCTTCAGCTTCAACGATGCAGACGAGGAGACTGGCAAAGAGGGCAAACCTAATGCAGCCAAAGAAATCATGAAGACTTTATGAAGGTTCTGGCACACCACTCTTGAAAATAAAGGTTCCAAAAGGTGCTTTTCCAAGTGATGCCGTGACAGAACTCCCCAAAGAGTGTGTAGAACATGTGAATAATCTAAAGAACCATAAAGAACTTTTGAGCAGTTGAAAGGTTCCGTGGATGTTAAAGGTTCTAAATGCCAATAAAGAACCTTTATTTTTAAGAGTAAAATATTCTGAAGAAGAAGGGTGTAAAATATATTCTGTTGATGAACCGAAAACCCCTCAGAAATATGCTTTCATAAATGAGTCTGACATGTTCAACATTTACAAAAATATATAGTGGATGCTGTGCAGTAGATGTAATGTGATCTTTACATCCAGTGAAGTCACTGTTTGTTTCTTCCAGATGTTGACATTGTTGAGTATGTTGTTCAAGTGCAAAAGTATGCACTTTCATGCACTTTTGTACCTGTAGGTACGTGTAACTGTATCAGTTGATGTGGTGATGTACAGTGCAGTCTGTTACACCGTGTCTAAGTCTGTGACTAACTGTAATTCTGACCATGGTTGCAAAAAAAAAAACTTTATGCATTTTTGTGTGTGTGTGTTTGTTCTTCCTGCTTCCTTTTCTGTTGTCTGGCATGTTTCTAATAAACAAATAATTGATATTACAATTAGGTAACGTGTGGATGTTTTTATTATAATTTATTTATCAGAGTAAAGCTTCTCTTCTCTTTTGGGTTTAAAAAAAAGGCAGAATTTAAACCATCCCATTCAAGCACATTCTTTCGATTAGCCTACATGAATGCGAGGAAAATCGTTTCGGGGAAAAATATATAAACATTCATCCATCATGTGCACATTATCCTTTCACCGAGTTTCGCGATCTATTCTTCCTAAGGTTTCTGTGCAACGAGATTCACCCACACCGATTTGTCGATACAGAGGTTGTAGGTTGTTGTCACGGGCGGTCGGAACGTTCTCGGTACGCCTGGGACGCAACGTAAAGCGCCTGACGTCAATGCGTATTTGAACGCCACGCCCCGTTTCTCGCTCGTGGTTCTACTTCCGTGTCCATATTTGGTAATGAAAATGCCATGTTGTTCTGTCACTATAGAAACAGTAGAGAGTCCTGTTTCACCAATGATAGTTTTCCCGGAAGATCTAGTTGAGAGAGAGAGGAGCGGAGGAAAGCTCTCGGTAGGTTTACTGGAACTGTTTTGTATCGCAAACGTTTCGGTGGAGTTGCTTTTGGTATCCAGAGTAGATTGAGTGGGTTCATATATAACGCGAAACAGCCTGTTCGAATAAAATGGACACTGCCCCATTGCAAAATTGTAATGATATCAAGGATAAATGAAAACATTGTCGATTTCTAAGAACTAGCGTACATTAGCTGTAGAAGTGCATGCCTTTGTGTTTGGTTACCTGCAGTTTACAGTGAGGTCCGAAAGTTATGGAAGTTTCTTTCTGCCACTGAATACAAAATAATAATAACAGGGTAATTGCGACTTCCGCTTTCGCAATTACGTGATCACATTTTTTAGATAAAAAGACGCAATTATCTTTTAAACTATTTTTTCCCGTGACGGAAACAAGTTTCCATAAAAAGTCGAAGGTCACTAGTAAAACGCTTCTATTTTGCATTCAATTATTTTGCAGTTTAATAATGTTTACATTATTATATTTTCACCTCAACAATTTGAGTGAAAAGTTGAAACTGAAAAATTCACTTGGTCAGTGTCACAGTTTTGACTGACAAACTTACAACTCACTTATTAAATAATAAGGTTTCATGTTAACAACTACATTACTTAATATCAATAAGAATGAACAAGACATCTACAGTACTTATTATTCTTAGTTAATAGTAATTTCAACATTTACATTTTTTAAATCAAAAGTTGTATTTGTCAACATTAATATTTTGTGAACTATACGAACCGCTGTATTTTTATTAACATTAACAAATATGAATAAATGTTGTAAAAGTATATCGTTCACTGTTATTTAATGTAAGTTAATATTATGTTAACAAATGAGAACTTATTGTAAAGTGTTAAATATCCTGAAGGATTCTTTATTATGTATTTATTTTTTTCAAATCTAATCATTATATCATTGATTATTAATAGCCTATTCAATAATGGCTCATATTATAACATGCCTCACTCGGTGTTCAGCTGTTTCATTCAATATGAGCAGGAGAAACTCTCTTCCCACACAAACACCTCAACACGAGATGCACAGCTCGTGTCACTCTTGGAAGACAGCCCACGTTACAAAGTGTTCTTGGCACAAATACAATATAAACATTTAATGTAGGCCACTTTGTTCAAATATAAAAGGATAAAAGGGGAAACAGATATGAGTTAGTTGGCCTGATAGACAGTATCAGTCTATTCAGGTTCAGCTCTGGATTAGTCAACATGTGCGACCGCTAATGATTCAACCGGCCGAAATAAAATGATGTCCTTCTGGACTTCTTCTTCTTCTTCTTTCTTCTTCTTTTTTTTAGCATGATTCAGTTTTCAGCATATAGTGAAGTTTATAGCCAGCCGGATGTCTGGTGCGTCGGGTCTTCACAACAGCTTGAATTAGGCTTTTTTGTTTTCAACAATATACTTTCTTCCCTTACATTTGACTTACAAATTTTTAGATGTCAGTGGAGTTCATATTTAAATCCTGATGTTAACTTGTAGTGATGCAATACAGACAATGCACAAGGCTTTTGTCCTTGATCTGGCTAAATGAAATGTGGATTCTTTAATAGAGAAAAACAGGAGTGCATATATGCATTATAAACCATATTTTGCTCTAATAATCTTTTGCAAATAAGCAATATGAAAGCACCGTGCCTCTATTGCTGATACTGCAGCATTATCTCCTGTTTAAGTGTGTGGATAGTGAATAAATGTGCATTGGCCACAACTAATTTGTCTTTCCAATTATATCATATTTCCAGGGTCGGAAATGGTCCTGTGTTTGGAACGATGTCTGGTTGTTGCTCAGTCTTTATCATTGTCTTGAGTTTATTAATATGATCATGAAATGCAGAAGTGTTGTACTCAGCATTGCTCATCCGGATCTGAATATGAACGTACAGCCATTGAAGGAGGAATTGAGCTGTAATCACGTCTGGTCACGTTTCATGCCATTTTTTACTCTTTTGTCCTTAATGTTGGGTCGTTTATATTTCTGCACTTTTTCCTGCACTTCTGTGTGTTAAATCTTTCATAAAGAGCCGCATATTGAAGTTCTTATGCATTAAAATGAACTTGAGACTAAAAATTCCAGGCCTTGTGAATCTTGATGACTCTTCTGATGATACAAAAATGCTGTCGCACAATAAATGTGGAAGAGGAAGTTTGTCTGTGTGTAAGAGGTGAGGCACAGAGGTGATCTTGTCTGCGATCTGTCTGCATATTTCAGTGCATTCCAGGGCAAAATATCCAGGAAGCAGTTGGATGCATTTATTCATATACGAGCCACTTATTCAAACGATATGCTCAAGAAACGCCCTAGATGAGTTTCCCTCTCATGTATCTTTGGGTGTGATTTAGTCTTTTATCATTGGGGGGGGGGGAGTTGAAATTGTGACAATTATTTTATTATTGTAATGTTAAATTGTAATGTTACATTTTTTAACATTTTATTGTTACGTAGAACAGTTGTCAGTTAAATGGTTAATTTGACCAGAGAATGCCATGATTGACTAATATTGAGAGAGTCGTGTAATAAAATGATAAATTACACACTCTTTGAAGAAAAGGTTCTATATAGAATCTTGAGAGTTCTGTCAGGCGCATCATATAGAATCTTCTGTCAGGGGTATCATATAGAATATTCTGTCAGGCGCTTCATATATAGAATCTTTTAGGGGTTCCCATCATGAGATCATTTTATTGATTTAGTTTTAATGAATAAATTTAGTTTTAATTCAGTTTTCATTTTAATTCAATTTGAACAAACATATTTATCACTAGAAAACAGGCCTATACTTTACACATACTTTATCACTAGAATGTAAATGCTTTATATCACTAGAAAAAAAAAAAACATTAAACATGAAAGTATATGCAATCATTTAATGCATTTCTCCTTATTTAGAACCTTTAAAATTGAGTTCTATATAGAACCCCATTGAGCCTTTTTTTCTAAAAGTGTAGCAACATTTAATCCATTTTTTTCTGGCAATAAATTGTCTGCAGTAATGTAAAACTCTGTAACTTAAAGAAAGGGAGCGAGAAAGTCAGTTATAAATTCATATGCTGCAATGACAAGTTTGCCAAAACCTTGCTGATATTGCATTGTACCTGAGTTTTAAAGAGATAGTTAAACCAAAAAATTAAGATTTTGTCCTCATTTACACCCTCATGTTGTTCCAAACCTGTATGAGTTTATTTCTTCTGAAGATATTTTGGAGTTGGTAACCAGACGGTTGACGGCACCCATTGACTGCCATTATAGTAAAGAAAATACTATGGAAGTCAATGGGTGCCGTCAACCGTCTGGTTACCAACATTCTTCAAGATATCTTCTTTTGTGTTCAACAGAAGAAATAAACTCAGTTGAGGGCACCCATTGACTTCCATAGTATTTTCTTTACTATAATGGCAGTCAATATATACATTCTTATAATACAATATATACATCAACATTCTTCAAAATATCTTCAGAAGAAATAAACAATATCAACAAAAAATACAGGTTTGGAACATGAGGGTGAGTAAATGAGGACAAAATCTTCATTTTTGGGTGAGCTATCCCTTTAAGAAATGAAAATTGTCAAACAGCAGGAGAATGAGTGCCTTTAAAGTCTGTATTTTCTCTTGGAGGCATTCAAACAGCGCTGTCAAATATACAAATATCTTCATATAGTACTTAGACATTTAAGCCACACATAAAATGTCTGAGTTATCATTGCATTAGATAAAATAGCAAATCTTTTCCACCTTATTTAATTATGCTATATAATATATTTTGCGATTTTTTTTTCTTTTTTTTTTTTTTTACTTTAACCGGCTTAACATTGTGATTTTGTATACATGTAAATTCAGTTTCCCTCAAGTTCAAACATGTGTTTTATAGCAGAGGAACCGCAGCTGCAATTCACACCTGCATTTCATAACCACAAACTGTCAACAGTATTTTATCTTCATTCTGAACGCGATATTTGCTATTTTATCAACTTCTGAGAGATTTGCTTCTTGGAAATATGTACTTGTGCTGTGTTTGTGTAAAATAAATGCCATTAGATTGATTTTTTTTTATACAAATACTTTCTGACTGTATACAGCCTACTGTAATGGACAGTAATGGCACATTTTCACCAAGCTCTCTAAAGGGATAGTTCACCCAAAAATTAAAATTCTGTCATCATTTACTCACCCTCATGTCGTTGTAAGACTTTCGTTCATCTTCTGAACACAAATGAAGATATTTTTGATGAAATCTGAGAGCTTTCTGTCCCTCCATTGACAGATACACAGCTACCACTATTTTACCAGTATTTTATTCACATTCACATTTATTCAAACATTGATCAGCGAACATAAACAGAAGTGTATTTACCACAACTGACATGTGAGTTGATGAATGTTTATATGTGAATAAAAGACTAAATTAAATCTGTTCATCATATAAAGCGATCGTGTCTCCTCAGAAAATTTGGACTTAACCACTCAATTCATATGGATTAGTTTTACAATCGCTTTATGAACTTTTTAATGTGTCAAAGTGGTAGTTGCGTATCTGTCAATGGAGGGACAGAAAGCTCTCAGATTTCATCAAATAGATCTTCATTTGTGTTCTGAAGATGAACAAAACTCTTACAGGTTTGTAAGGACATGAGGGTGAGTAGCCTAATTAATGACAGAAATTTCATTTTTGGATGAATCCATTCCTTTAATTCTGGCTGTCTTATGTTTTTAATCTTTAATCAGCTGGAAACAAAATCGTCCTTAAAGTAATTCCAACGATATATTTTATCTGTGTAACATGTAGGAATTGTAATCAGGCAATCAGGCGCTAAAGTAATCAGGCAAGTAATTTGATCCGTGAGGTCCTAAAGACACGATTTTGAGGGAGAACCTGATTTGTCACCACAATCTGCTATTATTTTACATTTGTAACTATATTGTTATCGTTATAGTTATCGTCCTTGTTGTGAACGGGCCTTAATAGAATACAATCTTTAGTGTATATTTATTTTCTTTCTTTTTTTACGGTCGATTTATGTAAAATAACAATATAATAGCCTAATAAAACATTTAAATAATACAGTACCCACTGTAACAAATATAACAATGTAACAAAATAGAAATTAAAATGTTTTCCAAATAATATTTTACACATTTTATCATAAAAATGAATTCAACTAGATTTTCTAAATCTTTCTTCTTCTTTTTTACATCGTGCAGATATAAATAGCCAAAAATAACTTGATTCTTTTTTCCGTGGGTTGAGTAAGCTACTGAAACTCTTAATAATAGAGAGATAAACACATGAGCTCATCATGTTGAATTGTTGTTTATGTTTTGACGGGCTATCCTCCTCTCACACACTGTCACGGAGTCCCGCGTTGCTGTGTTGTGTTGTTTTGGTTGCCATGGGCGCGGCCTAATGCTGGCGTCACTCAACGGAGAGTTCCGCATTCCACCGTGCGCAGCGATACATAAACGCGCTGATGCAACGAGAACAAACCACAAACACAAACGAGCTGAACGGACGAGCAACCGCCAACTCACTGAGCAAAACAAGTAAGTGCTTTATTTTGACGTTATTTTAGTACATTCACATGTGGCAAAATCGTGCACAGAAGAGCGGAGTTGAATTAGACAAGATATAAGACGCGTTTTAAAGATCGATCGTGTGTGTATTTAGTTAGTAACTGCTGCACTTAAGTGACAATGAGATGAAATAAAACCTCGAGAAGAATACAATTATAATAATGCATCACTGATGTCTAGATTGTATTTTTCTGAAAAGCCAGGTTATTTACTGCACACTAAAGTACATTATGTACACTTTGTTACATTGGTTGTTTCAACGGTCAAATATGGACAAACTCAACCGTTGGTTTACATTTTTAAATTACGATTTTAATTTTAATAAAATTTGTGTCCATATTTGACCCAAACATGGGTTTAAACAACCCAGCATTTACTTGGACTGTATTGTTTAAATCCATAAATATGTTTAAAAAAAAAAGTTTTCTCTTTCTATACATTAATGATCTGTTACGCATTATAAGGTGTTATTATAAGTTATTAATGCTTTTTATATGGTTGGCTGAGGGTCTCGATGGGGCTCCTGAAAAGTTTGGGACCCCATGTTTGAATGGTTATATCGGTAGCTTGACATGAACCGCAATGTAACACTCCCATCTAAAACTATTCTGCAACAACATTTTCATATGCTTATGTTTTTAATACATGCATTAACGTTATATTTGTACTTAAAATTAATTTGCCACACTATAGGATTATTGAAGTCAGCTGCAAAACACCTAAAACATATAGTCACCAGTTACAGCACCTGAACTATACTTTTATATATTTATTTAATCTATTCTAATTGTTTTCTTTATGTTGATAAGAATGTCAGGTAACACTTTACAATAAGGTCTCATACAAATAATGAGCAATACATTTGTTGCAGTATTTATTCATCTTTGTTAATGTTATAGTTCATACAAAAAAAAAACAGCTGTTCATTGTTAGTTCACAGTGCATTAACTAATGTTAACAAATGCAACATTTGATTTTAATAATGTATTAGCAAATGTTGAAATGAACATTAATGCTGTAGAAGTATTGTTCGTTCTTATATGATCACTAAATCAGTTAACTAATAAACCCTTATTGTAAGTGATAAGTCACTTAATGATTCACTTCTTAAAAAGTTAAAACACAAATGCTTTTGTCACTACATCATCTCCAAAAACCCTGCAGAGATGTTGCACACAAACACAGCTTGCTAGGAAAGTTTTTTGCAGAAAGTATCCGTTAGCTGCTGCGAAACATGTATGGCTGTTACATAATCCTGTAATGGCCTTTACAGACAATTCAAGAGCTGTTTTAAGCCTCGCGTTTGAACATGCGTAGGTGTTGTGTTTTGCTCTTGGGAAAAGTTTCCCTATAACTCTCGAAGAAGCAGATTTACAGAGTGTGTGTTCCTCTTATGGAAACTGCATTATCCTCTGTGACTTTCCACTATAAACACACGTTATCAGTCCTTAGTCAACTTATTCCAAAGCAAAAACTCTCCTTGTTTAAATTAATACATTTGTGATTTTATACATGTGGATTTCTGAAATGCATAAGACTTCAGATAACAGATCTCTCTAAATTTAATGTGGACTCGTGCATTTTCTGTTAAGCTGTTTTGAAACTATGTGAAAAGCGCTATACAAATAAAGGTGAATTGAAGGTAACACTTTATTTTAAGTGTCCTTGTTACATGTACTTACCGTAGTAATAACAGTAAATATGCATAATTACATGCAACTGATCCTACCCAACCCTATATAGTAAGTACATGTTGTTCATTAAAAATAATTACACTGTAACAATGACACCTTAAAATAAAGTGTCAATTGTTAAAAGCTTAATAATAAAGTGTTTTTTTAAATAAGTGAATGCCTAATGCACATTTGCACTTGTATCTGTAAAAGGCACTTCATGCACGATCAACAAAACTAATGGCATCTTTCTCTCTCTCTCTGAAGCAGCAATGATGCCTGGTCAAATCCCCGATCCGATGGTCACGGCCGGGTCTCTTCCCAGTGTGGGTCCCCTGGCTGGCATTCCCGGCACCAGCCTGACAGACCAGCTGAAGCTGGCCGAGCTCTACAGCCTCGGGGCCGTTCTGTCTCCGCTCCTCCTCAACAGACACGCCAAGAGACCGTTCGACGTCATCCAGGGTGAGGAGGTGAGAACTGAGCATCACATTCAACAGCTCCAGATATCACAGCCCCAGTTCTGCTCATTCAATCGTGTAATAATCCCTACAGTTTTTGTTGACAACGATAGCGTGAGAAAGTGAAACTGATGCTCTATTGTTTGTGAAGCTCCTCTGAAAGTTTATTTTTACTCCCTGGTCAAGAGCGACACCTGGTGGACACCGTTGTTAATGTCTGCCGATTATTGTTTATTTTTTTGTGTGAGAATGCTCATAGGTTGATTATAATGGTTTGTTGTACAGTAAAAGCAGATATGTAAACTAACACATGTGTACCTTCTGACCACAGGAAGTTGACAACAGCGATCGCAAGAAAAGAAGGCGAGAGAAAAATAAGGTTGCCGCCGCTCGCTGTCGGAACAGAAAGAAGGAAAGAACTGATTTGCTCCAGAAAGTGAGTTCGAAAACTGATTAATATTTCAGATTTTGTCATTTTGGGTAAAATTAGTCAAACTTTATTTTACAGTGTTCTTGTTACTCATATTATGTTACTATTATTAATGACTACAGTAGCAGTGGGTAATTAATGATATTATCATTTGTATGATTTTAATTGAGGGATTATATGGAATATTTCTGCTTTTTAAAGTAATTTGTCACATTGCAGAACTATTTAAAATGAACTAGTGATGGTAAAAAAATCGTAATTTTATTTAAAAATATATATATTTAAAATGTAATTTTTAAAATATATTTTTCTAAATATGATACTGGTGTAATTTATGTTATTATTTTGTAATTATTAATTTAGAGATTACATGGAGTTTTTGTGCTTTTAAAAATGTATTTGTGACATTTTAGAACTATTGAAACAAACTAGTGATGGTAAAATAATTTTTATTAAACAAAAAATAAGACATTTAATTTTAAATGTTTTATTTAAAAAACATATATATATATAAACTTAATATCTGTGCATGCCATATATATATATTGACACATATTTTAAAAAGTCATTAAAAAAGTCATTAAATCATCATTTTATTTCAAATATATATTTCAAATGTTATTTAATGCATGCAAATAAATAAATACAAAATTAAAACGTCATTTTTATTCAACTGAATTATTATTATTATTATTAAAAAAATCAGACACTTGTGTAATTTCTATGCATGCCATTTTTATATTACTATCTTTTTATTTTATATTTTGCCACATCATACAATAATTTAAAATTAACTAGTGAAGGTTAAAAAGTCATTAAAACATCAGTTTATTTAAAAGAAAAACTGTAATTATTATGCATGCCATTTTTATGATATTAATTTATGACATCAATTGAGAGATGAATGGAATATTTGTATTATGACCAGAGATGTCACTTGAATTCCCCAAACCTTTGTAAATAGGCTAACCAGTAACATGAACACTATAAAATAGTGATGTTTGATGTTTTTCACAAAAGCGAGTGTGGCGAGGCAGTGTAATAACCGAACGCTTTCTGTCGGTCCTCTCAGGAGTCGGAGCGGCTGGAGATGCTGAACTCGGGCCTGAAGTCTCAGATCGAGGATCTGAAATCAGAGAGACAGCAGCTCGTCGTGATGCTCAACCTCCACCGGCCCACGTGCATCGTGCGCACCGACAGCGTGAAGAGCCCCGAGAGCGACGAGCAGCGGGCCGAGCTGTCCGACTGAACACCGCTCCTGTGAGAGGAAACACTCCACCACTCTCTGAGGTCTGGGACTTCTTTTAAAAAGAAGTCAATTTCACCATGAAGGGAAAAAAACGGGAACAGATTTGTATGGATATTAAACAGACATCCCTGCGATCAGCCAGACTATACCCCACACCCACAGACTATTGTAAAGGACATTTACATGTTCTCGCTGCTGTCGAGGAACACGTGATCTGTCAGTTGATCTGATCTGAAGCGTGACGTTCTCCCAGAAGCCTCCAGGTGGCGCTGTCGGATAAACTGCACTGTTCACTGACGCTGGCGTCTCCATGGACGGACTGTTTACATTTATTTGCATTGTATATTATACTCTTGTTTATTATATGCCATTTTTTTATATATTGCGCCATCACATCATGTGGTGAATTATATTATGAGTGTCTGTTGAACGGCCACTTTTGTTACTCAATAATGTTTCTGTTACATAGAGCACATTGAAATAAAACCTATTTTTCAAATACAATTTATGAGTATTTGTTGATTTTATTTTAAAATATGTATTATATTTTATATTATTTTAAAACATTTTATTTAGGCAACTTATTATATTTTATACTTATTTTAAAATATTTTTCTTATTTTATAATTACCAGTACATTATTAAGCTCCGGCATCAGGATATCCGGTTTGGAGAATGAATGGTTAGATTGATTTGATATTATTTTATTTAAAAAATATATATATACACATTTAATTGATGCATCCCTTTCTCTCTCTCTTTTTTTCTCTTTCACTTTCATTGTTTTTCAGAAAAACTGTTTGTGGAAATTAGGATGTTGTCAGAGAAATTTACATGACAAAAACAAGATTATTTCCACTGAGGTTTCCATCTTACGTTTCCCATTCATCCTGTTTATTTCTCCTTTCACAATTGTCAATTTAATCGTTTTCTACAATCATACATTGTGCACAGTGACACTTATCATGACACACATATTTGACAACCAAAATGCATTCAGATACGTTTATAGTATTTACATTGAATGGTAAATCTATCGGTTCATCATTTGTGAAAAGTCTGCATGCGTTTGTATTTTTCACTTCTATCCTCGTGATCTGGATGTTCTGGGTTGAGTGGGTTGCTTCTTGCTGGCTTGTTTGTTCATTTTCTGTGTTTAGTACTTTTTTGTCACGTCAGAATTGGGTTGATCAGCTTTCCTGAGGTCTGAAAGCTGCTTTGATCAAATGTCTGACCTTCTGCTTAGCAGTTCCAGCCTTTTAAAAATGCGTCTTTTTGGCAGAACATGTTTCTCACGTGGGCGGTTGTCAGAATCTGCTCCTCACCCTGTTTCTTCAAGCACACGAGAGAGAGAAAACTGTTGGTTGAGTGCCACCGAGTGCTACTTCAAGAACTGTGTGATTTCAACACAAACAGCAACAGCTCAGAGAGAGTCACTCATGAGCGACCGCAGTGACCTAAAAACTGCGTTTCATAGCGGAGGTCAATAATGCATAATCTCACTTCTTCATTTATATTAGTGGGGCAATATTTACATATTTCAGTGGGCAGTATTTCTGCAACTCGGTGTTTTGATATTCATTTATTTGCCTTTCATTGTCAGTATTTCAGGAGGTTATTTAGTCATTTATTATGCAAGTATATCATTATATCTGTATTTAGGATTTCATAATTTTTTTTTTTCATTTCAGATCTATTTATTTCTGCATGCAATTGTTTAATAATTCTTTTTTTTTTGTATTTTATTAATTTCCATTATTCAGTAATTTCAGTATGCCAATATTTTAGTTTTTAGTATTTCAGTTTCTTCTTATTTATTTGTTTGATGTCAACATGTCAGTGTTTAAATATTCTAATTTTTGCATTGTTTTCCATCATTCTGTAGGTTATTCAGTAATTTAATATTTCAGTATGACACAATATTTGTTTTTAGTATTTCAGTGCATTCATATATATTTAATGTCAACATGCAGTGCTTGTTTTCAATTATTGAGTAATTTAATATTTCAGTGTGACAATTGTTTTTTATTTTGCATTAACATTTTCTCATAGTTCAGCATTTTCTCATTTATTTCAGAATATCAGTGTTTGAATACTGCATTTTTTAAATTTTATTTAAAAAAAATTCAGGTTATTTCAGTGTTCTCGTTTATTTGTTTCAGCATGTCACAGTTTAAATATTTCATTTTTTCTTTATTTCATTAGGTTATTCAGTAATTTAATATTTCAGCATGTCAATATTTGTTGCACTTAGTAATTCAGTTTTTCATTGTGTTTTATTTTTTCATTTTATTTTTTATGTAATTGTTCTGCATTTCAGCAGGCTGTTCAGTATTTTAATATTTAAGTCAAAGCATCAAAAGTTTTAAGATATTTTTTTTGTACAATAAGAGTAAATGTAAACACTCAATGAGCTTCTGATGTCTGTTCCAACACTCCTCGATTAATGAATGAATGAAGTTAGTCATTCATCATTAGACTTACCTTTTACATTTTTCACATTTTGAATCATAGAAAACATTTTTTTCCTCCCCAGAACATCTTTGCATCTCAAACCCATGTGGGAATCTGCTCTGGAAAAGCACTGGTAATCAATGGGAATTGTGGGTAAGTGCTCCGCTCTGATATTTCACTGATATTCTAAAGAACGGCTGTCTAAACTCGACACCAAAGGTTTCTGAACACGTCTGTTTAATCATCCATGAGTTTTAATGACAAATCATTGCAAAGGACCTTAGTCATATAAACACATATTTGGACTTGAATGAAAATGAGGCTGTGAGGGACAAAAGTCTGTTCAGTGGGTTGAGCTGTTCTCTGCCTGGATGCTGTTGACAAAATATTAAAAGTGCCCTTAAAATTCCAGTTTAAAAAACTCCAGAGGTTTTGAAAATTGATTATGAATCAGTATAACCCACTGAACACACTGTATACTCTACACCCACAGCCTCACTTTTACACACACACACACACACACACACACACACACACACACACACACACACACACACACACACACACACACACACACACTATACTATGCATATATTATGTATCTTTGTGCAGCTGAAAATCTGATTCATCGTAACTGCTTAAAAAAATATAAAGTTCTGTCATGAAACTCAAGATGACAGGCTAATAACCCAGACAGTCCTGAACTCAGTCTGCTTGCAATCACATTGTTCTCACAGCTGATTGGTTCCTGCTGTATCAGCCAATGAGCTCGCTGCTCAACCTTCAAACACTTGGTCAGCTTTTGCTGTAGCAGTTTACAGCGCGCTTTCAGAAACCCTCCACCGTCCCCAGCTCCACCTGTATAGATCGGCTACGGGTAACTCGTGTTAAATTGTGCAGAAGCAGCAGGATATTTTCCGTGTTCTGCTCCGTCTCGTGCGTGAGCTTTTCAAAGTGTAATCCTCTGGCTGTGAGCGTGGAAAGACACATTCGGAGCGTGGACTCTCAAGTCACTCGCACATGCGCTCTCACACACCGTCCGCACGGACACAAAAACAGCCGTCCACGGATTCAATTTACATTACGTGGATGCCTGAAGTATACTTCGGGCTTTTCTTGCCTTTAAGCAGCATGTCGTGTGTGTATTGGCAGTCCTGTACTTGTTCTGCAGCAGCAATAACATGGCGTGACGAGAAGCTCAAGTATGGTAACCCATATCTGGGATTTGTCCTCTGCATTTAACCCATCCAAGTTAGTGCACACACATTAGCAGCGTTGTCGGGATAATTCCGGTTTCGCGCATCTCCCCCGAAGTGATACAATTCTGTCTAAAAATGTTTAAGGCCAGACAAGTAGTTTGTTAAGGCTTGGTTTGTAGGGAATTACAAACCAGTGCAAATCAAATGCGCATAACTATAGAATTAATTCTTGATGCAGACGTGAGCGTTTCTCACAGGTTCGCGTTTAAAGGGATAGTTCACTTTGAAATTAATTTTTGATATGTTTTAGCTTACCTCGAGGGCATCCAAGATGTAGGTGTCTTTGTTTCCACAGTATTTTCAATTTTGATATTTTTAGGTCAAACCGTTCTAGTCTGTCAATCATATAAATACTGTTCGTTTTCTCACACAAACCGCTCGTTTCGTGTCTTAGGCCATCAATGTGTACTTACATTTATGAGTCATTAAATCATGTTTAATTTGGACTTCTCTGTGCGTGCTCTTTGAGGTGGACCCCATATACCTGCATTATATGACTGACAGACTAGAACGGTTTGACCTAAAAATATCAAAATTGAAAATACTGTGGAAACAAAGACACCTACATCTTGGATGCCCTTGAGGTAAGCTAAAACATATCAAAAATGAATTTCAAAGTGAACTATCCCTTTACAGTCTGTGTAGAGAGAACGGTGTCGTCTTAGCGGGCTCTAATTTAATAACTAATGATCGTTGCAACGGAAGCGAATCAATTAAAACTAACTTTAGCTGGAAAATTACATTATTCAAGAACCGCTATAAAGCCAAAACAATCTGTTACCTTAAATTATACGTTTATCTCTGTAAAGCTGCTTTGAAACAATCTACATTGTTAAAAGAGCTATATAAATGAAACGACTTGACTTGACTTAGGAGCAGCGAGTAGTAAACACACACACACACACACACACACACACACGGAGCAGTGGGCAGTCATTCACTGCGGCCCCCAGGGAGTGATTGGGTTTAGGTGCCTCGCTCAAGGGCACTTCGGTCGTGGGCATTGATGATGGAAGAGAGCGCTGTTGATTCACTCCCCAAGCAACATTTTCCTGCCGTATTAAGAATCGAACCCACAACCTTTGGGTTACCAGTCTGACTCTCTAACCATTAACAGCAGCAGATCTAGTCTGCCAAGACCATAAGGCCAGATTTACTAAACAGGGCATGTGAGAACGCAAAACAAAAAAGTGTTCAGCACGTGATCTACTGACGACGCACGAAAGAAAGAACACAGCCTCATCATTTCCATAATGACCAACGCAATCTACCAAGAGCAGCTCAAATTATCGTCTGGTTTAAGACGTGTTTTGTTGGGGGGGGGGGCGGTAAATAATGGCGCAAACGCCAGTAAATCGACGAGCGTAGAGTAATTCATCTTGCATGATTCATTTAAAAACTCTCCTCCCATAAGTTTTGCGTCTGAATGGGAATCTCCAACAAATGCTTATGCAATAAGGTCAGCCGCAGAAATAACCCTGTTCACGCCTTTTCAGCGTTCACTTTTCACTGCGCGTCTTCAGGAAATCCTGACGGTAGTTTTCTTGCGCTGGCACAAGCGGTTGTCCTAACAATGAGAGTTTGGTATGGTAATGGACAGAGACTTGTCACAACAGAACTGAATATATATTCAAAAGAAATATAATGGGGAGTAAATTATACATTTTCTTGCTTGCATTGAGCTTGGATCGGATCGGATCGGATCTCTCTGATGGTCAGCGCAGTGATCAGTGTGGGAAAGTCGCATCTTTACCGAACACGTTTAACACCTAATCGTCTGCAGTCATTGCGTATGTTTGGGCAGTGTGTATGAGTAAGATGAGAAGCCACAGAGATGTGAATGGATATTTTGCTATTGTGTTGCGCTTACTGGATATAGTCCACCTACACACACACACACATCACGAATCAGTCAGAGCTTCTTCACAAGGCCTTGCACTGAATTCTGATCACAAGACCGACATCATCCACAGATTCTCATCTGCGCGCATCCGTTCCTGTCGCATCCTACACGCTCAGCGAATGACAACACAACCAGGAATGCAACTAGACATGCAAACACTAGAGTTAAGGGTCAGTACGATTTTTTTAGTTGTTGTTTTGAAAGAAATTAGTACGTTTTTTCCCCCCCATCAAGGATGCATTAAATTGATGTGACAGGAAAGATATTTATAATGTTACAAAAAATAAATGCTGTCCTTTTGAACTTTCTATTCATCAAAGAATCCTGAAAAAAAATGCATCAGTTTCCACAAAAATATTAAGCATCATAACTGTTATTATTAATAATAATAAGTGTTTTTAGAAGCAAATCAGCATATTTGAATGATTTCTGAAGGCTGAAGACTGGAGTAATGATGCTGAAAATTCAGAAGAATATACATTTCAAATATATTCAGGAAAGACAACGGCTATTTTAAATTGTAATGATATTTCACAATATTACTGTTTTTACTGTATTTGTGATCAAATAAATTCAGCCTTGGTGAGCATGAGAGACTTTCAAAAAGATTTTAAAAATCTGACCCCAAACTTTTGAACAGTACTGTATATCAAAATTGTATGATGATCAAGTCTTAATTTCACAAACATATAGAAACTATATGCTATGCAAGTTGCTTTGGATAAAAGCGTATGCTAAATTAATCAATATTAATGTAAATATGCTACTTTTTTCCCATTTATAAACTATATTTTTACATTTTCTGAAGGAATGAGTGGCTCCAGCCATGCAAAACATGCCAGCAGGATTCTGTTGGTCTGACAACCTTCCTAGTATTTAAACCATTGCTACGGTGTTCAGAGTGGTTGCTAGGGTGTTGCTAAGCATCTGGTCCAAATCAAAAGAGATCAACCCAACGTCTATAATATTATATTCTGTAGTCTCACTCTTTTATCCGACTGTGGGGCCAGATTCACTTAACAGGGCAAATTAGCGTGAGAACGCAATTTCATATAAGCGCAGATGTTAAATTTAACATGATAACGGGATCTTCTGACGACACGCAAATTAAAGTACACAGACGCAGCCTCATCATTTCCATAATGACCAACACAATCTAGCAAGAGCAGCGCAAACTAGCGTCTGGTTTAAGACATGCTTTTTTGTGGGGCGTTAAATAATATTGCGAATACCAGTAAATCGACTAGCGCAAACCTTAGTAAATCATCTTGCATGATTCATTAAAAACTCCTCCCATAAGTTGAGTGTCTGAATGGGAAACTCCTACAAATGCTTACGCAATAATGTCAGCCGCAGAAATAACCCTGTTCACGCCTTTTCAGCGTTCACTTTTCACTGCGCGTCTTTAGTAAATCCTGGCAGTAGTTTTTTAACGCCAAAAGAGGGTTTGCGCCGGCACAAGCTGTTAGTAAATCTGGCCTTTTTAAGTCTTATCGCTTATAAAAGAACTAGCACGAATGTCCCCTTCTGAATTGAGCAGTTTAATTGTACGTATGAGTGATATTAATGGTGATAAAAGCATTAGCACAAAACATTTCTGTCTTATCTTTCACAGTTTACATCAGCCGCTGTATATCATTTCTAAAGCTCAGAAATTCACACGGTTTCTTTCGCTGAAGAAAACAAGAAAAGCTGAGGCTGGTTTTGTTAAAATGTCATTTTGGGGAAAGCTCTATATGTGTAGATCTGCCTTCACTGCTTGGCACTGGCTGTCATTTGCATCACTGACAGTAACTGCTCTGTTTTTGGTGCCACTGGATTGCTAGTGGACTTCTGGTGGGAGATCTGATCATCTGTCATCAACAGAGTTTATGAAAATCTGCTGCTTAAAAAATTCTGGCTGCGTCCGTCTTATGGTAATATCGAGGGTGAAGTCTGATGGAATTTTTGAGCTTAAGTGATACAATGTATCGGTGTACACCTGCAGAAATACTCCAGATCAGAAGGGGAAGCACCTCTCACGCCCTCTCTCTCACACTCACTCTCGCTCGCTCGCTCTCTCTCTCGCTTTCTCTCTCTCTCTCTCTCTCTCTCTCGCACTCACTCTCTCTCTCTCTCTCTCTCTCTCTCTCTCACACTCACTCTCTCTCTCTCTCTCTCTCTCACACTCACTCTCTCTCTCTCTCTCTCTCTCTCTCTCTCTCTCGCCTTCTCTCTCTCGCTCTCTCTCTCTCTCGCTCTATCAGTTCAGTGTCTTTCAATTAATTACTGGCAAAGCAAAACTGATTACATAACTGCATGTGCAATACAGGTGAAATGAGTGATGCAATAGCAAAAGTGCAAAGTATTATTAAACAAATAAAATACAAAGGAACTAAAAATATTTTTTAATGTTCATATAGTTTGAGTGCTGAAACTTTTAAAGGATTATTTAACAAATAAAATAAAACGGAAGTCAAATAAAATAAAGTAAAATATAATAATATGCTCAATCGGCTCCCTAGTCGGCCATTTTAAGGGCTCTGACGGCTCAATCGCAAAACCCTCTCGGCGCACAGGAACGTGACATAATACGCACGAGCCAACTCAATAATAACACACGATAGAGGATTTGAAAAGAAAAACTTTTCTTTTCTTATATGTCAGCATTAAAACACATAGCTAGACAGGTGGCTAATATTTAAAATTAATATTGGGCTGAATGTTGTAAGGATATGTAACAAAACAATTTGTTTAAATGGCATAACAAATAATATCAAAAAGACGTTCTACAACATAATGTCACAGGAAATTGAGTAATCACTGTCCCGATGTGTAGTGAACCAGGGTTCTTGACAGTGCCCAGATTCGTGTACGATACACTGATCCACGAGCTCGGCATCTAATTGAGTAATATGTAATAACCATGTTCTCCTCTTTCGTGCCACTTCGAACCGGCCCACTTCGAGCACTGAAACATAACCTTTAATGCGAGAATACATAAATAAATGAAATGAAATGCAAGACAATGAACAAAACACAGAGGAAGATCATAATTAGTGATCATTACTAGAAACCATGACAACTAATAATGAACTGAAACTCAGACAAATGGTGAGAATAAAAACAAAACGAAACAGAACAAGACATGAACGTGACAAAACCCCGACACTATGATACCAGAGCTAGTATTTTTAGCATGTTGCTGTGTGGTTGTTAGGCTGTTCTTAAAACACTCACCTTATGAGAAATCATTCATGTCCGTGAGTTAAGCAGTGAAGTAACACTTAGTGTTACAGGTTTGCTTAAATCACTAACCCTCGGCATGAGCAATAGGAATACTGATGTTAAACTTGGTAAACACCACTGATGAGTTCATAAATGAGATCCATCACTCTCATGTCCTTCTCAATGTCACACACAATGACTGTAGGGATGCTGTCTGCCAAGACTACTACACACTAGCAGACTTGGCAGGGTTAGTTCATCTCAGATAGAGTTAAATTGAACTCAGAGGAAGTTAAATAGATATTATAGTGGCTGCAAACTATATTTGGACACTAAACATAATTTTTGCTCAGTGATTTTCAACCAGCTGGTGTTTTTAATGGATGCATGAAGTCGGTTCAACTAATATTTCACAAACACAATATATTTTCTTTTAAAAACCCAACCAACTTTGAAAAAGCTTGAAAAATATGCTTGTGCTAATTTTTCTTTCATGTAAATAACAATTAATTTCATTTTTTTTCCCCTTATCTAATGCAATGCCATTCTCATTTTCAAGAATTGCTTAAGTTTCCAACTACTTTCTGAGGCCAAGAACAATGCATGCATGTGGAGAAGATGTGATACTCCGGCTGTCCTGTTTGTGAAGGTTCATCAGCTCTGCGAGTCTTTATGCAAAGTTTCCAGGAACCATGTGACTTCCAGTCTAGTGCAGTAGAGGTTTTCAATCTACAACCACATCACACGTCGCTAATTAGGCAGGGCGAGAGAGAGGGAGTGAAGCAGAGCAAGAAAGAAAGAAAGAGTGCGAGTGCTGCCGCCTCTACTCATTCGTCAGCGGACCGCCATCCGTTCACATCTCTCCTCTGAACACATGCAGTCTCACATAGCCTGAGACAGACAGACAGATAAACCGGCTGAGAGAAAGACACCAGCAGAAGACAGACTCTGAAGGAGGTCAAAGGTTTCACAGGGACTGAAGTGGCATGGCTCAGGGCTCTGACAATAACGACAGCAGCTACACCAAATCACCCTCACCGGGCAATAGACAGGTAAGAGACACTTAACCAGCACCATGCATCTGGAAATGCATTTAAAGCATGACTTTATTTACATTATTTATTATTATTATGGATTTTTTATTTAATTAGTTATATTAGAAATCCAAACATACAGGATATGTATTAAAATTGTATTTATTTTTATGTATTTTGTAGTTAAAATATAATATTGTATTATATATTACAAGTATAATAATTAAATAAATATATAAATAAAATAAAAATATAAAAACAAAATACAATTAAACACAATATAATTAAAAAATTTATACACATTTTAACTTTAAGCTATATAATACATTTATATATATAACTTAAAGTGATAAAAACTATTTTTTTTAAAATACAGAAATAATTTACTTATCTTCAATTCAATTAATAAATGATGCAACATGCGTCTATCCAGATGGGATATAACATGGTCAAAACTTAAATATTAAGTTGAATATGATATGATTGACATCTAAACACTGTAGATTTCACATGCATTTCCAATTCTGTCTGTGAGTAAGAGTGCTAGCATGTTGCACATGTTTCTATGATTTGCACATGTGTATGAAAGATTATGATTCTGTTGAATGGAAGTCATGAGGCTGGTGGTGATTCAGACCAAACACATACAACCATAACCCTGAAATGCTTTGTCAACGTTTATAAATGTAATCAGCTTTAGTGTTGAGCAACCGACTAGAAATATTGAGTTGCACACAGCTTCATGCAGTGAGAGAGAGAGAGAGAGTTTGACAGAATGTTAGTGATTGTGAAACTGCCGTTTAAAGATGGCACGAGGCCATACGAGCAGAGGTGATATACTTCAACGGCCACTACATCCTCTCCAACCGCAGCGGACGATAGAGATGTTTATCACTGAGAGTACATGATTCAGACATAGCAACAGTGCAAATCATGTTTTGGTTATGCATGCAAATGCAGTGGCCACAAAGAGTGTTTGGACTCTTTGAACTGACTTTGTACATCTACTAATAATAAGTACCAGTTGATTCATTGCAAATACTTTAAATCTTTGGAAACTGCGGCTAAATGCTTCATTGACAAATCCGCTTTCATCATGAAGCAGCAAATGCAGTCCTTAATTCACCTGAATCTGAGCTGCTCATAGACATTGCACGCACACACACAGACACACACACTTTTCTCAGGGAGGGTCTCTTATTCTGGTGAATTTGTCATATGGAAAAAGTCACTGATTCTTGTGGGTTCAGTAAAGAACGTCACTGCAGACAGGGGTTGTGGGAAAAGATTGCCTTCTATCTTTGAAAATGTCACCTGTCTACCACAACATGTGATAAACGTGCAGACCTGGAGGTGGATATTAAAAGTAAAAAATAAAATAAAAACGTTTAATGTAGAACAGTGTTATCGTTATTGTTAACTAAACCATTAAACTTGTTTTCAGTAATTGAAATAAATCTAAAATAAAATATAAATGTTAGATGAAAATTTTTAATTTAGACCGCATTACTAATACTGAAACTGAAATTAAAATTAATTAAAGCTATTTAGAAGTGTTTAAAAAATAATAAAAGCTAATTGAAAATATTAATAAATAATTATATAATAGTATATAAATAATACTAAAATAACACTGATGGAAAAAAACAACTTGATTTTATTGTGAAAAATTATTAATTGCAAAGTTTGTCTTCAAAAAGTTTCATACAGATATAATATCCCTGAAACAACTTTCCTTTTTCGGCTGATATCACCTACAGTAGGTTGTGCAGACATGGACAATAATGTTAACCAACAGTCGTTTTTTGTGCTAAATTCTTGCCAATAGTCAACACAGTGATGTAAAGCCACTTGACATTAATATTATAGAAGTTACAGCAAAAATTGCAACTAATAATACAATTTGAAATGAAAAAAACGTTACCATTGGGATACGTGAAAAAGCCTCCTCCGAAATGTGTGGCGGTCCATTCTATCATGACGAAAACTCTTGATTTGAGAGAGCATCTAGTAAGATGTGTTGCAAATGCCATTCACATTAACTTTAAAGTCGTGTTTTTGTGCTGACATACACATGAACTCTTGTGTGCTGATCTTTAGGGTTCGTCGGATGACGTAAGGAAAGTCATGAGGAGAGAAAAGAACCGTATCGCCGCGCAGAAGAGCCGAATGAGGCAGACGCAGAAAGCCGACAGTCTACACCTGGTGAGAACTTTCAAACATATACACCTGATGCATTCATTTCCACACAAACACGGCCTAATTAACCCGTACAAGCAGCTCTGCAACAAATCAGACATTCAATGCATTGTTTCGTGCAGAAAACTGTGACTTCTGAACAGTCAGAAGATACACACAGCTAACAAAAACACGTTCTAAGAACATTTTGTTAACGTTCCCATTAGGTAATGATAACATTAGCCTTTTTCTGAATGTTTTCTGAACGTTCATTGTTTTCTTGGTTATGTGAACATTACACATTGCAAACATTATGGGATTGTTACTTTTGAATGTTTTCTGAAACAAGTTTTCAGAAAAAAAACATTCCATGAGCGATTTATAGATCATGTTTACGTGCTAACGTTTTGAGGACATCATTAAAGACCAGATAACTTTGAACTAACATTCTATTGACATTAGTGGAAGAATGTTTGTTCATAACTTTGAGAGAACCTTGCCAGAACGTTATGAGAACGTTCCATTCATATGAATATAAATGGTGGAGACAGGAAATGCAAGAAGTTTTGCATTTTGCTGCGTTCCAAAGTTAAAGTGTGTTGAACTCTGACCTGCGAATTCGTATCACGTAAAGATGTGTGACCAACTGAAGATTGATATGCCACAGACGCCGCATGATGTGACGTCAAACCGTCGCTGTGTCCGTTGGCATTTCGTATGCTCAAAGTCTAGCGTGGCTGCGGCTTTAGCTGGGCAGACAGGCCCTAAAAAGATTTAGGAAGACAAAAAATAGATTTTTAGTAAAAATCAACCAAACAAACAAACATTTCAAGAAAACCGAAAATAAAATGATGACAAATCCAAGGAGAGAAGAGCGTCCAGCTGTGTTACAGGCGTGAGCTGATCGACCCTGTATTTACATGAAGCTTTACTGACCATGTGGTGATGCGTCATGGCTTCTGTCGTGCTTCACACTTGTTGTGGCTCTGGTCTTGTTTGCTTCAGATTCTGGCATTAATTACATCGCGTGGGTGAAACCGCTCAGCTAGCGGCACCTAGTAAATTCTCTGTATTTTATCAAGAAAACAACAACAATCCTTAAATCTGCATGACTTATTCTAGGTCTGCTAACTGAATTGTGATGCTTTGCATCCGTGCATTCAAGGACTGTGCTCTTGACCCGAGCACACGCCTGTCTAACAGTCATCAAACCGTTTGGATTGCATTTGGCTCTTACTCAAAGCCAAAACCCTCTACCACTTTCATTCAGCATCTGTGTGTGAGTGTGTTATATGGGTGTTTCCCTCCGGTATTACTCATGTCCTTTCTCTCCTCCGATGGCTGCACATGGCGTTCCAAGGACTCAAAAGAACAGACCCAGTGCAGTTATGCTCATCTTTACATCGATACATCAACTACAAGAATAGGTCCTCCAAACTCTATGATCGATTTAAAAGGACAGTCCTTCTAAAAACAAAAGCTCTGTCATCATTTACTCACGCTCATGTCGTCCCACACCTGACTGTCTGGAACACAGAACAACGTTTTCATTCAGGTTTCCGCACATTCAAATTTTGCGTCACGTTTAGTTATGAGAACTGTGAGACATCAAACATGGCACGCTAAGTTTGAAAATGAGCAGATGAAAATGTGAGAGAAATGATATGATAGATACGGCTGAGAGGAGATGATCAATCAATCAATGATTCATGCTATTAAATTTAAGCTATAAAAGCATACCAAAATTACGCCTAAGTTAGTGGCATGACTTTTTAAACTGATTGAAAAGTGCCCCATACACTTTACTGGCAAACACAACATACTTTTACACCTCCTCAAGGCAATCCAGCAGACACATTACGTCCTGCTTTAAAAGGAAGATCCAACTCCGTATCATATGCATAACTATGATATGAAATGGCATATTTTTTAAACATAGAGTTCAGCAGAATCATATAAAGGAAAAAAGTAACGGCCCTAAAATAGAGCCCTGAGGTACCCCATAAATAGAATAATGATTCCCAATCTTTACCGCAAATGTCCTATCCTCCAGGAAAGAACAGAACTAGGGATGCACGATATATCGGTCATCATATCGGTATCGGTCTGATGAGAAAATTTGGCCAATATATTAAAGCCGATAAATAATGGATTATTCCTTAATCTGAGACGCTTCCGGTGCACACTGTTTGCCATGATGGTTGTAAATTGCTTTAAAAATGTTCGGAATAACTTACAATTAAGTGCAACATGTACAGCACAAATCTGTCATATAGGCGACATAAAATTATAATGAGATCTTTATAATTGTGTGCTTGGGACATGGCTTTTAATGGTGAGACTTGTTTTTTGTAATCAGGCTCTTAAAATTTATATAAACATTTGGATTTCGATTTATTGGCCAATATATCGGTTATCGGCTTTCAAATGCAAAGAATTATCGGTATCGGCCAAAATTTTTATATCGGTGCGTCCCTAAACAGAACCAACGTAAGGATAATCCTTTTACCCCGCCACACCGCTCAAGGCGCTCTAACAAAAGGACACGATCCAGCGTGTCGAACGCCACACTCAGGTCTAAGACAAGACCAACAGTTTCAATGGTCAAAATACAACATTTTCTAGCAATTTTGCCATGAAAGGAAGTTTAGAAATAGGACGGAAATGTTAAAGGACAGAAGGGTCTAGACCGGGTTTCTCTAACATGGGCTGCACTACCACAACTCGGTGACACACATCCATCCCTCAGCCAATCTTTTATTTATAAAATATATGGAACAACATGAACCTGTATTCTCATTTTTGAGTGAACTATACCTTTAAATAAGCTTCTATACACTAGTGATTCGTGTGAATCTACTGAAGGGATTCTGCTTGAGAATGAGATCTGGTCTGATTCACAGAACAAATGCAGATATCAAAGTGAACTCAGTAGCAGTTTTCTCTCAGCAAGAGATTGGTTTGATTAGCTAGTTGACCTGCTGTCAGTCCCGACAGCCCCCGCTGTAATTCTCAGTAACAGTTATCTGATAGCACACACACACACACACACTCTGACCTCATGCGAGTTCCCCTGAACTCAACCGGTTAAACACAAAGTGGGAGACGCTGTCCCGACAGGAACATACCACTTAACAGGAACCGCATATCATTTCGATTTTGAGGTTTCGCAGCTTTTGAGAAATGCACATATAGGTCACACATCAACAGATATGAATACTTAGTGTTTACACCGATAATGCTTAACATCCTGATGTGTAAACGCCTAAAACTTTTATCGAGTAAAGGTCATGGCTGAAGCAAAACTGCCTGAAAATGATGTATGCAATCTGTGCATCTATGTCATTTTAGTATTATGTAACTACTATTATAATATTTAGTATGATTTTAAATTATCCTTTATTTTTATATTTTCAGTTTTCATAAAAATGTTTTGTTTAATTTCTAAAATAATATTATTATTTTTATCTCTTTAGCATTCATTTATTTTCAGATTTAGTTTTAGTACTTAAACTTATTTCAATGTTAACTGCCAACATTTCAAATTGTAATTTCTTATTTATTTAGGTTTTTCATCTATTTGATTTTATCTCAGCTTTACTTCAATTAATGAAAACGATTTTTAATAGTTGTGTTAACAATAACAACACTGGTGTGCATGTCTCGTGTGCATCTGTTTGCGTTTTATCATCAAAACCAGAGAAAAAACAATAGTTTTAAATACCCTATAGTAGTAATATGCAGTGTTAATATCATTAATTGAAGTTAAGCTAATTGAAACTAATCTAAAATGAATTACAGTAATCTAAAGATATGAAATAATAAAAAATGTTGAATATGTCACAGAGGAAAGTCATCAGCTCAGTTCTGTGTAAGGGAGACTCACTCTTCTGTGTTCAGTGTAGTATGTGGTTTCACTCTTCACGACTATGCTTGATAAACAGGAAGCTGAAATTTCCCTCCGTATGACACGTTTCCTGTAGTGTCTTCTCATGGTGTGTTGGTGTGTTTTTTGGTTGAGGCCTGCCTGAGAAACGTGGGCCGTCAAGGGGAGTGTTCAGTTATCATTTCTGGTAAGGTGTCGCTATAGGCCGTGGGCAGATAATGTTGAATGACGCTTGTCAGAGGGGTTTTACCCTGGTGACTGGAAGGCATCGGAGCGGATAGTCGAGCTGCGGATCACAGGCCGGTGACGTCGCTGTGCGGGAACCATCATTACCCCCTAAAATAACTAAAAATAAAGGCCAATAAACATATGCACGCTCACATCTATTTCTAGCCCTCTATTATTAGGTAGCTAGTTAAAATTTTACCTGTGGACATTTATGTAGATATGTGACTGTCAAGAGGACAATGTCTTGGATTCTTCCACATCTGTAGGGGAGTTTTCCTTAGTTGAGAAAACTGCAATACAAACATAAATGACTTGACTTTTGAGCATTTTATAAATATTTTACATGATACACTAAAACCTTAGGTTAATATCATTTAACAACGTTGACCCTAAATTGCAGCATCAAACACCAACATTATGTTTAGCAACAGACAACCAACCATAAACCAAACAGTTCTTACCTCATTAAATGGATAGGTCATCATTTTCTCACCCTCAAGTTGTTCCAAACCTGTATGAGTTTATTTCTTATGTTGAACAACACAAAAGAAGACATTTTGAAGAATGTTGGTAACCAAAAAGTTGATGGCACCAATTGTTTTCCTATGAAAGTCAATGGGTGTTGTCAACTGTCTGGTTACTTACTAATATTCTTTAAAATATCGTATTTTGTGTTCTGGAGAAATAAACTCATACAGGTTTGAAACAACAAGAGGGTGAGTAAATGATAACATTTTCATTTTTAGGTGAACTATCCCTTTACCGGGAATGTACAGCGTGAAATCTTGAATACTCAATACCCAGGAGGATTAGTTACTAAACCCAGTATTATGAAAACCTCAGAAATGAATGTAATCCATGATTAATAGGATAGTGTGTGCTAATTCTGAGTGTGTGCTAATTCTGACCTCTAGAGGACGCAACTCAAAAATTAATGTCCTGTTGAATGAATACTTGCTTAAATATTCTTCAAAAATGACCTCTGGAGCTTGTATTAATATCTTTTGTTTTCTGTTTGTGCTGTAGGAGAGTGAAAATCTGGAGAAGGAAAACGCAGCGCTCAGGAAAGAGGTGAAGAGACTCACAGAGGAGGCCAAATATCTGTCCACGGTCTTGAGTAACCACGAGCCGCTGTGCACGGGCCTGAGCGGCGCGTCCACGGAGCTGCTGTACGGCGCGCATCACGGCGCGTTCCACCAGCATATCAGCGTGCCGCACTACCCGCTCTGACCGCCAGAGGCCGCTAGAACTGCGCACGCAACCCGCCTGTGGGCAACAGGCAATGAACTTTGGTTGAGTCATTAATAACCACGTACGGTACATAGTCACCAGTGGGGATTGAAATGATCTTAAAGTCATCATGAGTATCATAGAAATAAAACAAACGCCTCCAGTTGAAACGATTTCTGTGACAATATCTTAATATTATTTTATTTTTGATCTAAAGTTAAATCCCAGAACAAAACCTCATGTCTGTAAAATGCAAATGTGTTAAACGTAGGCTGTACTTTGCAAAGGTAAAGACAATGACACGATGAATGTTTTCAATTTAGATTTCATTAGAAGCCAGTCTACTGATTCATACGATCGTTTATTTTATTCTATTTCTGTGAAATGTTAAAGAAATGACTGGACTTTATTCTAAGAAAATGATGTTGATTGTGTGTCCTGTTCACAGATGTTATGTGTGAATGTTTTTCTATTTTGACTCATTGGTCACACATTCTGAATGTACTTTATACACACAATTATAGCTGAATATTTTTATTGTAAACACGTTGGGATCTTCTAAAGTTGTATATAGCAACTGCTGTGCTATATATCTCAAATGTGGCGGAGGGAATATTTTTATCTGTGATCACCTGTGAAGGAATAAATAAATGTAAAATATACAGACACATTTCATGAATGAACATAATGTCCCCCGTTTCATTCATCAAGCAGAACAATTGTTTTAAACGGTTATCTTATGCACATATATATGCATGAAATATTCAGAAAGCAAAAGTATATGCTTTGTCCTCAAATGTGTCTCTTCAGAATTTTTACAGGTAAAACAATCACTCAAGTCTCATAATTATCATAAATTATAATTGTCATGCTTTGCTATTATCTATTTAAACCTCTTGTCTCTTCTCTGCAATATTTATTCCCATACTCTCTCCTATTACTAGTATTTTCTTTTGTTTAAAGACACATTTTTTCATAAACATTAATTTAATACCTGTGTGTGTGTCTATATTAGTAGCACCCATTGCTAAAGGTACTAAAATACATTAATTGTATTTGTAGTTCTTTTAAATGTACAAATGAGTGTGGAGTGATAATTTTTTTTTTTTAAATCTCATTAAAAAACTGTAAGAAAATATTAAATTAATTCCCATATAGAAAAAGTATTAGTATTATTTATCAAACAATGTTTACCGGTACTTGGTGTGCCTTCATTCATTCGTTCAGTCCTGTTTTCATTTGGCTTTTAAGTTTTCACACATTCTGTTCAAACTAAATCAAATCTTAGAGTTTGCTGCCCCCTGTGTTCGACCGAGAGGATCACTATCCACTGTCTGTCTCTGCAGAGGATGTCCTAAACTTCACTTTTCTAACTTTAGTTAGTGTGTAATGTTGCTGTTTGAGCATAAACAACATCTGCAAAGTTACTACGCTCAAAGTTCAAAGCAAAGGAAGATATTTGCTTTAAAATAAATCGTTTTTAAGGACTACAACAAACGGTTGGTAGGAACTACACGACATTAGTGACATCACCGACCCTAAAATTTACATAAACCCCGCCCCCGTGAACGCGATTTATTGATTATCATGACAGAATATTCTAATCAATGACAACAACTACACATAAGCTACATAAATTCATCAACTAACCATTCAGAAATGTCCTGTTGTTGCTTCTACATGTTGTCACTTCTTCTTGAGTCTCCATCATTGTCTGAATCCGGTTTGAACATGATAAAAGGCAAAAAGTTTTAGAAATATTCAGTGCATGTGTGCGTGAGGTAAAAGGACACGAGCTCTCGAAGCTCCGCCCCCTGTGATGATAAAGCTCATTTGCATTTAAAGGGACAGACACAAAACCGGTGCGTTTTTGCTCACACTCAAAAAGTGACTAACATGCTATATAAAATATCTGTGGGGTATTTTGAGCTAAAACTTCACATACACGCTCTGGGGATATCAGAGATTTATTTTACATCTTGTGAAAAGGGTATTATTCCACCCCTTTAATGTTTCATTAAAACAGCTCTCTATTTACACACCTGCTGTAGGACACGGACACCTCAGCAAGCTCATGCCTGTGACGTATGTGGAGTCCTGCAGGTATAAAAACTCACACAAATGAGTGTGTGTGCAACACCAGACATAATGAAAAATACGTTTATAATGTTACTAATGCTTTTGCAACATGAATGTTCTATGATTCTATAAGAAAACATGTTAAACACACAGAAATTACCATTACATGACAGCCTTAAAGGGATAGTTCACCCAAAATTCTGTCATTAAAGGAGAACTCCGGTCAATTTTAACATTGAGCTCAATTTTTAGTAAATTTGGAGTGCTGTCAATACAGAGAACAACGACAAAAATCGGTGTTCCCTACACCGTGTTATCCTATTTTTAAAATTTACACCCTATTGACTTGAAGGGGGCAAATTTTAAACCTGCTTTTATTTCTCTTATCATCCTTGATGTGTCATACAAGTGCCCAGCCATGTTGAGTGATTCCTTCAGAGTGAACACGAGTAAATCTGACTGCATTTGAAAGATATTCATAAAAATTATGTTATTTCAGCCAGCGCAAATACCTGTATTTAGTTCCTGTTTTCGGTCGAAGTCCAAAGTAGTCGATTGTCGAGTTCACAAGCATAGGTTTAGTTACCTATGATCACGCGCGTGAACTCGACAATCGACTACTTTGGACTTCGACCGAAAACAGGAACTAAATACAGGTATTTGCGCTGGCTGATATAACATAATTTTTATGAATATCTTTCAAATGCAGTCAGATTTACTCGTGTTCACTCTGAAGGAATCACTCAACATGGTTGGGCACTTGTATGACACATCAAGGATGATAAGAGAAATAAAAGCAGGTTAAAAAAATTTCAAGTCAATAGGGTGCAAATTTTAAAAATAGGATAACACGGTGTAGGCAACACCGATTTTTGTCGTTGTTCTCTGTATTGACTGCACTCCAAATTTACTAAAAATTGAGCTCAATGTTAAAATTGACCGGAGTTCTCCTTTAATTGCTCACCCAAACCTGTAAGATTTTTGTTCATGTTCGGAACACAAATTAAGATATTTTTTATGAAATCTGAGAGATTTCTGTCCCTCCATTGACAGCTACGCACCACTTTGACGCTTCAAGATCGTAAAACTACTCCATATGAATTGAGCAGTTTTGTCCAAATTTTCTGAAGAGACTTGATCAAGACTTTAGACTTTATATGATGAACAGATTGAATTTAGGCTTTTATTCACATTTTAAACATTGATCAACAAACATAAACTGAAGCTCATCTGAACCTGCGTAACACGAGAATGAACATCATTGATTTTCGCACGTCAAGCGAACATGACTGTGCTTTTACGGATGTATGAATTGATGAATCTTTACAAGTGAAAATAATAATACCTAAATTAAATCTGTTCATCATATAAAGCGATCAAGCTCAACCGGACCGAACAGCTCAATTCATATGGAATAGTTTTACGATCTCTTTAGTTTATTGAATTTTATGAAGTGACAAAGTGGTAGTTGCGTATCTGTCAATGGAGGGACAGAAAGCTCTCAGATTTCATCAAAAAGATCTTAATTTGTGTTCTGAAGATGAACGAAAGTCTTACGGGTTAGGAATGACATGAGGGAGAGTAAATGATGACAGAATATTCATTTTTGGGTGAACTAACCCTTTAAATATGGATCATTATAACATTTAATAGGATGGAAAACTTAGTGCGACAACACATTTCTGTAGTTCCCTGGAGTATGAGCCTTATACTCACAAGAGAACACACTGTAGCAACCTGGAAAGAGTTGGGTTTGGTTACAGCAACACTGTCTGAGAGGGGGGGGGGGGGTGAGAGGGGAGAGAGAGAGAGAGAGAGAGAGAGAGAGAGAGAGAGAGAGAGAGAGAGAGAGAGAGAGAGAGAGAGAGAGAGGGAGAGAGAGAGAGCTGGAGCTGTTTGTCGCTGAGGTTCAGTGTTGATTTAACAGTTTGACATGAAGATTATTAGAAAACCTCAAGTGACGCATGGATTGTTTATCAAAACTACAATATGGAATATTTGCCTTTAACAGAAGGAGTAATTGTACATCTCAGTTAATATAATCCAGTTTTAATTTAAAATGTTTGTTTTTTTTGGCGGGGGGGCTTAGATTAACAGGAAATGTTAGTCTTTTGCCACAATAAGGGTGGGAGCCTAACAAATCAAGTTTCCACCTTAATCAGGTAAGATACAATTTTATTCACTTTTTATTTGTCAAATTGAATAGTAGCTAACATACTTAGATTTTAGCATTTTTATGGACTATGATACATTTGTGGTTTTTGTTTTGTTGTTGTTTGTTTTTTAAAGCTTGACAGCTCCTAGTTGCTGTTGTATGGCAAATTCTGTGTAAAGATCCTTAACATTTCTATTTTTGTGTTCAGTGGGAAAAGTAACAGCATATTAGTTTGGAACATGAGGATGAATAAATACTGACACAATTGTTATTTTTGGGTGAACTATCCCTTTAAACCAATTTAATGTATATACAATCATATCCGTGTTGGTCTAGTGATTTTTTTTTTTTGGCACAGTTAGTCAGACCACAACTACATTGTGTAGTAGACATGTGCCGGTATACGGTAATACGATATACCACGATAATAAACATGCACAATATTGTTATTGCGGGCACTTCAAATTACTGTGAATAATTATATAGCCTATAGGCCTAATGAATTATTCCAATTTTTTTTTAAAATACTTTTCACATCAACTAGTTAAAATTGACAATACACATGCTGCGCACTCTGATATAAACAAGCCCAACGCACGAGCAGCGCATGGCGGAAATGCACTTTCACTCTCTGACAGCAGATGGCGCTGATGGAACAGCAGAAATGCAGCTGGTAACCCGTAAACAAAGCAGCTGTGCTACTTTCTGTTTCTGAACAGTATTTTATTACGGTAAACAGCCATTCAGATTTTTGTGTTCGCAATGCTGTTCGGAGCACCGAATACTTAAATACTTAGACTTAATATGCTATTTATTTTCATACTTAAATTTTTTTTTACTTAACTAACATTAACTAATGAGATCTTATTGTAAAGTGATAGGCTACATATTGTTCTTTATAATAATTCTTATTATAATAATTTTGCAATTTAATGTGTTTGAAGCGTTTGGTTATTTTAAAACATATTATGTATTAGGCTACTTTATTGTATTTAAATGTTCAGTTCTTTTTGTTATAACAAAAAAGTTATCAAACCAGTTATAGTAGACTAGCATTTTAAAAAAAAATATCGTGAAAATACCGTAGCCTATAGCCTACCGTGATAAAAGCTTCAGCAATTATTATCACATGAAAGTTTGATACCTCGCATGCCTAGTTATAGGCTATTTTTGACTGAGGCAAACGCTAGGCCTACTCTTTCTTTTTTTTATGAACACTGTTTTTGTTATGAAAATACGATTAAAATCTAAGCAAATTTATGTGCCTAGCCTACTTTTTAAATATTAAATTGTTAATTATTTATTAGTGTTATGACATGATAACTTATGAACACCATTTTTTGTAACTGTAACCAATTTGCTTTGTTTCTGCTTCGTTCTTGTTGTGATTAAAGGATGTGGAAGAGCAGCTCGAGATGTGTTTGTCATGGAAACGGAGCCGGAGATCATTAAGGAATGACAGACTGAACCTCTCCGGTGTGTTTCAACTCAAACCCGAGCGGAATAAACTCGGACAGCCGTGACGGATCCACTACAGATAGCAGTAGTCTATTACACGTAAAACTTGACTAGAGCTGCAGTATGTCCGGTAACGGGGTCCAGGACGGTCCGGTAACGGTTACCGTGGCGGAGCCGCACACGCGTGGCTCCGACGGGTTTCAGTCTCTGTCTCTGCCGCGTTTCATGCGTCTTAAGTTTAACCCGGAGTCTCTCGAGAAAGTTTATCAGACGTATTTTCTGCGCCAGCGGCAGGAGACGCTACTGGTGCTGGTCGTGTTCGCGGCTCTGTTCAACAGTTATGTGATCATCATGTGCGCGGTTGTTTACTCTCAGGATAAACTCAACACGCTCGCGGTGGCGGCAGGTGGACTGGTTTCGGATATTCTGCTCTACATCGTGTCCCGGTTCCGTTTGCTGCCAGAGGCCGTGTCCCGGAGCCTCGTGCCGTACGCGCTGTGGCTGCTCATCACGGTCCACGTGCTGTGCTACTTCAGTTTGAACTTCGCGGGATTTCACGAAGCCGGTGACACGGTCGGGTGGCAGATATTCTTCATCTTCTCCTTCTTCCTCACCCTCCCACTGACGCTCGCGCGCATCACGCTCCTGAGCGCGCTCTCGTGTTGCGCGCACACTCTGCTGCTTGGGTTCACTGTTGCGCAGAGACAACAAGATCAGCTACAGTTAACAGTGCTGATCAGACAGGTGACACAAACACACTCACACTGGACTACTTCTTGTTTTGTCAGGTTACATAATCAGATACTCCAAGGTACTTCAAATAACAGGGACGAAAAGTTAAACAAAAAAAACAAAAAACTTTTCTGTAAGTGAAGAAATGATTTACAGTGATTTAAAGTGATGTTAGTGTAACAACGTTTAAAGGCTCAGGGAAGAAGGAGGTGAAACAGCAAAACCGCCTTTTCTCCTTCCGGAGCTCCTCCGTGGGACTCGAGACTTGCCACAGATAGCTAGGCCTATATATCATGGTTCTGAATGCACTTCCTTGTCCCACTGTATCACCGCAGTACCTTTATGGACTCTATGCACAGCTGCACTACTTCCTGAACTTTAGCCAGCTCCTTTGTTTCCTGTCTGCCATTATTGGACAAACTGATTAATCCAGGTGTGCCTGACCAACAACAATAATCAGACACGCCTGGATTAATCAGTTTGTCCAATAATGGCAGACAGGAAACAAAGGAGCTGGCTAAAGTTCAGGAAGTATAAAGTCCTTTACAGGTGATTACCATTTTCAGATATATTGGGATAATTTTATCAGTGTTTATCAAATCTAATATTATTGTTACTGCCACAGTACTTTTTGTGAAGGGTAATATCAAAATGGTATTTCACATGATAACGTATTACATGAAATCATTTTATCAAATTACAATTTCTTTCAATTTTATAGGAAACTTTTATATATTTTATATAATTTACAATTACAGTACCATTCAGTAAGATGTTTTTAAAAAATAAATTGAACTTTTTTTAGCAAGGATACATTAAATTGATTAAAAGTGACAGTAAAGACATTTTTAATGTTACAAAAGATTGTATAATGAGAGAGAAAGACTATAAATAGAAAGATTATAAATATTTTGTAACATTTACAAAAGATAATTTCCTTTCCTAATTTAATTCCGAATTTCTAATTTAACATTTGGTAGTAATCAGAAATGTTTCTTGAGAAGCAAATTTGTAAAGTATCATGTGACACTGAAGACTGGAGTAATGATGCTGAAAATTCAGCTTTGATCACAGGAATAAATTGCATTTTAAACTATGTTCAAATAGAAAAACAGTTCTTTTAAATTGTATTATTATTTTACAAAAGTACTGCAAAATTTTACTGCATTTTTGATCAAATAAATAAAGCCATGGTGGCGGTGCGCTTAAGAGGTTTCTTTCAAACACTTTAAAAAGTCTTACTAACTAATTTATGACCAAACCTTATAAACAATACTGTGGTGGCACTGTGGTATAATTATGCTCTCAGTCTCTAAACTGTGATTTATGACACCTGAGGGTTGCGAGAGAAACGTGTCATGTCACGGAGGTGGAGCTCACAGAAGGATCTGATGTAATGTGACGATATATGTGACCCTGGACCACAAAACCAGTCACATGGATACATTTTTTGAAATTGAGATGTATACATCACATGAAATCTGAATAAATAAGCTTTCCACTGATGTATGGTTTGTTATGATAGGACAATATTCGGCCGATATACAACTATTTGAAAATCTGTAATCTGAGGATGTAAAAAAATCAAAACATTGAGAAAGTTGTGCATTTATGGTCACGATTGTGCTGCGTTCACTCACAAAAATAAATGTTTGATATATTTACGGTAGGAAATGTACAAAATATCTTCATTGAACATGATATTTCCTTAATATCCTAATGATTTTTGGCATAAAAGAAAAATCAATAATTTGAACCCAAACAATGTATTGTTGGCTATTGCCACAAATATACCCGTGCGACTTATGACTGGTTTTGTGCTCCAGGGTCACATATGTGTCTGTAAGAAACAGTTTTACATTGACGTCATAGGACAGGCTGAAAAACATCACTCAGACATCTATTTTCCATATAAACAAACATAATGATCTGTGTCGCTGGAGTGTGTGTGTATATTCAAGCAGGAGTGTGTTGTTTCTCGTAGCTTGTGGCGAATCTGATGCTGTATTTTGCTGCTGTGCTGGTGGGCGTGATGTCATATTTCATGGCCGACCGTAAGTACCGCACGGCGTTCCTGGAGGCCAAACAATCTCTGGAAGTCAGTCTGACGCTGAAGGAACAGGGTCAACAACAGGTACACACGCAAACATGCATTGCGAATACAAACGATCGCTCTAATAAGTGGACCGGATGCTTAATCCATGTCTGTGAGTGTGTGAGTAATGAAAGTGCAGAGGTGCTCTAATTGGGCTCAGTGGTGGAGCTCTGCTCTGGAGCCCTTGTGTCCTGTTACCTGTTATTGGCACATCTGAGCAGAATACACACACACACACACACACACACAAACACACACACGTTCTGTTGCCACTCTTATTGCAGTAATGAAGTCATTCCCCAGGCTGCTGTTATTGTGACAGCAGCGACACTAAAGACCCAAGAGTCCAAATTTGCCATCACACATTATTTTATGTTGGTCACACTAAGTTTTAAGATCAGCCCTATATATAAATAATATCTCATCAAATTGCTCGTTAATGCAATAGGGTTAGTTCATCCAAACACTTACATTTATTTGCTATTTAAGAGCTGCATAGAGACCAATAATTCAGTTCAGTTTTAATATTTGTGTTAGTTTATAGCAAAACAGTGTGTCATTTTAGTTTTTGGTGCAAACAAAACACATTCACATCAATTTACATTTTAATTTTAGATGTGAATAAATTAACTTTTACGTTATTTGAAAACAAGGTCGTTATAATAAACTGATTTGTGTTCTGACAACAGTGTTATTTTAGCAGATTGAGATATTGTTACAGCTTTTATGGTTACATTTTAAAATAGGGTCTCATTTGTTAACATTACTTAATGCATTAGTTAACATGAACTAACAGTGAGCAATACATTTTTACAGCATTTATTAACCTTTGTTAATGTTAGTTAATAAAAATACAGCTGTTCATTGTTAGTTCACAGAGTATCAAATAATGTTAACAAATACAACCTTTGTTTTTAATAATGTATTAGTACAGATAGAAATGATCATTAACTAAGATTACAGTTTTTTCCAACTGCTTACACACGTTTTCAAAGCTATGTCTCCTTTTTTCAAATCTCTACACACAATTCCCAAAACTGCACACACAAAATGCAAAATGCCTCACATCTCCTTCAAGATGTAACACTGCATTCAAAATGCCATAAACACGTCAGAATGAAGCATTTGCATCAAATGGCAAACACTTCTTTCATAATAGTACATTTTTGGATATATCATGTAAACACTGTTGTTCTAAATCTAAAGCTCTTTGGTCTTGCATAGGCTTATATCTACACTTCAATAAAATGTTCTACAGTGACAGTAATCTGCTGAGAGGGAACGAGTACACTGTAAACACCAATGCCATGTAGAAACAGAAAATATGTATCAGGCCAAACATTACTGTATACAGTAGCATACAACACAACCATAAACATATGTAAACCAAAAGTATATTCTTTATAATACAGTAAAGAACACAATTGTGTGTGTGGGGTCTCTGTCCATTGTTGGCATCCATTGTTCAAAACAGGTCATCTGACCTTTGACCTATTTATAGGCCTATACTACAGTAAAGCAGTGATTGGTTAGTGATCAGTAAAGCAATTAGTGTTTGCACATGTGAGGAGTGTGTGACCTGGTGAATAAGTGTAACATTTTGATTGGTTGTGTTTGGAAAAGGAAAGTAAGTCACTTCCTGTTAGATTTTTGTGTTTTAGGTCGAGAATTGCGTGTAGTGTTTTGCAATTGAGCATAAATTGAGCAATTGAGTCAAAGGCTGAGAAATAGAGATTTGGTGTGTAGTTTTGCACTTTGAGTGAGAGGTTTCAAAAACTGTGTGACATGAAAAGATTTTGTGTGTAAGCAGTTGGAAAAAACTGTAATAAGAAGTATTGTTTATTATTAGTTAACTAATGTAGTTAACTAATGTTATCTAATGAAATCTTAATGTTAAGTGTTAATACTTTAAATTAGTTAAAATTTTTATAAAATTTGACCTAGATTACAGATTTTTTAAATATTTTTTTTATTTTAGCTAACTATAAAAACCCTGACTGACATCTTACAGCAAGTATTGTGTGTGTGTGTGTGTGTGTGTGTGTGTGTGTGTGTGTGTGTGTGTGTGTGTGTGTGTGTGTGTGTGTGTGTGTGTGTGTGTGTGTGTGTGTGTGTGTGTGTGTGTGTGTGTGTGTGTGTGTGTCTTGGGGAAAAGGTAAAAAAGGAAAAAATCAAATTTTCCATATCTAGAGAAGTGTCATTTCTGGTCCTCTCACTTCACAAAACTGAATTTCAAACATAGAAACTTGTTTTTAAATGTTTTCCAAAACACTCATGCCATCTGCTGCTGGTGACAGTCCCACCCTTTACCTAAACCATTGGTCAATTTTCTATTTTGGACCATTCAAACAATATTGAAAGGGGCATATTGTTTTTTTATGGGGATTTTTATTTTTTGTATGCTACCTTTTATGTTTTTGCTATTGAACTGGATTGTGCTTCATCATTGTTTTACTGTTAAAATGTTGTAATTTAATGGCAGATTCAACACTTACCCCTTGTGACAACTTACCCCATTCACATTGGCAACATGTTCCATTATTTGCTGTTAGTGTTTCAGTGAAATCCTTAATCGCTAGCACCAAACTGTCTGTTCTCCGGTTTAATTGTCTTTTTTGTGAGCATCTCTTTCTGTCCGACTTGCTCGTGTGGTCACATGGTCTCCAGATACCCCGTCAATCTCAGAATGCCATAGCAGCAGTGGGGGCTTCTGGGAGTTGAGTGCATTCAGCCAATCAGAGCACAGCTGACGGGTTTAGCTCTCTATGGCAACCGCATCAAGAGACTAATGCGCTACGACCGAACTCCCAAAATCCCTCATCACTTTTCTGTTCCTGAACTAGAGAGAACACATAATTTTTTCAAACATTAGATTCACCTGTTGATGCTCCACCAAATGAGAAAAATACTGAATCTGAATCTAGTTCGCAAGGCTGCATTTATTTAATCAAAAATACAGTAAAAACAGCAACATTTTGAAAAATTATTACAAAAATTATTAAAAATAACTGTTTTCTATTTTATATATTTTTAAAAAATTATTTATTTCTGTGATGATACAATGATGCAATTCAAACATTTGTGGTAAGATTAAAAAAGAGAGAAAGTAATACTTTTATTAATCAAGGATGCATTAAATTGATCAAAAGTGAAGAAGACATTTCAACATTGATAATACAGTTTTTTTCAATTGCTTAAGCACAATTTTGAAAACAGGGCCCGGTTTTTCAAAACCCTTCACACAATTAGCACAACACTACACCAAAGTAGCACAACACCTCAGATCATTTGCAAAATGAAACACTTTTGTCAAAACTATACAGTGTCTTATAAAAACCTTATTTTGTTGTCATAACATAAACACAACCATCATATGGTCTGACTCTGTTTGAATCAGTTTAACACTCCTGTGCTCAACCTAAAACACTTTTAGCATTTACACAGAAAGTGTAAAAATAAATTCACCAACACCACATGACACCAATTGTGCAGACTGATGAAAATAATTTATTTTCATGTACTCAAGTCAGTCAATACTGAACAAATATTCATAAAACATTTTCCAGTTTTCATATATTATTACTGAACATACCATTGTACTCTAAGCTTACAGTAATACTGTAACAAATTACATATCCAGTTCAGTACCGAAAAAAAAACTAAAAAAAAAAAACTAAACATCTCTCCGCCTAGCTGGATCTGGCCACAGGGCTTCGTCAACATCACAGGCTATATTTTCATTTGCAAGGCAACGTGGGAAGAATCTTTTTGAGTGACGAATCCACCCTTGTATGGATGCTGGTTCAATTTGATCACATGCTTCCTCCATAGCTTGAATGAGGGGCATCTGGACATAGGGCCGGAGATCATAAACCTTCCACCGCCATGTTGAGAAGAACTCCTCGATGGGGTTCAGGAAGGGGGAGTATGGTGGTAGGTATTGAACTGTGAATTGTGGGTGTTGTTGAAACCAGTTTTGAACCAGAGCAGAACGATGGAAAGCTACATTGTCCCAGATGACAATGTATTGCATCTGGTCCCTTTGGTTTGCTGCTGTGATGATATTGTGTAATCTGTCTAAAAATGTAAGAATGAGTTCAGTGTTGTAAGGACCCAAGTTGGCATGGCGGTGGAGGACCCCATTCTGTGTAATGGCAGCACAAAGGGTAATGTTACCCCCACGTTGCCCTGGTACATTGACAATAGCCCTGTGGCCGATGATGTTTCTTCCCCTTCTTCGTACTGTTGTCAGGTTAAATCCAGCCTCATCAATGTAAATAAACTCATGTGGGACTTCCTCCGCATCCATTTGCAAAACTCTCTGAAATACAGCAAAAGATCACATTGTGTAGATCAGTATACTGTAGGTCTGCTATACAGTAAAATTACATGTACAGTAAAAAGGTTATGTGTGCAGTACAATACTACAGTCAGTGAACAAAACGTACCACCACATATTCACGCCGCAGGACTTTCACCCTGTCTGAATTTCTTTCAAATGGCACTTTATACAGTTGTTTCATCACAACTTGGTGTTTTTTAAGGATACGGGCTATTGTTGACAGAGAGACCTGTTGGACATTATTGAAAATTAGGTGATCATTGACAATATGGGCTTGAATTTCTCGAAGTCTGATTGCATTATTGGCCAAAACGAGGTTTATGATCTCTCTCTCTTGCTCCTGTGTGAATATGGGGCCCCTTCCTCCTTGGTGTTCACGACGTTCAATCCTATGTTGGCCAAACAAAATACACAGCTTACTGTAAAATGATACACACAGGAATATATACAGTACCAAAATATAGAGTACATATACAGTACTGTTGATATAGTACATGCAGTAAGCAATGGATTTTCTGTTGACTGAAGAGAAGTTTCTCACCTGTGCTCTTGACGAAATGTCCGAACTATTGATGCCACTGTGTACCTGCTTAGGTTAGGCTGTACTCTCAATCCAGCCTCCCTCAGTGTTAGTCCGTGGTTTATTACATGGTCCACAATTGTAGCACGAATTTCATTACACAGATTTGGTTGTCTTCTTCTTTGTGCATGTCCTACCCCTCCTCCAGGTCTTCCTCTCCCTCTTCCTCTTCCTCTTCCTCTCCCTCTCCCTCTCCCTCTCCCTCTTCCTCTTCCTCTTCCTTGGCCTCTTCCTCCACCTGGTACTCTCTGGATTCCCCCTCTCATCCGCACTCTCCCTCTTCCTCTGACACCATCCATTTTTGTTGAAGACAGGTGAACTTACCTGTTGCCTTTTTATAGTGCTTTAACCTGATTGGTGTGTCTACAATTAAGCACCAGTGTGTGTGCACACCTGGTGCCTGTGTTTAACCAATTGGTTCATGGGTGTGCTCATTTGAAAGCCTTTGCTTTGAAATTGCAAGGAAATGACATCATGATAAATTTCTGTGTCAAATGCATACAAGTGTGTTTAGTGTTTTGCAAATCACTGTGTGTAATGTTTTGCAAAAAGTGTGAAGCTGACAATGTGCTTACAGTTGTGCAAATCTAGGCCGGTGTTTTGCTCCTTGAGTGTAAAGTTTTGCTAATTGTGGGAAAGTTCTAATTTTAGTGTGTAAGCAATTGAAAAAAACTGTAATCAGAAATGTTTCTTGAGTATCAAATCCTCATATTAGAATGATTTCTGAAGGATCATGTGACCCTGAAGACTGGAGGAATGATGCTGAAAATTCAGCTTTCATCACAGGAATAAATTACATTTGAAAATATATTCAAATACAAAACAGTTATTTTAATTTGTAGTTATATTTCGCAATATTACTGTTTTTACTGTATTTCTGATTAAATAAATGCAGCCTTAGTGAGCAGAAGAGACTTCTTTTAAAAAAAAACATTCTAAAAATGTGTAATGTTCCCAAACTTGACAGGTTCTCTCTCTGTCTGTCTGTCTGTCTGTCTGTCTGTCTGTCTGTCTGTGTGTGTGTGTGTGTGTGTGTGTGTGAGTGTGTGTGTGTGTGTGTGTGTGTGTGTGTGTGTGTGTGTGTGTGTGTGTGTGTGTGAGTGTGTGTGTGTGTGTGTGTGTGTGTGTGTGTGTGTGTGTGTGTGTGTGTGCGTGTGCGTGTGCGTGTGTGTGTGTGTGTGTGTGTGTGTGTGTGTGTAGGAGGAGTTGTTGTTGTCCATCTTGCCGAAGCACATAGCAGATGAGATGCTTCAGGGAATGAAAAAAGAAGCCCATCAGAAATCAGATGCTCAGCAGTTCAACACCATGTACATGTACCGCCACGAAAATGTCAGGTAAAAAAATATTTTATTACCACAAGTGCTGGGATTTTGATTCACCACAGTGTTTCTTTTTAATCTGTTCACCAAAAGATTCACCCACATTTGTCCGTTGATTCGTTCAATACACATATTTGCAGCGTTGTCAGTCATGAATGAAACAGAATTGAGAAATTGGTCCTAATGATTGTAAAAAAAATAATAAAAAATAAACCTACATATTTTTCCATCTAAATATATTGTTTTATTCAGAAATGCTAATCACGGAAAAAAACAGGTTGTCATTTTATGTTGACTTAAAGGTCCCAATATGTCAAAACTGAAATTTCCTGGCTTTGTTCATGATAACAGAGGTCTAGGGGTTATGAAACTACCATATAAGTTTTAAAACAGTCGATCCACAGACAAATGCACACAGCCTGCATGAAGTAGATGTGCCTTTTCACAAGCCATTGTGACTTCCGTATAAATGTGATGTCAGAACTACTCAGTCACCGCCTTCAGTCGCTCACCACCCCCACCAATGGTGCATCACTCAGAAAACAACAGGCCAATCAGAAGAGAGGCTCATGAATATTAAGTAGACAGGCCAAACTCAACCTGTTCTTGGCAGAGCTCCTGAGAAAGGAGCTGTGAAATATATATTGAGATGTTTTTTGGTACTTATGCCACAAATATGTATTCTTAAGGACATCAAAACCTAAAATAAAACTTCAGAAAGTTGTACAATATGGGACCTTTAAACAAGGCTGACTTTACACTAATGTAATGATCTGTCTCTTCCAGTATCCTCTTCGCAGATATCGTAGGTTTTACTCAGCTGTCGTCTGCCGTGACTCCGAAAGAACTTGTCAAACTACTCAACGAACTGTTTGCTCGCTTCGACAAACTAGCAGCAGTGAGCAAAAACAGCCAACACACACATTTTAAACATTTATATATGTCCACCTTGTAAAGAAAATACATAAAGAGGACAAAAGCATATGTTATGGGCAATTTGCATGGTACAAATGTGTATATAATCACCAGTATTAAAGGGATAGGTCACCCTCAAGTTGTTTCAAACCTGTATGAATTTCTTTCTTCTGCTGAACACAAAGGAAGATATTTTGAAGAATGTCAGTAACCAAACAGTTAACTGGTCCCCTTGATTTCCATATTAGGAAAAAAATACTATGGCTGTCAATGGGACCAGTTAACTGTTTGGTTACTGACAAAATTCAAAATATCTTCCTTTGTGTTCAGCAGAAAAAAAGAAACTCATACAGGTTTGAAACAACTTGAGGGTGAGTAAATGATGACAGAGTTTTAATTTTAAAGTGAACTATCCCTTTAAGGATACAAGAAACACTGACACTTCCACACGCAGTTTATTTGCTCTTATGGCAAGGCACTTTTATTTCTTATCTGACTGTATGTTTTAACAGCAACACCACCAGCTGAGGATCAAGATTCTGGGAGACTGTTATTACTGTATCTGCGGTTTGCCAGATTACCGTGAAGATCACGCGGCCTGCTCCATTATGATGGGCCTGTCTATGGTGGACGCAATCTCGTGAGTACACGCCCACTGGGAGGGGCTTTACCTGCAGTATCCAATCACTGGGTGGAGCTTTATCCACTGTGCATGCCATATGGGAGGGGTTTTCTTTTATCTGTAATATATGAGACACTTTAGGTGTGTTCGACATCGGCTGCGGCTGGATGTAACCGATCGGCGAGAGTTGCCGCGTGCAGGCGGGGAGGAGGTGAAGTCGGACACTTTCTGGTTCCTGTAGTGACCGCTCACGTGGTGTTTGCATACTTTACCACAGCTGAAGTTAAATAAATGCAATATTTGCCAAATACACAGATGTTTCAGAGACATTTTCATTCAACTTTATGTGTTTCTTCATACAGCGTTCTGTTTGAAGAAGAATAATGTTCAACATAAGCCTATAGATACTATCAATGAAGTGGAGTCAACGTTTTTTAATCAGTTTTATTTTGATAAACATGACACAATACAACATCGCGACTACATGAAAAGAGTGTTTACAATGATAAAATAGGATTTTTATTAAAATTGTATTCTACTGTATATATATAACTACTTTTAGTTACATTTGATGGTACATTACATACTAATTTATATATTATAAAAAAAATCTTATTTTTGTATAATTTCAAAGGCTTTTTTATTCATCTTTAAAATGATACAAAAACATTTAAGATTTTTTTTAAATATCTTTAAATAAATATATCATATATAAACTATAAACATTATTATATAAACTATAAACATGTAGGCCTATATATAAATCTAGTTTACTAGTTTACATAAATCATACAAAGAATATACATCAAAATAGATCAATAGAAATATATATATATACTGTATGTTTATATTATATATTGTTTAATCATTTTTACATATTTATATTTTACATTATATATTCAATGTATTAATGAAAATATGAAAAATTTAAATACAAATATATTTTTTTTAATTAAAAGAAAGTTATTATAGATGTTATAATTGAATAAAATGAATGAATCAGCTATAAACAGACATTTGCTTCTCACCTGTGTTCAGCTACGTGCGTGAAAAAACTCAGACGGGAGTGGACATGCGTGTCGGCGTGCACACGGGAACCGTACTGGGGGGGGTCCTGGGACAGAAGCGCTGGCAGTTTGACGTTTGGTCCACTGATGTTACGGTGGCAAACAAGATGGAGTCAGGGGGAATCCCTGGGTGAGATCAACTCAAATCTGTTACAACTGAATTTAAACCATTAGTTTCTTGTTGAATTACCGTGTGGATGACTCTGTTTCTGCTGCGTTTGCAGGCGCGTGCACATCTCTCAAAGCACAAAGGACTGTTTGCATGGCGAGTTTGAGCTGGAGGAGGGCAGTGGAGGAGAACGCTGCGAGTATCTTCTGGAGAAAGGCATTGACACGTACCTGGTGCGCTTGTCCAAAGAAACACACAAAACAAACGGAGTGAGCAACGGCACAGTGAGTATCATGAGCTTCATTCATATTCTCTGATCTGTCGTTCTCATCTCAAACTCTTCTGAAACTTTCCTCAGGTGATCAACACCACAGAAACCAGCGGCAGCAGCACATCAATGAAGAACATACCTGAGGAGTCAGATACACAGGTGAGATCTGTCTGTCTATCTATCTACCTGTCTGTCTGTCTGTTCGTCTGACTGTCTGTCAATCTATCTGTCTGTCTGTCTATCTGTCTGTCTGTCGGTCTGTCTGTCTGTCTGTCTGTCTGTCTGTCTATCTATCTGTCTGTCGGTCTGTCTGTCTGTCGGTCTGTCTGTCTGTTCGTCTGACTGTCTGTCTGTCAATCTGTCTGTCTGTCTGTTCGTCTGACTGTCTGTCAATCTATCTGTCTGTCTGTCTATCTGTCTGTCTGTCTGTCTGTCTGTCTGTCTGTCTGTCTGTCTGTCTGTCTGTCTATCTATCTGTCTGTCGGTCTGTCTGTCTGTCGGTCTGTTTGTCTGACTGTCTGTCTGTCAATCTATCTGTCAATCTATCTGTCTGTCTGTCTGTCTGTCTGTCTGTCTGTTCGTCTGACTGTCTGTCAATCTATCTGTCTGTCTGTCAATCTATCTGTCTGTCTGTCAATCTATCTGTCTGTCTATCTGTCGGTCTGTCTGTCTGTCTGTCTGTCTGTCTGTCTGTCGGTCTGTCTGTCTGTTCGTCTGACTGTCTGTCTGTCAATCTGTCTGTCTGTCTGTTCGTCTGACTGTCTGTCAATCTATTTGTCTATTTGTCTGTCAATCTATCTGTCTGTCTGTCTGTCTGTCAATCTATCTGTCTGTCTGTCAATCTATCTGTCTGTCTGTCTGTCAATCTATCTGTCTGTCTGTCTGTCAATCTGTCTGTCTGTCTGTCTGTCTGTCTGTCTGTCTTGACCTTTGACCTGTGCGTGTGGTTTCTCAGCGGCTACAGTTGGCCAGTATGACAGATTGTCTGTCTGTCAATCTATCTGTCTGTCTGTCTATCTGTCTGTCTGTCGGTCTGTCTGTCTGTCTGTCTGTCTGTCTGTCTATCTATCTGTCTGTCGGTCTGTCTGTCTGTCGGTCTGTCTGTCTGTTCGTCTGACTGTTGGCCAGTATGACAGATTGACTGTCTGTCAATCTATCTGTCTGTCTGTCTATCTGTCTGTCTGTCGGTCTGTCTGTCTGTCTGTCTGTCTGTCTGTCTGTCTGTCTGTCTATCTATCTGTCTGTCGGTCTGTCTGTCTGTCGGTCTGTCTGTCTGTTCGTCTGACTGTCTGTCTGTCAATCTGTCTGTCTGTCTGTTCGTCTGACTGTCTGTCAATCTATCTGTCTGTCTGTCTATCTGTCTGTCTGTCTGTCTGTCTGTCTGTCTGTCTGTCTGTCTGTCTGTCTGTCTATCTATCTGTCTGTCGGTCTGTCTGTCTGTCGGTCTGTTTGTCTGACTGTCTGTCTGTCAATCTATCTGTCAATCTATCTGTCTGTCTGTCTGTCTGTCTGTCTGTCTGTTCGTCTGACTGTCTGTCAATCTATCTGTCTGTCTGTCAATCTATCTGTCTGTCTGTCAATCTATCTGTCTGTCTATCTGTCGGTCTGTCTGTCTGTCTGTCTGTCTGTCTGTCGGTCTGTCTGTCTGTTCGTCTGACTGTCTGTCTGTCAATCTGTCTGTCTGTCTGTTCGTCTGACTGTCTGTCAATCTATTTGTCTATTTGTCTGTCAATCTATCTGTCTGTCTGTCTGTCTGTCTGTCTGTCAATCTATCTGTCTGTCTGTCAATCTATCTGTCTGTCTGTCAATCTATCTGTCTGTCTGTCTGTCAATCTATCTGTCTGTCTGTCTGTCAATCTGTCTGTCTGTCTGTCTGTCTGTCTGTCTTGACCTTTGACCTGTGCGTGTGGTTTCTCAGCGGCTACAGTTGGCCAGTATGACAGATGACGGACTGGAAGACGAGCACCTGAACCAACTGCTGAATAAAGCTCTGCTGGAGAGAGAGAGAGAGGAGACGTAATGACCGTTTATTCTGATTTGAACCCAGTGGTTTGGCTTTTATGCCTCTGTCTCACATCACCATCTCTCTCTCTCTCTCTCTCTCTCTCTCTCAGTCTGGAGGAGAGGAAGACGGCTGTTCTCTCTCTGAGGTTTAAAGACTCAGATCTGGAATCTCGTTACTCGTTAGAGAAGGAGAGACAGACGGGCGTTGCGTTCAGCTGCTGTTGTGTGGTTCTGATCTTCACCTCAGCCATGGAAATGCTCATAGATCCTCAGTGAGTGAAGCTCATGAATAATGAATTACTGATCAATTATATCAGTATCAATGTCCTCATGTAACATTTTATTAAAACGAACACTTCTGCTGTGTAATAATGTTACATGTCTGCTTGATTTCTGACAGGTTGATTGTGAATTACGTGACTCTGGCTGTTGGTGAGCTGTTACTTCTGATTCTGACTCTGTGTTCACTTGCAGCCGTCTTTCCTCGAGTGAGTTCAACCAAAGACTTTAGATATACAAAGACGGTGCACTCATATTACCTATGAATGGGATATTACCTATGAATTTTTGATTCATCTCTAAAATGATACAAAAACATTTGAAATATTTTAAATACATATATCATATATAAACTATAAACATTATTATATAAACTATAAAAATGTAGGCCTATATATAAATCTAGTTTACATGTTTAAAAATCATACAAATAATATATATTAAAATAGATCAATATAAATGTTTTATATATATATATATTCTGTATATTATAACATAACTCTGAGTTGTTAGAAAAGAAATGCGTACTGACCTCATTGCGTGATAACGTAAGGAACTAATAAATCGTTTTTTTAAAACCGGTTTGCGGAAATGAATCGGACTTTACATCACTACTCAGGAATATCAACAAAACAGTCTTTAATCATTCCAAAATCCAAAGGGAAACACTCAGGAGATCACAGGGAAAAGCTAGCAAAACAACCACGTAAAACGTAATGACAAACATCACCAAACCAAGAACTGTGAGAACTCGAGACTTAAATACACACAGAGTAATCAACAGAACTGAGAACCGGTGTGGAACTAATGAGTAACTATGAAAACTAAGGCTGTGTCCGAAATCTCCCCCTATACCCTCATTCACTATTCCCTAAATTAGTCCACTAGTGTAGTTCACTTAAGGGAGTGAATGAAAACGAGTGAGTGAATTTATTTCGAATTGAGTGTGCCGGAAGGGTTGCCGCTTTAGCATAGTTTCTTAAACTGTGTCATGGATAGTATGTATAAACCTTAATTGAACAATTTAATCAATTAAAAATGATTTTATACCTGTATGATATTACGCTGTACCCACATTGGTTTGGAGGATGGATGGATGGATGATTCACCTGTGCGCGCCATCTTATGGTCAGACGCGAGAATTCATTCGACGCACGGCTCTCACAGTGCATTATGGGTATTCTCTAGCGTACATCGGTTGTAGACTCGCTATTACAGTGCATTGTGGGATTGAATGAGTGCCCTTGATAATGCCCACTATGGTTTCGGACACCACTACAAATGGCTGTCCCTTCAAATAGTGCCCTGTTTAAGGGCGATTTCAGACACAGCCTAACAATAACACAGGCAAAAAGAGAAAATAAAACCAAAACACAATAAAACTAAACATAACCTCTATCTAATTTATATAAAGATATATAGTTATTAGCTATTTATCTAGATTAGTTTATTTTACTAGTTTATTTTTATTTCGATTTTAGTAAGTTTGATGCTTCAAGACCATCCGTGTAATATTGTGATGTGTGTGTATCAGATCTTCTCCCGGAGGCTGGTGTCCTTCTCGCTGTGGATCGACCGCACGCGTTGGGCTCGTAACACATGGGCCATGGCCGCCATATTTGTTCTGACCATGGCTGAAGTGGCAGATATGGTGAGATAAAACACATTTCACCTTTTTTCCAATTATTATTATTATTATTCACTGTGATTGGCATGTTTATAGGATGTCATGCACCCACATTTCCAAGTTGGAAGCCTGACTAGTGCAGTTCTGTTGCATTTTTCAATTCAATTATGAAATTTAGGCTTTTAAAGATTCAATGTCAGATTCTTGTCATTTTCCGTTAGCTGAGCTGTGTTCAGCCCCCCCTGTTGCTCCTGAACTCCACCTCCGGCGTGACGCTCGAGTCTCTGGGTGACGGCGGATGTGCCGAGAACCCCAAACACTACGGATACATATCAGTGCTGTCGCTGGTGGCAACCGTCATGCTCGTACAGCTCAGCCATGTCGTCAAGCTGGCGCTCATGTTGCTGGTTACCATAGTGACAGGTGCTGTTAACATCCACAGCTGGATGTACATTTACGAAATCTACGATTTCATTCGCTACCTGGACTACAGGTGAGTCGAGCTCAAGCTTGAGTCCAGAAATACTTGAATACTCGAAGAGTGCTGTATTTACACAAAATATAAGAAGTCTCTTAACTCTTTCCCCGCCATTGACGTAATTGTCCGGCTTTTCCGTGTTTTCACTGTTAGACAGTAGGGAGCGCTATTACACATCTTCTGAAAGAGTACTGAATATCAAAACACATGCAAAAAAGAAGCAGAAACAAGCATTAGAAGCATTGCTTATGCACGTTGTAGTCTTAGGAAAAAATATATATATTTTCTCAGATTTTGGTTCAAAATCTTTTTGGTTCAAAATCTTTTTATGAAACTTACCCACATTTGGCTGTTGATATAAAAATGTATGCATGAGGCTAGAATAAAAACAGGGTTTATTTTTGTTTATTAGAAGAGGCTCTGTTCTGTCTTTTAAAAAATTATCAAAAATGCTGGAGTTGGCTGGCAAGGAAAGAGTTAAAAATGCAGTAAAAACAGTAATATTATTACATTTTAAAATAACTGTTTTCTATTTGAAAAAATATGTCATTTTATTCCTGTGATCAAAGCTGAATTTTCAGCATCATCATTACTCCAGTCTCCATTGTCACACGATCCTTTAGAAATCATTCTATGATGATTTGATGCTCAAGAAACATTTCTTATTAATATTATCAATAACCTCAATACATGTTTTCAGGATTCTTTGATGAATAGAAACTTCAAAAGAACAGCATTTATTTGAAATATAAAGCTTTTGTAACATTATACATTTCTTTACTGTCACTTCTGATTAATTCACTGAACACTTAATGAATAAAAGTATTTCTTTTCAAGCAACTTCTGAACGCTAATGTATAGTATATAGCATAGATTTTTTTTAAATGTAGAATTCAAGAGGAAATTAACTAAGAATAATTGTTGTGTCTATATATATGCTCTAATGCTCTTTTGATGCTCTTCTCCATCATTCGACCACTATTTACTGAGTTACTTACTGCTGCTATGATCAATAACAATACACAAACATGTCTTTTAAACAGAGTTTTGTGAATCAGGCACAATGAGCCAAATTTACACAAAAAGGAGATTGAAAACTTAATTAAATACAGCAGCACATTTTTTTTATATAGTGTATTTCTATTGCTTTTTCACCCAGTTTAGTGATTAAATGCTTTTGCGTTTGAAATGCCGCTCACAAAAGTGGAAAAAGTTGTCTTGGCTAATACCTGATTTTTTCATTATTTTCTGTGGCTCTTTAGATATTCAGTGGTTCCCACCAGATATCTGCTGACCGTGATGATTATCATCATGATGATGAGTTTCTACTACTTTGCACGCCACGTATGTCTGATAACAGCTTAAAAATGTACATTAATTTCCTCTCCTCTGTTTTTTTATAACTATTAGCATGTCATTTCTTGTTCCTCTCTCTCCCAGGTGGAACGACAGTCCCGTAAGCTGTTTCTGTGGAAGGTTGAGGTGCACGATCAGAAGGAGAAGGTGTACGAAATGAGAACGTACAACGAGGCGCTGGTCACTAACATGCTTCCTGATCACGTGGCCAAACACTTCCTGGGCTCCAAGAAGCGAGATGAGGTATGGGAGTTTATTCCTGAATACAGAGTAATGCGTTTAGACCTTAAAGGAACTCGCCGACTTTTTGGGACTTTAGCTTATTTACCGTATCCCCCAGAGTTAGACAAGTCCATACATACCCTTTTCATCTCTGTGCGTGTTGTAACACTGTCTGACGCACCCACCGCTAGCCTAGCTTAGCACAAAGACTGGAGGTAAATGGCTCCAGCTAGCATACTGCTTCCAATAAGTGACCAAATAACGCCAACATTTTCCTATTTACATGTTGTGATTTGTATAGTCACAGCGTGTACAAATAACAAGGTCACATGAGACACAGCCATCTTCTAGCCGTATACATACTGGGAACTATATTCTCAGAAGGCGAAACACTGCTACTTCTGCGGAGTGATTTGCTCGCAGCGAGAAGCCCTGTGGTGAGGAGCAGAGAGTTTGCTAGTGTTACGCTAATCACTCCGCAGGCGTTATTTGGTCACTTATTGGGAGCAGTATGCTAGCTGGAGCCATTTACCTCCAGTCTTTGTGCTAAGCTAGGCTAGCGGTGGGTGCGTCAGACAGAGTTACGGCACGCACGGAGATGAAAAGGGTATGTGTGGACTTATCTAACTCTGGGGGATAGGGTGAATAAGCTAAAGTCCCAAAAAGTCAGTGTGTTCCTTTAATAAATGTGCATATTGATGTTTATTTGTCTATTGCAGGAACTTTATAGTCAGTCGTATGATGAGATCGGCGTGATATTCGCCTCTATTCCCAACTTCGCTGACTTTTACACTGAGGAGGGTATAAACAATGGAGGGATAGAGTGCCTCCGAATCCTTAATGAGATCATCTCTGACTTTGACAGTGTGAGTGTCTCTTGCTCTTTATATTTTTATATGTCTCATCATTTGTTCAGCTGAAATTCTCTTTAAAATCATGTGATGTGTTTTTTGACTCTGAGTAGCTTCTGGATCGCACTGAGTTTCGCCACATTACGAAGATCAAGACCATCGGCAGCACATACATGGCAGCTTCAGGCGTGACGCCGGAGAGCAACACTAACGGATACGCCGACCGCAAGGTGCGCTACTCAACACACTCTACAGCGCATAATGCTTACAACAGTGGAGTAGGTGATACTGATGATGATGATGATGATGATGATGTGTGTGTGATACAGATAGAGGATCAGTGCATCCTGGAGCGCTGGCAACACTTCGCTGATTTGGCAGACTTCGCGCTGGCTATGAAAGACATACTTGGAAACCTAAACAAACAGTCATTCAATAACTTCATGCTTCGCATAGGTCAGTGAACAGAAATACAGACCTATGTTACTTTTATATATACATTTATTTTGGTCCCCATTAGGAAAACAGCTTATAAATCATACAAAATTATGTTTTTTTTTTCCTGTAAAAAAAACCTATGTCCTGGTAAAACCTATGTTATTGGGACAAAATGTCCCCACAAGGATGGCAATATCCAAAATCCTTGTCCTTGTTGGGACATTTTTGGCCACATTGAGGAAAACAGCTTATAAATCATACTAAGTAACGTTTTTTTTTGTAAATGTAAAAATTCAAGTTTTCTGTGATGGGTAGGTTTAAGGATAGGGTTGGTGTAAGGGGAGAGAATATACAGTTTGTACAGTGTGTGTGTGTGTGTGTGTGTGTGTGTGTGTGTGTGTGTGTGTGTGTGTGTGTGTGTGTGTGTGTGTGTGTGTGTGTGTGTGTGTGTGTGTGTGTGTGTGTGTGTGTGTGTGTGTGTGTTTTATTGTCAGGTCTGAATAAGGGGAGTGTGTTAGCTGGAGTAATTGGTGCGCGCAAACCTCATTTTGATATCTGGGGAAACACTGTGAACGTGGCCAGTCGTATGGAGTCCACTGGGGTTATGGGTAACATACAGGTGATATACGTTTTATTTGTTTATTTATTTTATATTTTAAAGTAAATATATTTATAATTAAAAAGTGATTTAAAACTAACTGGCCAATATAGCTATAAATTATATTAAAATACACACATTTTAACAAAACATATAGTCAAATATTGGCATATTTTCCCACACTGTTTTTCACAAAAACACAAGAAGTTTGCGACAGAAATGTAATTTAGAGATTCTATTAAAACATCTCTGTCTTAACGTACTCATACTTCGGATGCAAAACTAGCCTAATGGAACTGACTTCAAGGAACATATTATAAATATTCACAGTGTGTTTTGATGGTGTTGGTGCGCCCCAGGTGGTGGAGGACTGCTATAACATCCTGAAGGAGTATGGTTTCCGTTTCGTCAGAAGAGGACCGATCTTCGTGAAAGGAAAAGGAGAACTGCTTACTTTCTTCATGAAGGGCAAAGACAAACCTGTCGCAAAGACCACCGCAGTCTCTCTCCCACATCAAATACTAGACAAATCATGAGAAGAATGAACATTGTTCATGAACTTCATGAACAATGAAGACTAGGACATTGACATTTTATTTTATATTTTGTTATGTTGTGACTTTTCCACTTTTTACTGATATAAAAAAGGAAAGGGGACAGTAAATTATTGAGGACAGAGAGGAGACACAAACCCGTGTCTCCCAAATGAGCACTACAGCTGTGAAACAGATACATTAAAAAAAAAGATATAATAATAATTCAGAAGCATCCACAGCCAAAGGTTGTATTAACTGCGAATTTTTCATCATTTGTTATATTTTAAAAACACACTTTCCGTCATTGCAACAGATCAAAAGTACACCCTCTGGTCTGTTGTGTTTTCATACTTTATACACATTCCCTTAGTAAAAAAAAAAAAATGCTGATAAAGAACGTATGCGTTCATATGATAAGGATGGGCTCATAGATTACAGTAAACGTTTGAATTGAATTGAACGTTGAATTGTTGGCTATATTAAGCACATAAAAGAAGTATGAATCATAAAATAGACCATGATGTAAATTCTGTTATATTCATTTGTGGACACAAAAACACACACAATCAGGAGCTAAACAACACTTCTCATAAACTGTCCGATTAAAGGCATTATACACATGAACAAACACATACACATCTTTTGAACAGAACATGGGGAATGTAGGCCTACATTATGAGCATCAACAGAAGGCAGAGTGTTTTATTCTATTTTTATTTTACATATAGCTTATACATCACACTAACACCATATTACTATTGACATGTAGTCAGAATGTTTGTTTTTTTACCGAAGCTAATTGCATTTTTAATAGTCAAACATCTCCAGGTCTAGCTCAATCCCAGCAAACTCTCTGATATTTTAATGCTTTTTTATAAACGCACATTTCACTCATGGCATTCGGTTTGTCTCATGTATACTCTGTGAACATTTTGGATATAGATCAGATTGTTACGGCTCTCAGAATGTGTGTGGATTTTTTTGTGTGTGTGTGTAGATTGTGATTTAGCAGCTTTTAATGCCATTCCCAGTGTTTTATTGTTTGACCAAATGAGAAGAATGATTTAATGACTCGTGACAAGGTACATTAAACAGAGCCAAACGTTAGTACCTTCTTGTTGAATTTTAATCATCCAATAACGTTAGTAGGGAAATAATTGTAACTAGAAAAATAATGCATAGGCCTATTTGACATTTGAAGGTTATAAACCTTGAGTAATTTGAAAAATTGAGAAGATTTTATTCTTATGTAGACCGCACACTTGGGTAGTCTGTAGAAAGATTCAAATGGGTTGTTGGATGGATGGTTGATTCTTGTGATTGATTGTGAATGAATGGATGTTGTTACATCTGTGGGATGGTGACTAAGGATTTATCAAGCAAAAATGGTTCATGGATTTTTAACAGGCCCACTTCTCTGAACATCTGTGCTCTGTAAACTCTCTAGATGATCATAAATAATTATTGATGAATTAATATTGTCTCTGCTGCTAAGTTTCTCTGCCCCCCCTTTTGGTTGGAGAGCCATCCGGAAGTGAGGCAGCAGGGGAATGTCCGGTGACGTCAGTGCGTCCGGACGCCATTAGATCTGCAGCTGTTTGGAGAGAAACAACAACAACACGAACGACCCTCGTACGAAACGCGCACTGGACCGCGGGAGCCCGACGCCTCTTTCCCCTCCCCCGGGTTCACCGGCTTCTAACCACGGCCGCTCTCGGTGAGGAAACTCTGGCCTCCGCTTCCTCCTCCTCCGACTCGGACACCGGCGGAGCGTCGCCGCCCCCGCGGAAGAAGCACCGAGCCTCGGCGGCGGAGGGAGTAGGAGAGCCCGGGGCTTCAGCGGGCCTGCCATTAGCGACCCACGTCAGCCGAACCAGCACTAACATGCAGTCGAACGGGACCGGACAGGAGCAAAACCACCCAGCCAGCACACAGAACGGAGATGCCAACGGCCTCCAGAGCAATGCGGGCTCGGCTTCGGGGGCCTCCGGGACGAGTTCGGGTTCCTTGAAGAAGAAAAAGCGTCTGTCTCAGTCGGAGGAGGATGTGATCCGCCTCATCGGACAGCATCTTCACGGGTTAGGGCTGAAGTAAGTGTTGCGGTAATGAGGAGCACAACGGGACCGAGTCGGTTCTGGTAAAACCCGGTTTGACAGGTCGAGCGCGCGACACATCTAGACCGCAGCCGTTATGTGATCAACGAAGCGAGCGACGTCGATCTTTTAATGTCGTGTTTAATGACAATCAAAACCTTTTTACCCCGACAAAATAATATACAAATATCTATAATTCAACCAGAATGTCAGACAGATACACACAAAGAAAGGTGCGATCGCAGATGACAGCTGTATGTGTGTCATGTATTTCTCGGGGCCCGAAAGCGTAACGTTATTTTTGCTGTAATGGTGTCAAATGTAAAGATGAATTCATTAAAATCAGCATATTTCTGTCAATACGTGATATATGTGTGTTTACGCTACATCAAATCAGGATGACATCCTCTGTGTTTTTGCGTTTTAATGGCGGCTGTGGAATGTGTGTGTAGCAGCTGGTTTACATTAGAAAGAAGCTTGAATCTAATTTTAGTGAAGATCTGCTAAATCCATCAACTGCCATTCAGATTCAAACCTCAAACATGAATTCTGAACAATCACAATCCAGATCACTGTGCTTGAACACACACATCCAAAAACTAGACTACAAGATGAGTCGAAAACATCAAGAAAACTGCAAACATCCTTCCCATCCCCCCTCGCATACACACACACACACACACACACACACTCTCTCTCTTTTGTAATCATAGCATGACGTAATTCTGTGGGACCCTGCATTCAAAACACTTTCACACTGTTCTAGAAAGCTTCACCTGTAACGTCCTATTTACTGCACCAACATGTTTCAACTTGTATGTTGGCTTTTCTGTCTTTGTTAACCTAAAAATATATGCAAATAAAAGGAGTGAATATAGTCATAACTGAGGATGACTATGACTATATTAAAGCAACATGACATAAGTAAGAGTGCTGCTGTTCTGATATTACCTGTGATGTGGCCGAGTGCCGCAGGTAATCGCACACAAAATCACCCAGAACCCCTTCAGAAATTATTATTTTCATTACATAGCAGGGCCTCAGTGTCTTATTGCTTTTATGAAACCGCTAATAATACATAATAATCAGTGTTAGACACACAAATTCATTAAGTTTAACAGTTGGCCTTTTAACTTCAGATGGCAACAGTACTTGAAGAACTAGCTTTTGTTTTTCTTAAAGATGGCAAATAGAAACCGTTATGTTAGTTATGTTATTTGATAAAGGCGTAATAAACAAGCAATGTTTTATCTGTCTCTATTTTAGTCAGACGGTGGATTTGTTGATGCAGGAATCCGGCTGTAGACTGGAGCATCCGTCAGCCACAAAGTTTCGCAACCACGTCATGGAAGGGGAATGGGACAAGGTGAGCTTATTCCACATGACATATTTAGGCCTGGTTTCATAGATTAAGCCAGGATTAGACTTTAGTTCAATTAGGACATATAAGTAGCTTTTATAAATGTGCCTTGAGATAAAATAATGCCACAACAAAACCAAATTTACAGTATGTAGAGGTGAATACATGCAGGTTATATATAGCATATATTTTAAGATATGATAGTGTAAGTTGCTTTTAGTTAAAACGGCTCAAACATGCATTTAATCTGGGATTAGGCTTAAGCCTTGTCTGTGAAACTGGGGGAATATGTCATTTTGATGGTTTAGATTCAAAGTTGTCAGGAAAGACGGTCACTGTTATCAAAGTTTACCACATGTACTTTCTCAATACATTCTTGAATGCATTCCATGCTTTTATTTTGCATGATGCATCAGTGCATGTTAAAGATAATATGTTTGTATTTTTAATCTTTCATAATAATACAGGGTTCCTACGCAGTTTGCTAAAGAATGGAATTTGATCATGGTAATTTCCTGGTCTGGATAAGTATGGAAAAAAATAAAAAATAAAAATGAATCTATCATACAAGAGTGTTTTCATGGCAATAGTTTAGTGATTCTTGTTGAACACGACTGAGTGCACAATTTCATTATGCAAAACGTGTCTTTACCATAAGCTAGTCTTTTTGAACTTCACTAAATGAATGTGTGCGTGCCACTCGAACCAGCATCTGATAAAGGAGCAAAGGATTTGACGTTTGGTGATAGTGCAACATCAAACCACATTTACTGTATCAAACTGATGTGTCAGTGGTGGACACATGCAGGTTATAAAGCAGAGAAAATAAGAATATTTACAGATGACTGTATTATATACCAAAAATAATGCTGTATGAACCATTTATGCTAAATATGATCTGAATTTTTTTTTTGAAGAAGTTCTGTATGGTCTTTGTGTCTGGGAACCCTGATAACTAGTCTTTTTACTTTTGGCTAATGCTCCAACCACTTATGAATTTTTATGTTTAATGAAGTGAGGCCAGATTTAGTTTTAGATTTTTTTTTTTTAAATCAAAGATAAACTTTACATTTTAAATAAACTTTTTTATTATATGTTGTAGGGCTGTGAAATGATTAATCGCATCCAAAATAAAAGTTTGTGTTTACATAATAAATGTGTGTGTACTGTGTATAATTATTTTGTATATATAAATACACACACGTGCACGTATATATTTAAGATTTTTTATTTAATATAAATTATATATAAATCTATATACAGTGTACATGCAAATATTTCTTAAATATATACAAGCATGTGTGTGTATTTATATATATATATATATATATATATAAAATAATTATACACCGTACACACACATTTATTATGTAGACACAAACTTTTATTTTGGATGTGATCAATCGTTTAACAGCCCTAATATGTTGTTGCTTTTTTGTACTTTTTCTATTTTTCCCACTTGTCTCTCCTCATGAATATATCCATGGTAGCTGTGGTGCTAAATTAAAAACAAAAAAACAACCAATCCAGTCATTTCCTAATGGATAAAGTGACTCATTTTTCCTCATTAAATATCTTTTCACTTGGAAAATTCACTTTATTGACGTAGAATGAGTTGTGATAGTTGCATTATGTTTATTAAGGTCTGAATGATGGGTGACCTGCTGGTCAAAGGTCATGTAGATATGTATATGAGGGAGCTGTGAAAGGTCCTTATTAAAAATATACCTTATTTCTTTCTGATTTTGTGTGGTTTTGCATGCATACAGAGTTTTGTTTTTGGCTCCATGGTGAATTCAGCCATTCTTTTCTCTAACCACAAGTATGATTTTTTTCTTCGTTACATGATTGCAGGTCTTTCCCTTTCATTTACACTTCATGGCCAAACTGAAAGAAAAGTCTGGGGTCGTTTGAATAGTGGATTCATATATTTGTGTGCAGTGTAGTTTAAAAATAAAACCAATCCAGATATGCTGTATGTTGCACAGGAAGTAGCAGGTTTATTTGACCATCTCTCACCTGAGTTTAGGAAAGTTTGGATCATTGAAACCAAGATTTTCTAAGATGTCAGGCAGAAACAATAATCATGCTGACATTTTGAGAGTTTGTGGTGGGATAAAACAAACTATGTAGAAATTGTGCTCCTGGCTTGAGGAAATGTTTCGGTCACTTCTGCGGATTTGTTTGTTCTGAACTAACAGTGGAAAAAAAGCTGAATCCTATTTTTCCATCTAATTCTTTACTAGTATTCTTTCTATTTATACAGGCAACTTTACAAACACCTCATGCTTCTTTTCATCTTATAAATGGAATTTGTGCAGAAAATTCTGCTCTTTTAAAAATCATTTGCACATTTTGATCAGTTTTTGTTTAAAATGTGATTTTTAATCTTTATTTAAGATGCACTACACCTTTTGGTGTTTGGTTGTTTAATTCAAAGACATTCAGAGAATTGAAGTATGAATAAAGTGTCCTGATACTTTTTGGTAGCGCTGTAAACGATTAAAGTTTGTGTTTACATAATATGTGTGTGTATTATGTATAATTATTTTGTATATATAAATACACACACATGCATGTATATATTTCAGAAATATTTGCATTTATATACTGCATATATATTTTTAGGATTTATATTATATATAAATATAACTATTTTATATATAAATAAAAAATGTTCTTAAATGTATACATCCATGTGTGTGTATTTATATATACAAAATAGTTATACACAATACACACACACATATTATGTAAACACAAACTTATTTTAGATTCGATTAATCACGATTACAGCCCTACTTTTTGGGGCTATTATATTTCATTCAAACCATTTTGGGTTTTAAGTTCACTTGACTTATTTTGTCAACTAAGCTTGAAGGTTTTAAAGTAAAATCTATGTGGTGTGACTGTACTATGGTTGATGGTATTTTTCCACAAAATGCTGAACTGATGCTTCTGTTTCTTTTCTGTGACACAGGCTGAAAACGACCTCAACGAGCTGAAAGCATTGATGCATTCACCCAACGCTATTGTGGTAAGACCACCAGACCCGGCCACATGCACTCTTAATGCTGAAAGCTTCTGAAGCTTCATCTGGAAACAAGTGTTGTAGAAATCATTCTGGATAGGGTTGTCATAAGTTCGTTCTTAAATTAGAACGTCAAGCCCACACTAATGGCTTAGTAAGTACTGGCTAGTTTGTAACTCTGTATTAAGTTTGGTTGCACCATATGTTCTTGAGGCAGAACGTTGCTAGTAGGTCGGAAGCTCTTTGTAAAGTTATGCATAGTTGCATAATATGTTTACATTCAATCAATGATTAGCAGCCTTCAAATTTGTGAGCAGAAGTGGTTGAAACAGTGATTTACAGTTTATTCTGACTTCGTTTGCCTCAAGTAGCTTATGGTAAAAATAAATTTCCACTGAAATGCGATGAATAATCATGAAATAACAAGTATTTTGTGTCAATAGCATTCAGAATATCAGTATATCAATAAATACTGATACAAACAAACATAAGAAATTAGATGTATTTATTCACGTTGATTTTGTTTGACACACAGTGTGTAGTTCGGTTGGTTTTGAGCCGCTAACGAGTTAATTATTCTTAAAATGTTTTTTCTCTTAACATGTAAATGAGTGTAAATGTCAACTTCATCTTCTATGTCTGAAGGATTGTTGTTTTGTCAGGTTAAACATGAGCTTATTGATGCAGCTCAGTGAATCTCCTGTTCTGTAAATATTTATTAGTTTATAGTTACTAAGCTAAGTTGTAACTGATGCAAACGGTCCCTGGTCATTTCTGGTTTGTTGCTGCGAAGAATTTGAGATTGTTGACCTGATCCGATCCCAGGGTGTTTCTTCTTCAAAGAACCAATCTCTAACCTTTATAACTGAAACAACTGAACAAGAACCTAGTTGTTTTTCCATTCACTTTGTCTGTGTCCTTCAAAGGGGGCTCAGATTTATTTGTGCCATATTAGTTGTAACCATGTCTTTTGTTGTGTCTCCATAGTGGTTCTGACCGTTGTTTGAATGTAAAGTGGACTATTCTGCCATGTGTATGATAAATGAATGGGTCACTGAAGCGAGTCTTTCTCTCTTTCTTTCTAGCGGATGAAGTTTCTGCTATTACAGCAGAAGTATCTGGAGTATTTGGAGGATGGAAAAGTTCTGGAAGCTCTGCAAGTGTTGAGAGGGGAGTTGACTCCACTTAAATACAACACTGATCGAATCCACGTGCTCAGCGGGTACTAAACATGACACATTTACATACTTGCCATTGTTAATAGTAATAAACAATTTCTCTGGCTTGAAAGGTTTATTTGTTATTGCTAATATGTGACCCTAGATCACAAAACCAGTCATAAGTTGCACGGGTATATTTGTGGCAATAGCCAACAATACATTGTATGGGTCAAAATTACAGATTTTTCTTTCATGCCAAAAATCATCAGGATATTAAGGAAAGATGTTCCATGAAGATATTTAGTAAATTTCCTACTGTAAATATATAAAACATTTATTTTTGTGAGTGAATGCAGCACAATCGTGAACATAAATGACAACTTTAAAAGCGATTTTCTCAATGTTTTTATTTTTTTTTGCATCCCCAGATTTTCAAATAGTTGTATCTCGGCCGAATATTGTCCTATTCTAACAAACCATACATCAATGGAAAGCTTATTTATTCAGCATCATTCAGATAATGTATACATCTCAATGTAAAAAAAAAATTGACCCATGTGACGGGTTTTGTGGTCCAGGGTCACATATGGCTGTCGCGATAACCACAAAATTGTAATACCATGATACTTACAAGCCAACCGTAGAGGAATGCAAGTAACCGCCACAACCGCCATGTTCACGTGTTCTCTTGTTTGTTTTTTCATAAGTCTATGCCGTTCTTGTTTTACACTTCATGCATGTGTATTGAATGTTAATAATGTTAACAACACATTGTTTCCACCAACTGGGTCTTTTGTACTTAAGACTTTGTGTACAATTGTGATTTGTACAGAGGCTCTGTGTATTTGCCCTACACAAGTCTAAACAGAGAGAGAGAGAGGGAGGGAGGTGTGTCGAATGAGCACGTGCAATTACCTGTGTCTATCCTTCTTCAGGGCAAGTCATATATTCATGAAAAACAAAAAAGGTTTGGCATGTCCGAAGAGGAAAGGGAAATATTTGCCGTAGCAAAGCTGTATAATTAAGGGTATTTCCCATGAATGTCGTCAGCACTGGTCAATGGATTGACCAGCACAGTTATGCTGGATACTACTGGGACATATCAACAGTCTTAGCCTCTCGTCTAGTCAGATTTGAGGATTGGAACTACCTGCACACTATACAAACAATAGCACAACAAGCTTATTGTCAGGTTTATGTTCTGTTATGTGGACCAGTATTTTGACGTTCTGTTTCCTTTAGTTCCTGTTTCCTGTTTAGTTTCGGTTTCATTGGTTACTGATTATGTCCTTATTTGTTTATGTAGTTACATGTTAGTTTCACATATGTCTAGTTTACTTTCCTACCCCTGTTTATATAGCACTGTTTCAGTTGTTCTTGTTCAGTTCTTGTTTATGCAAAACAAGCCTGTTTTGTTTTTGCCTGTTGACCACATTGTAACATTTATATAGCAAAAAAAATTCTATAAAAATTTATATAGCTGTATATTTTTTTTAAATGGCGATATAATCGCATATCGTGATAATTAGCCACACAAAATCACTGCAAGGGAAATTCCTAATTGCTCAAATGTATTACTATTGAGCTCTTTATAGATCTTGTACTGTGTAAAAGTCACTGTGATCGGTGTCGATGGCTCACTCTGATTTGCTGTGTTTTTTTTAAGGTATCTGATGTGCAGCCATGCTGAGGATCTGAAGGCAAAGGCGGAATGGGAGGGAAAAGGCGCTGGATCACGTTGTAGATTACTGGACAAGCTCCAGGGTGAGTATACGAACACACATTTACACAGATACATTTGTGAGGACATACCATAGTCTCCTGAGGGCTTTTCACAATGCGCCTAACCCCGGGTTATCATCATTTTAAAACCCTGCTTTTAAGCGAATGTTATGGCAGATGTTTAGCTAGAGACAAGCAAATACGTGCCTCATATTCACATGCTTTGGACAGTCTGCGTGTTGAATAAACAATCGTTTCGGCTTTTGAGGAGAAAAATGTCAAATGGTGACAGAAAACGTGATACCGGTAATTGGAGTGAAGCAGAGACCATTTCATTCTTAACTTTATAGTCCAAAAAAATCAGTTCAGGATAATCTTGATAGTACAGTTGGCAATATATAAGGATGTGCAATACTAGAGCGTCTGCAAATGCAATCAGAAATGTGAACCAAGATAACCCAGGATTCCATTTAAACCGGGTTTACAATGACCCAGGCTAACTATTTCAAGTGTGAAAAGCCATCTAGAAATGCACAATAAATCAAACCAATTTTGGTTATCAGCCAATATATTATTTTGTTTTTATCTGTCATTATTGGCCAATATTTAGCATCATCTAGAAATATTGGGTTACACTTTATTTTAAGATGACGTTGTTACAGTTTAATTACACAAACAAGTACTGAGTAATGGTAATTAACTACATGTATATACTATATGGTTAAGATTAGGGTTTGGTTTTAAGATTAGTTGCTTGTAATTATCCATAATTTACTGTTATTACTAAAGTCCTTTTAACATGCAACTACTTCACATTAAAATATAGTATTTCCCAATATTGCTAATTTCAACCTATTTTCAGTGGTTCTCAACCTTTTTTTACCCCAAGACCCCCCTCCTCTCCGAATCAATACCGCAAGACCCCACCCCACCCCCAACCTTTTTTATTCACACAAAATTTTTATTCTAATGATATTCCTTTTCAACTCCATATTAAGATTTAAACCTTTAGTGTTCTTTTTGCACAAATATTTAGCAAAAATGTCAATGCAGAAATGTTTTACATCTTAGTACTCAGTTATACAGTAACTTAAATAAGCACAAGTCAACCTGCCATACCAAACAAGACCACAGGGAGACGCCAAATGACTGCTTATAGCTACTATACGGATCCATTCAGAATTATTAAACACACCAAAATACAATTGATAAAATAAAATAAATGTGTGGAAACTCAGCGATTTGAAGGCGGGTCGATGTCATCCGTGAACAGTTCCTCTGTCAGATCGAGCAATCGTGTTTATGTTTGGAGCATCTGATGCCCATGTGTACATAAACACCACTGACCCTCTCAAACTTCTCCAAAACACGCTTCTTCGGTGAGCATCCAATATAAAACACTCACAGTACATTCATTTTGACAACTACGCTAATATATTTAACTCCGAAATACGATGTTATAGCGATCAGACAGTGAGCCGAGGGCGCACATACACGTTTGTTTGCGCATCAATAATAATGGACTCGCTCATTATTTATGTGACCCGGGATCACAAAATCAGTCACAAGTAGCAAGATTATATTTGTGGCAATAGCCAACAATACATCGTAAGGGTGAAAAATATAGATTTTTCTTTTATGCCAAAAATCATTAGGATATTAAGTAAAGATCATGTTCCATGAAGATATTTTGTACATTTCCTACCGTAAATATATAAAACATTTATTTTTGTGAGTGAATGCAGCACAATCACGAACATAACTTGACAATTTTAAAGTTTTTTTTTTTTTTTTTTTTTTTTTTGTCCAAGTTTCGTTTTTTTGCACCCTCAGATTCCAGATTTTCTCGGCCGAATATTGTCCTATCCTAACAAACCATACATCAATGGGAAGCTTATTTATTCAGCTTTTATATTATGTAAATCTCAATACAATTTTTTACCCATGTGACTGGTTTTGTGGTCCAGTGTCACATATTGTCATTTTAAATCGATATTATATTTGTATAATAATTAAAAAAGTATTAGATAAGGCTTCTATTATTTCTGTATATAATAAATATAAACATTACAATTAAGATTTTTTTATGATTTTGAACTTTAAGAATAATAAAAAAAAATCATTGCTTTTAAGCACATCACAAATTGGACATTTTGTCAGATTTAGCTCATATTTGAGGGTATTTTTGTCTTCAGTGTATAGTCTAGTCAACAAGCACAACCCGCAATCTTTCACTGTTTTCTATTAAGTTCATATTATCTTAATTTTACTCATGTGTTTGTGTGTATCGTTTAGCGTACCTGCCCCCCTCTGTAATGTTGCCTCCTCGGCGGCTGCAGACGCTGCTCAGACAGGCTGTGGAGATGCAGAGAGATCGCTGCCTTTATCACAACACCAAACTGGACTCCAGTCTGGACTCTGTGTCCTTACTGCTGGATCATGTCTGCACCAGGTGTGCTGCGTTTACACATTCGAACGCAACACACACACCCTCCTCCGCTCTCAGCGATTTCAATGTTTGTGTTTGCAGGAAGCAGTTTCCCTGTTACACACAGCAGATCCTCACAGAGCATTGCAATGAAGTCTGGTTCTGCAAGTTCTCCAACGACGGCACTAAACTCGCCACCGGCTCGAAGGACACGACTGTGATCGTCTGGCAGGTGGAGCCGGTGAGTGAGGACGTCTGTCATGTGGACATGCAGCGAAACATTTGAGCATCTCGGAAGTCAAACTTTTTCAGTGAGAGTTGACAACTTGAATAGCTCTGTTTGAAGTGGGATGGTGTGGTATAAATATCCACTCTCTCACACACACAGGACTCGCATCAGTTGAAGCTCTTACGGACTCTGGAGGGTCACGCGTACGGTGTGTCGTATCTCGCCTGGAGTCCTGATGACGTTTACCTGATCGCCTGCGGTCCAGACGACTGCTCTGAGCTCTGGCTGTGGAACGTTCAGGTAAACACAGGGCACATCGTATCTTGTATTTTGATTTGCCAGAATATGCATTTTAGCAAGAGATTTTCGTAATCTGGGCTGATCTAATGCCTGCCCGCCCCATAAGCAGGCCGTCAAAAAAACGTGTCTCTGTACGCAGCCTAGGCTCTGAGATCTGCACACAAAAACAATTGCTTTCACCAACCACTCAAAACCAAAATAAACAGTGTTCCAACCAATCACCGACAGGCGCTGGGTGTTGTGAGGTTTTGCGCTCGTACACGGCTGCACGCGAAGTCGGAGCTGAAGAAGAAGCCAGCGTCTATGAACAAGAGAAATTTAACATGGCTGAGTCAATGTCGGTGATTGGGCAGCTAGCGGATCGTTAGGAAAGATTAGATGAATGTGATCATTTATGTTTGGGCCTGAAATCGCTGATACAACCTTTAAATTGTGTAATAAATCGGCTTTAAATTGGCCATCGGCCAGCCGACTCGAAGATATCAGCATTTGCTTAACCCATTTTGGTGTGTTCACAACTGAAGTGTGTTAGATGTAGACAGAAGCTGCGCCGACATCACATACCGGTTTGAGTAGACACAACATTTGAATTTGAACTTACTTAAAAAAGTACGTTGTATATCATATGAAAGTGTGTAGTATGTATGAATGTAATCCAAACGTACTACATCGGCTTGTTGTCATTATCATGTGACCTAGTAGCGTCCCTTCACATCTATTCATAAATCCTCTCCCGTGGCCTCATGGGATAGTAAAGTGTCCATCATATGCGCACTTCAGGATCTCACCGGAAGTAGTAGGTCATCCTCTGTTTTCACATACTATGTATTCGGACATACTACTCTGTTGGCGACCGCGTACTGTTTTTCGCATTCTATATATAGTATTTATATAAATAAATAAGAACTTCTATGGAAGACTGTATTCTCGTAACTTTATTCTCTAAATATTTTGACTTTGTTCTCCAAATATTACGACTTTGTTCTCCAAATATTACGACTTTGTTCTCCAAATATTACGACTTTGTTCTCCAAATATTCCGACTTTGTTCTCCAAATATTACGACTTTGTTCTCGAAATGCTAGAATTTTTTTAGTTCTTTTTTTTTTTACTGATTTTTTTTCACGTTGCGGTTCAGGGCTTCCGTACGTTTCGAACGCCGCATAAAGACTTTAATTTTAGCTCAACTCTGACCTTTGACTCTCTTCTTCCACCTGGTGGTCAGACAGGAGAACTGCGAACAAAGATGAGTCAGTCTCATGAGGACAGCCTGACCAGTGTCGCCTGGAACCCCGACGCCAAGCGCTTCGTTACCGGAGGACAGAGAGGGCAGTTCTACCAGTGTGTAAGTTCAAAATGGATTGATTGTCAAGATTTGACAGTCTTCTCTTTAGCTTAGTAATGATGAACTTTACAGTTATTGAACTGAGCTGAATAATGACACTGTCTTTTCAGAGCTTCTTTACAGCAGAATTATGATTTTCTCTCACACTTGTAGTTTGCATTATTGATTGTTATTTAATGTGAAGCTGCTTTAAAAAAATTTAGCAGCTTTGTATTAAGCACTATATGAATAAAGATGACTTGACTTGTTGATTTGTTGGCTGTGCGTGGACAGGATCTTGACGGGAACCTGCTGGAGTCGTGGGAAGGCGTGCGTGTGCAGTGCCTCTGGTGTATGAACGACGGCCGCACTGTTCTCGCCTCTGATACGCACCAGCGGATCCGTGGATACAGTTTCGAGGACCTAACAGACAGAAACATGTACGCAGCTGTTCATTTTTCAGATGGTTCTGAGTTTTGGAAACTGTGTCTGAACTTTCACTTCTCTATTTGTTTCTACTCTAGAGTTCAGGAGGATCATCCTATAATGTCTTTCACTGTTTCTAAGAATGGAAGATTAGCTTTGTTAAATGTTGCAACTCAGGTAAGCATATGGGTCTCAAACTTGTTTACTTTTTTTTTTTAATTCATGTTTTTAACAATAAAAGAATAGTAGTTAATTATTAATAATGATTAAATATTATAATCAAAAATATTTTTATTAATTCATTTTCAAGTTGATTTTCAATAAATCTTGAAGATATCATTTTATTGCTGCAATACTTGCTTATGTTTACTACCTTTAAATTCATATGTATGCTTTTTAGCTTTTAAATTATTGAATTTATTTAAAGTTAATATATTTTCTTTTCAATTATTTTCAAGAATATTTTATTGCAGCGATGTTATTCTTATTTTCTTTATAATTTAATAATAGTTAAAGATTATTAATAATTCTTAAACTAATTTAATACGTTTTTTATAGTATTTATTTTTAAATAATTAAGTAATTTTCAAATTATTTGAGAATATTGCTTTAAATTGTACTGCAGTAATGTTATCTTTATTTTTTTCATATCTTCATATTGTGATGTTTTACTAATGTTCAGTGTTTATAAGTGAATGTGTCTCACACACTGTAATCTTGTGTGTGTTTGTCTCAGGGCGTTCATCTCTGGGACCTACAGGACCGTGTGTTGGTCAGGAAGTTTCAGGGTGTGACACAGGGTTTCTACACCATTCACTCCTGCTTCGGTGGACACAACGAGGACTTCATCGCTAGCGGCAGTGAAGGTACCTCAGTTTATTCCTCAGCTTCTTTGCTCTGGTGTATTTTTAACCAGCGTCACTCAATCCCGCTCTGTCTCTCAGATCATAAGGTATATATTTGGCACAAGCGCAGTGAGCTGCCGATCGTGGAGTTGACGGGACACACACGCACAGTGAACTGTGTCAGCTGGAACCCGTGTATTCCCAGTCTTATGGCCAGCGCTTCTGATGACGGCACAGTCCGAATCTGGGGACCCGCACCCTTCCTGGACGCACAAGAGCTGGACGGCCTCAACGGTACAGAGTCAGACATGCTATCCAATCGCAGAATATAAAGCAAGTTTATTACACTGCTAGTTAGAGCTTTGATTCTTCAGATTTATTCACTGGGTGATCTTTAGCGTTCAGCGTAGTTGATGCACAAGCAAAAAATACCATCACTCTCAATAATACTTGACATAAAGACCGCAATAATCTATTTAAATATGAGTTTCAATAACGTTCTTAAATTATTGATTTTTCTATTATGCCAGAAATCATCAGGATATTAAGTAAAGATCATGTTCCATAAAGATATTTTGTAAATTTCCTACCGTAAATATATAAAACATTTATTTTTGTGAGTGAATGCAGCACAATCGTGAACATAAATGCACAACTTTAAAAGCGATTTTCTCAATGTTTTGATTTTCTGCACCCTCAGATTCCAGATTCTCCTATCATAACAAACCATACATCAGTGGAAAGCTTATTCATTCAGCTTTCAGATGATATATAAATCTCAATTTAAAAAAGTTGACCCATGTGACTGGCTTTGTGGTCCAGGGTCACAATTATATATATATATATAAAAAAAGTCATATTAATTTTTGTATTTTTCCTGTTTCAACTTTTCACAATCCAGTCATTATTATTATACTACATTACAATTATTACTATATAATTATTAACAATTATTTATTATTATATTATCAAAAGTTATTTTTCAAAAATATTCTCATTGTTTTTGAATACATTTACATTTTTTCTCAGCAATCCCACCCTACATTAGTGTTGTCAAAAGTGCCGACTTCGGTACGGTACTGAAATTTAAAAATGTTAGCCCTCTAGCATTTTGAATGCTGTTGAATGGATTCTTTACCGCCTCTGATTGGCCATTGCGTTCACATGCTCAACATATATGGCCACATTATGTTACAGAAGTACTATAGGCTTTTTGAATTTGTATATTTTTTTAATGTTGACTTTAAGCATTGTTGACTTTTTAACTACTTTGTTACAATGTAATCTCATTCGTGACCCTGGACCACAAAACCAGTCACAAGGGTCAATTTCTTGAAATTAAGATGTATACATTATCTGAAAGCTGAATGAATAAGCTTTCCATTGATGTTTGTTAGAATAGGACAATATTTGTCAGAGATACAACTATTTGAAAATCTGGAATCTGAGGGTGCAAAAAAAAATAAAAACATTGAGAAAATCGGCTTTAAAGTTGTGCATTCATGTTCACGATTGTGCTGCATTCACTCACAAAAATATTGTTTTTATATATTTACGGTAGGAAATTTACTAAATATCTTCATGGAACATGATCTTTACTTAATATCCTAATGACTTTTGGCATAAAAGAAAAATCTATAATTTTGACCCATACAATGTATTGTTGGCTATTGCCACATATATACCCGTGCGACATGTGACTGGTTTTGTGATCCAGGGTCACATGTGAGGCTGCCGGACGTTCAGCCAGTCGTGCATTGCGAGTGATTGAGTCATGAATGTTAACTTTTCTGGAACAGGAACAGAAACAGTGTTTTGTCACTATAGCAGTATTTCTAATGCCGTTCTAAAGACTGGAACTCACAAAAGCCATTATCCTGTCAAACAGGTTCTTAACCTTATTGTTGTGACTGAAGCTTTTTTTTTACCAATGAATAGTAGTTCTGTCAATCATAATTTAACAAGGATTTTGTTAGTACAGTCTGTTAACTTTAAAAAACCGGTCTGGATTAACAATAAAATAATGATGATGTAATAATTAAAGTAATTATGTTTTATGTTAAGTTGTAAACTGTCATATGCACTACCGTTCTATTTCTTTTGAAAAAAGTATTTTATATATTCATCAAGGCTGCATTTATCCAATCAAAAATACAGTAAAACTGGCAATATTGTGAAATATTATAATTTAAAATAACTTTTCTATATATATATATATATATAATAAAAAAAATAAAAAAAATAATTTATTTTTTTGATGTATTTATTCAATTTGCCTGTTGAGTGGATCTATTTGGATATATTTTAAGATGTAATTTATTCCTGTAATTCAAAGCTAAATTTTCAGCATCATTACCGATCCTTCAGAAATCATTCTAATATGATGATTTGCTGCTTAACATTTATTATTATTATATGTCGAATTTAGCTGTGCTGCTTATTTTTGTTGAAAATGCATTTTTTCTTTGAATCTAAAGATCAAAAGAACAGCATTCATTTGAAACAAAAATCTTTTGTGACATTATAAATGTCTTTACTGTCACGTGATCAATTTAACGCATCCTCGCTGAGCAAAAGTGTTGCAATCACATGTCAATCCCTCTCATTTTCTCAGAGAGTTGCAACAGTATGGACAGTTGATGGCAGCCCTGGAACAGACGGCTTCTTCTTACAAGAAATATGCGAAGTCCCAACAGAGAAAAACACGATTACAGCATTGCCCTCCTCCACAACGACACACCGAGTGCAAACGCGAAAGAGATCCAGAGCCTCGCTTTCAGGAGTCCGGAGGCAGCGGAGACCCCTGACGCTGATCTCCATAGGGACCCGCTTCCATAACCACGGATCTGATCTCTCTCCCATCGGGTTCCCCACATTATAAACCCCTACATTAGGCCTGAAGACAAGATGCCGCCCATCAGGCTCGAGCGCCGGGGTGGGTGACCAGGGTTCGGCCGGGTGTTTAAACTCACACTCAATGTTTTTCTCTCGCTCTCAATCCTCCAGCGGCAAAAGGACACAACACTTTTTTTTAAAAAGAAATCCTAGTCCTAGCAATTCTCTTTTGTTCCTTTAGCAGTTGATCAGCTTGGGCTTTTAGTGTTGATGATGGAGTGCTGTAGTTTTTTTTTTTTTATCTTTCAGAACACAAATGCATTTGTTTCCACCGGGCCCACGTCACGCATCAGCAGGGGTCAGAGGTCACGTTCTGATCTCTGAGAGTTTGAGTGTTGGACTCAAATTCTGCTTCGGCCTCCCTCCTGTAGCACAGCCGTGTGTATGTGTGTGTGTGTGTGTGTGTGTTCAAATGTGCCTGAAGTTGGTGTAAGTTCGCATGTGGCACTGTTTTCACACCAGCGTGAGTGTGTCCCCTGTTTAGCTGTATTAATCATTTTAACAGAATCTGACCGAAGCCCCAGAGACCTTCATCTGTGGAACAAAAACTTGAGAACCATTTTGTATCTTTTTTTTTTTTTTTTAAAGAAACTTATTAGCAAAGTTCCTTGTTTTCACCACTTACCTTAGAGGGTGGCGTTCATGAGAGAGACTTTGTCATATTAGTTTGAAAAATTGATCGGAAACGTGACTTTGAGAGCGAAACGCACGTTCTTCTTACACAGAGCGTGCGTGAAAACGTGCCGACAGCTTTAAACAGAAAAGATACTGTGACACTCAAACTGTCAATCAGATATTCGGCTCCTGATGAGGAGTTTGTGGCGTTTAAATGACCTATGCAGCAACATTTGAGCTGAGACCCCAGATATAATGTTTCTTGCAGCAGCCATACCAGCATTAAAATAAAGCGCACTACATATCCACAACCATTTCATCTCTGCCTGTACGTTAGTTCAGTTAAACCCACACGGTCAAGTTCCCTGATCTGAGCTGTTTACACCAAATATCGAGCATTTGAGTCCCCCCTTTTTGGAGAGAAATAAATATTTGCTATGGACTGATATTAAATGTTTGAAAAGAAATGCTTTTCTGCCTGTTTTTATGGAAATTTTTGTTACTTTTTTGGTTTACAATATCTTTTTTTTTTTTTTTTTTTTTTGGTTGACTTTATCTCTGTATCATTATATTAAACTATAACCAGATTATTTGTCTCCTCTTTTTTTAAATCTTTTATTTAAGCATTATTAGCATTCTTTTTGTTTTATTTTAAACATATATTATTACATTAACCATCATTTTATTAACATCCACATATGCTTTCCGCAGTCATAAGATGGTGCTAAACGCCCCGGCCTTTGCCTCGCAGGTGGAAGTTCAAATGGATATCCAGATTATTTCACAATCTTTTCTAAACTTGCATCAAACACTTTATTATAATAACATTTTTAAGGGTTTACCCTCGCCAACTTTATGAATCTTAACAGCTGGGCGCTAAAGCGCTACGTGAAATTCGTTATAAAAGCAATTGTTTGAGAGCAATTCATGATCAATTCTATTGTTCCACTGACTATTTTAGTTATTAAAGATTTGTAAAAATGGATTTTGATATAGAATGGCTTCAGTGACATCTCTGCATTGCTCCGCAACATCTGCCCTTCATTGAATTTTGCCTGTTTACTTGAGGACCATTTTGTGCCATTAGCAAATAAACATTAATAAAATCTCAACAATAATTGGTTGCTGCTTGGACCAGGCTGATGCTTGCGCACTGTGACACGTCTTTGCTGTTGATTTAGCTGATCTGAGAGCAGTTTGTCACTTTTTTTGGCTATTCCTCATTGTTTTAAAGAACTAAAAACAGCAGTAGACATACTATTAATGCATTTGATGATGATGATGGGGGTAGTATTGTTACTCTACTAACCATATGCAAGAGGGTCTCATTTTTTCCAGCTAACTGCAGGTGTGTTTGCTCTCATGTTTGACTGTGAATCAGATGTGTGAGAGGTTTTCGTCATGATAACTGCTCCTGTCCGAAGGGCATCCCATTTGCATTAAATGTGTTATTTCAAAAGTGATTGTACTGTTTTGTATTGTTGTGTAGGAAATGTTATGTATGCATATTTTCAATAAAGCATTCAGGGTTTTGAAACATAATGAGGCATTTCACATTGAACTCTCAAATAGTTTTTTTGTTTTTTGTTTAGCGACCAATTCTTAAACCTTTACAGAATATTTGGTTACCTTGTTACAACAACAATAATCCACTACGAAAACCATGGTGGCACCATGGTATAGTAATAGTAAAGTATGAATACTATTTTTACATTATTATTATTAAGACAAGAAAATAAATTAACTAGTTATTAGATTTTTATTTAATTAATTTTTTTAGCTTTAATTAGGTTTCTACTTTTTTTTTTTTTTTTCTGCCATTGGCATTTGGCTTGCTTAGTTAGGGACATTACATTTAACATTAAATGTAATATTCAACAATAATATTGATCTGCCTGCATTGACACCATTATATATGAGAACTGAACTGAGCTGGATGATGACATCACGGTTTTCTCCAGAGCGGCTAAATATATAAATTAACTAAATGAATAACTTTTTTACAACAAAAATGAACCATCACTGATTAAGCTGGACTGTGAAGCTATTTACTTCTGGAAACAAACTTGGTTGCATTATTTTCCTGTTATCTCTGTAAAGCTGATTTGAAACAATCTATATTGTAAAAAAGCGCTATATAAATAAATGTAACGACTATTTTAAATTATTATAAAAATAAATATATTATTCTACTAATAATTAATTAAATAAAAATATTTACAGGCAAAAAATTCATACAATGGTATTTACTTGACATGATACTATAATGTAGACCACTTCAAAGAATACAACTTTCACACTATCACCATTAAGCCACGAAAAAAATTTATTTACTAATTATTTTATCTTTTTTATATATCTTTTTTTAAATTAGTTTCTACGTTTGTGTATTTTCAATGTATTAGTAAAAATTATTGTACTCTACTTATAATGAAATGAAAAGGAGATTTACACACACACACAAAAAAAAATATATATATTATATATATATATATATATTTAAAAAAGCGGCTTTGATTACGCGTTTGCGTGGCAGCGTCGCCCCGCCCCCTCACGCGCGTTCTCTGTTTCCCCGTCGTTCCCCACAGCTATGGCGGCCCCGGTCGCTCCGCTCGATGAAGACTGGGAGGATTTTAACGAATTCAAAGCGGCCGATTCGAGCACCAGCTGGACCGCGGAACCGGAGAATTCCCAGCAGATCCAAAGCTTCGCATCCTTCGAAGAGACGCTGAGCGCGAGCTTCCCTCACTCCAGCAGCGCGTGCACGAGCGTCTCTGTGCGCGCCGTGAGCGAGCACGAGCTGCTGCGCGACGACGAGTGAGTGACAACAACACACTCAAAATAAGATTATTACGTGAAATATCATGTAATATATAATTATATTGTAAAGAGGTTTATATAAATATACACGCTGCCGTTTTAATTACTTAACTCCATGTTGTGGAGAATTAGTTGTTAGGTTTCACATTTGTTGTTGTGGCTGTGATTTTTTTTTATTTACACTGAAATAATGTAACGTTTTTATTTTTTGGACATTTACCATGGTAGATCCATGATATTCTTGGAAATACATTTAAGTGCCATTTTGTTCCAGTATTTTGTAAAGGTCGTATCAGTGACACACAAATAAAATTAAAATCTTTAATTATTTTTATAAAGTAAACATTAACAATATAAAAGTGACTTATGTTCTAAGATGAACACTTAATGGACTGAAGCAACTTATGTTTACTTGATTATCCATACAACATTTTTATTTTAGAGAAATTATGTGAAAATGTGAGCATTAAATATGAAACAGGCTTTTTATGAAGTTTTTTTGTTGTTGTTAATCTCTGCGCCCTCCCACACACACACACAATAAAAAAATAAAACTGAGTATTTAAATGTCATCGTACTAAGACATATTATTAAGATATACAGGGAGGCAACTGATATTTATTTATATGTATATTATGGTATAAAGATCCCTGATTTACATTACAAGCTGTCAGAATTTCATCTTACTTTTTTGGCATAAAAATACCAACATCTGCATATTTTTGCTCAGTTTGGGCCATTGAATAAAATATAGGCCTAGATGTTTCCTCGTCCTCAAGTATGAGCTCCATATTCTCACTATATCATATATAAGCCATAAAAGTCTGATGTATCGAATATGATATAAAACACGTATGCAAACTTCTTTTTATATTTTGTCTAAATGTTCAATAAACAAATTTTATTATATATGTCTGACTATTATTTCATGTTAGGCTTTACAGGGTTGAATTTTAGAAAGCAATAACCTGCATATATGAACCTTATTAGAGGTTGTAGATACTGTCTGTCTTATTTATTCTTCTGTTTTCTTGTTATGTCACAGGATATGGAATGCTCTGACGGAGAACTACGGCAACGTGATGCCAGTGGACTGGAAAACCTCTCACACTCGTTCACTACACCTGCCCACACTGAACCTCCGACCTCAGGAGGTGAGAGCCGTCCATCCATTCATCTTTCCCTTCGGTCCGTGCAGACAGAGCTCACTGTGTGTGTGTGTGTGTGTGTGTGTGTGTGTGTGTGTGTGTGTGTGTGTGTGTGTGTGTGTGTGTGTGTGTGTTTTAGACGGTGGAGGTCTGTAATCTTGACGTGTCTGATGACGAGGAGCTCAGGGATCAGATGGACATGCACACGATCATCATCTCCTGTGTGAACGAGGAGCCGCTGTTTACCGCAGAACAGGTATTCACACTCAAAACCTTTGAGAGTATACAGGTGAAACTCGAAAAATTAAAATATCGTGCAAAAGTTCATTTATTTCATAATTCAACTTAAAAGGTGAAACTAATATATAGACTCATTACATGCAAAGTGAGATATTTCAAGCCTTTTTTTGTAATAATTTAGATGATTATGGCTTACAGCTTATGCAAACCTTTTCATAATATTCTAATTTTGAATTTGGGGTTTTCATAAGCTGTAAGCCATAATCAAAATGATAACAAATAAAGGCTTGAAATATCTCACTTTGTATGTAATGAGTCAATATAATATATTAGTTTCACCTTTTAAGTTGAATTACTGAAATAAATGAACTTTTGCACGATATTACATTTTTTTGAGTTTCACCTGTATTAATGAGGACCAGTCATAGGGCGCTGCACGAGTAATTGTTAAAAGATCATGATACGATTTAATCACCCATGCAATCTTATTCCTAAATGACAACGATTTTGCAATGTTTCTCATTGCAAGCGCCAGCAGAGCGCGAGCGCCGCATATTTAGCGCATATAAAACGCTATATAAATAAATAAATGTGACTTGTTCTTGACTCTTGATAGACTCTGTGCATTAATCTCCATAACCTGTGTGTGTTAATCAGGTGATAGAGGAGATTGAGGAGATCATGCAGGAGTCTCCAGATGACGAGGAGCATGAGAGTCCATCTCAGTTTGACCTCTCCATGATGTCGCATGAGTTACACACACTCACACACTCTACATCCAGCAGCAGCTGCGAGGAACGTAAGTACTGCATGTCTTTATTCACGACTTTATTTAGAAACTTTTTCACCTAAACAATTATTCCTCCTGATTTTTTAAGTTAATATTTCAATAATTTCAATAATTCTCTGATATCGGTTAATGGTCACATGGCATGCAGGCAAACAAATAAAATATTTAATATTTGTAGTTGGTGTTTTTTTTATTATTATTTGGTTTAATGTGAACTTTTTATGATTTAATTAATAATTCGATTTCCATCAACTTACAAGTTCTAGTTTTGGTAACCCTGCATTAAATAATTAAGGTGTGCAATTATTGTATTAATGATGCACCGAACTTTGGGCCCCTGAAAAATTTTGTCCGAAACAGTAATTTTAATGTTCTTTAAAGACTAAATAACATCAGAAGGTTTTCTGAAAGATACAGTACAACTTACTGAAATGAATCCTGCATCTTGTGATCACTCAATGGACTTTATGCACAGCTGCACTACTTCCTGAATTTTAGCCAGCTCCTTTGTTTCCTGTCTGCCATTATTGGACAAACTGATTAATCCAGGTGTGTCTGATTATTGTTGTTGGTCAGGCACACCTGGATTAATCAGTTTGTCCAATAATGGCAGACAGGAAACAAAGGAGCTGGCTAAAGTTCAGGAAGTAGTGCAGCTGTGCATAAAGTCCATCGGTATTTCAACCGTGGAAAGATGTCAATAAAACAGCTTGAGAACAATGTCACATAATGTCACATTTACCTCAGATAAGCCATTCATCGACTAGCTTTGATAGTTAGCTAGTAAAATGATCTCTAGAGAGTTTTGATAAATGTATGCACTATATTACATATTCATTATATTTTATTTCTTGACCCGTTCCTAGAGATGTCTTCATTATTTAATGTGTGTTTGAATAAATCTGTCATGAAAGAAAGTTATTACAGTTTATTATCATTTAAATGTTTGTTTCACCAACAAATTGGATTAAAACCATAATTTTATTACTAAAACATTGACATAAAGACTGCCTATATGTAACTATTTATTTCCGTCCCAGAATTTGCATGTCGGTGCGTCACTAGTATGTGTATAAACACAAAAATATAATATAGTCATATAGAAAACTAGAAAACACTCACTGGTCTTAATGTTTGTTTGTTTTTATCCCTGACAGTTAAGCAATTAAACGAATATACTTAAATGTACATAATTGTAAATATTAATACATAAACTGGGCAACTAGTACGTTAGCATAGTACTTTTTGTGGTAGTATGTAGAAATTAGAAATTATTCTAGTTTATTTTGCTGAAATGTAAAATGGAAACTGTTCAAGTACCTTTTGAGCTCTGTAATGTTGGAAGATGTTCACACATATCTTTTACATCTCAGACAGAACTGGAGTGTTGAAATGAGGCTGTTAGGAAATAACGGTGCTGTAGAATAAAGCAATAGACCCCTTTAGCGCCGACGTCACAGTTACTTCACGGCGCTAGCTGGTTGCAAAACTGGAGGCGGCCAATACAAACCAGCACAGATTCGGCTACATAATAAGGAGCTCAAATTATTATTATTATTATTAAATGTCATCTTGTTGTGTTGTTGGGTTCTAGAATCGACGGAGTACAGGCTCCAATTGTAAATTTTATCGCATAATGTTTTCTAAATTATTGTGATTATTTGTGGATCATCTATGATTGATGTTTTGATTGATTGTGACTAGACTTTTTGAAGAACCTGGTAAGAAAAGGGTAATCAAATACATAGTAAAAAAAATGAATATGCTATATCTGGAATTTTTATTTCTAGAAAATATTCACATAATTAAACCGTTATGTCAATCTTTACATTGTCGTCTTCTGGACTTCGGATCGTACCACAAGTCTCGTAGCCCATAGTTATGGGCATCTAAAGATGTATATGCCCTCAGTTTCTCTTTATGCTCAGTTTCTCTATCAGTATAGGTGTAGAAGTCAGGCTTCTCAACCGGAGGACGTGGCGTTAACGTTAATCCTGTCAGATCGTCCATCCATTGAGTCAGCGTGTACGGAACGGGTCGGCCAATCTGGTTCCGTCCGTTAAAATTAACTTTTGCTAATAACAATCCCAGTTCTGGACAGTGAGTGACCTTGCACAATAAGATAAAATCGGATTTTCTCCAGTCATTGTTAAAAAACAAGCTAACAAAACTTGCAAACTAACGTTAGTGAAGCGGCCAGAAGGATCTTTCTGCAACCAACTAAGCTCCGCCCACACATGTTTATATGCCTAACAACTTCCCTTAGCTGTTCTAAATCCACTGTAAAACACGGCTTCAAGGGGCTAGTTGCTTATATAAAACGGTTACTCCATTAAAATATTCATTTTAATATTTATTTTATTCATAAAATAAACACCAGCAACAAAAAATATAACGTTATAACACATTTATTCCTCCACCAAGCAATGTAGTTTCAAAGAGGTTGCTAAGCAACACATGCAGCAACAAAGAATCACAAACGGCAGTTGCGCAGTAACACTAATGTAATGCGGTCACAGGTGTGTGTTTGTTGAGTAATTTACAGCGGCTTCGAACGCGGCTCAACCAATCAGAATCAAGGACGGGAACTATCCGTTTTATAAGTAGAGATAAGCTTGTGTCTGTTTTTGAGTGACTGAAACGGTTGTTTCTTCTGTGTTTCAGGGTTGCGTGGTCTGTGTGTGTCTGAGCTGCTGGAGCGTCTCGAGGAGGTGGAGCGTCAGATCCGGGGTTTCTCAGAGGAGCTCATCGATCAGCTGGCCGTCAGGGAGGAGCTGGACTACGAGAAGGAGGTGAAGAACACGTTCATCTCGGCTCTCATCGACGTGCAGAACCGACAGAAAGAGCATCGAGAGCTGCTGAAGAAGAAGAGGAAGATAAAGCCCACAGGAGGAGTGCAGAGATCCGACCGCTCGTATGTGCCAGGAACTGTAAGGATGATAATTACAAACTGCTCATTACCAAACCCACATCTCCACAGATTTCTGTCAGAGCTCTACAAAACCCTACGCCTGTCAATGTTTTAACTAGTTTCAACATGCTTTCATATATCAATACTACCGTATATACCCGAATATAAGACGACCCTGAATATAAGACGACCCCCCCCCCCCCCCCCCCCCATTTCCAGACTTATTTTTGGGACAAAAATGTATTTTTTGTGGAAAAAATCTGGTTTTCAACAGAAAATAATTTTATTTGAAAATTGCACTGATAATTCATTCTCTCTCTTCCTGCATGCGCGCGTACCTTTCTCTCTCTCTCGCGCTCTGCGTCTCACGCGCACCTCTTTCGCGCACCTCTCTCTCTCTCTCGCTCGCTCTGTGTCTCTTGCGCACACTTCTCTCTCTCTCTCGCTCGCTCGCTCGGTCGGTGTCTCTCGCGCACACGTTTTTATCTTGTGTATTTGATTTCATCAGACGACGGCTCGATTATCAGGAGTTTTGTGCAGATTAACATCTTGGAAGGGAAAGCTGGTTTTGTCTTAATGGGTCGCGTTTCAGTCACTATTTCATAATTACCTTTCTTTCTCCCTTTCCCCCCGCGATTTTGTCTATATCGCGAATATAAGACGACCCCCCATTTTTCAGCCTATTTTTAGAACAAAAACCTCGTCTTATATTCGGGTATATACGGTACCTCAGCTTCCTTTAACACATTTGACCTTGTTTAAAGGGATATTTCACCATATTAATTTGGGATATTAAATTGGGTCATTTATGTAGTAGAAATGTGAAATTAGTTTAGAAGTTGGTGCCTTCTAGACTGAAAAAAAACAGAAAATGTATTTGGCTCATGTGGATGAAAGACAACAACTCCCAGAATGCACTTGCTTTGCTGCCCTACGAGGCCAAGCCACGCCTACCGGTCACAGAGGGCAGTATCGGAAGAAATGATACAACTAGGCTACTAGTTGACACGAAACTGAAAAAAAAAGACGCTGTTTTATCGTGAGTCTCCGTGACAATTTAGTTGATAAATACTACATTCTGTGAGTGAGATTCCGCCCCCTATGGGCGGGTTGAAAACATGCGGCACGAGCTCCTACTACTGGCTGTAGTCTCTAGCCTCTGGCCAAAAAAGCCTCTGATGACACTAAATGGCGATTTTTGCGTCATCTGAGTTTTTTTTCCCAGACACAAAATACAGAAATCTCTCGTCTCAGGGGGACATGAGGGAGGGAATCACGGTCATTCGACAATACTACCGGGTTTCTACAGATACAAAGCTTAATGCTAATCGGTGAAGTATCCCTTTAAATGTATTCAGGCCCAATTCCACCTTCAAACCTATTATAAACATTTACAACCGCAAGAAATGGCAAGCTGAATGGGAGAATCCTTTATGCCCCTCGTGCCAGAATCCATTATTACTGAAGCATGTTTTGATGGACTGTGATAGATTGAACTCTGTCAGAATTCATCGAATTTTTAGTTGACTCTTATGAATGAAGTAAGACCAGATCTAGTTTAAATTTATTTTATCTAACATAAAATTTTAAAAACTATTAATGTTTTTTTTTTTTAAATCTTTCTCGCCATGAATATAGCCATGGCGGTAAACTATAAACAAACAAACAAATGTGTGTTTCCCCCAAAATTAGTGCAGAGAGCGTCTCCCAGATGTTAAACAAATCTGTTTCTCCAAGAATTATTTTTATAATTTTTTTTCCCATGTTCTTTCGTTGTTGAAAAATCTGTTTAATTATCTATCTATTAAAATGGACATTTTGTTGGTTTAGATTTTTGACCTTTTTTTTGTTTCTTGTCTCAGTATTTGACGACGGTGATCCCGTATGACAGGAGCAGCGGAGCACCGTCTGTAGAAGACCTGCAGATCCTGACCAAGAGTGAGTCAAAGTGAATGCGTGTGCAGTTTAAAAATATGACTTATTACTCTAATTTAATCTAATTACACGATGTGGCGGTTAATTAATCGCAAATTAGTTGCACATCAAATTTGGTTGAGAAATTACCCCCAAAAGATAAAGTCATTATTGTGTGTTTGTGTGTGTATAGGGGGAGGGGGAGTGTGTTTTTTATTATATGGAAATATGAAATTATACTCTAAATAAGAAACTAAAACTCATTTACAGGAATGAGTAAATGAGTAAGTCATTGTAAATGTCTCTCTTTATAAACGGGCCGTTGAATCAGTGGTTCACCCGATTGATTCACTCAAAACAGATTCATTCAGAAATTAAAGTTCTTCTCTGGCTTTTAGGTCATATTTTCATTGCCAAAATTAAGCAAAAAGCAGACAATATTTTGTCTTCAATATGAATTTCTTATTTATTGAACTCTTGTATAAAATCAGTATCACATTTGCACTCGTGCTATTCGGGATAAAAACAGCACTCATGTGATATTGTACTTGCTTGTGTGATATTGCTTAACTATATCATGATATAAATATGAGATAAGTCATACTGGGGCATTTTTGCCCTGATATCTTGAATTTTAGTCTATTTTATTATTGGCTCCATCACTCAGTGTGTTGTTGCCCTGCTTCATGTTCGTCACCAATCCACTTTATGAAATATAATATGAACTATGTAGGCCTTGGGCAGGCGGGTGCGTGAAATGCATTAATATTAATGCGTTATTTTTTCCCTGTGTGTGTGTTTGATTTTAATATTTAATGCATTGCTGTAAAAGTATTATGTTCTGATAATAATTGCAGATTTAAAGAGGTGTTTTTGTCTCTCTGCAGTTCTTCATGCCATGCGCGAGGACAGTGACACAGTTCCTGCTCTTCTGACCGACTACATCCTCAAAGGTATCAGAGACGCCTGTAAACTCATCGATCTCCATCACTGTCAGTCTCAACCTCGTTGATCTTGTGTGTTTTATGTTTTATTTTTGCTCTCGCTGCATTTGACCTTTAGCACTGGTGTGAGAGATCAGGAGACAGAGGTGTGTTGATTTCATATAACACTAACGGAGTAAAATTACAACAAAAAACCCATTAAAATTGTATTTATAATTAGATATTCCAAATAAGGACATCCACAAAGGGAGAATGTGTCTGATTTACCTCACTCCTGTGGATACGTTTTTCTCCAAACTATCCAAGTAAATACACCCATGTGTAGAATATGTGTTTGTTGTCTGTGTGTGTTGTGTGTTTGTCTCTGTGCTGTGTGTTCGTAAAATATTATCTTCTCTTACGGAAGACAATGTTTAAAAGTTTGAATCTGCTAGATTGTTTTGTTTTTGAAAGAAGTCTTTTCTGCACACCAAGGCTGCATTTATTTGATCAAAAATACAGTAAAATTAGTAATATTGTGACTTATTATTACAATTTAAAATAACAGTTTTCTATTCGAATATATTTTAAACTAATTTATTCCTGTGATCAAAGCTGAATTTTCAGCATCATTACTCCAGTCTTCAGGGTCACATGATCCTTAATCATTATAATATGAGGATCTGCTGCTCAAGAAACATTTCTGATTATTATCAATGTTAAACACTTTAATGGAAACTCTTTAATGAATAGAAAGATTATTTGAAAATAGAAATATTTTATAACATTATAAATGTCTTTATATTGTTATAGAATATAAAGAATATTTAATAATTGTTTTGATCTATCTATTCATGTATCCTCGAGGAATAGGAGTATTATTTTTATTTATTTTTTATATATATTTTTTTATATCTGACTGACCCCAAACTGTTGAACGCTAGTGTAATATATTAAGCTTTTACTAATCTGTCCAATCGTGTCTGTTGTTTCAGTGTTGTGTCCCACATAGAGTTTCCAGAGCGGAAAACCAGCGGATCTCATCGCCACATTGGACATCTGGTCATCCGCATCTCTCCAGATGATGTTTATCTCTAATAATGCACAGAATGCACCCCGCCAGTGGCATTTATTTCTCAGTCTGAATGTGTTTTATTTGGTGTAGTTGTTATTGTGTGTGTGTCCAGTATTTCGTTTATTTCTTAATGCACTTCATATTTCAGTCATGGTCGACAAGTTTCCTCTGTTGTAGTTGATATCTGTTCATCACAGTGCAGCTGTCGTAACTCAAGCACGTTTGCATCATATTCAGATGAGTTTGTTGTAGTGCAGATCTAGATCCATTAGATGAAATGAGTTTTCAGGAAGTTTTTGAGCCGCTTCTTATGATTTGAAAGCAAACTTTACAGCAAAAATATTTGTGTAGGGCATTTATGTAGCTGTAAAATCACATCAGAATGAACTGATTGAGAGGTACTGATAACAGAATAATATTATATTTTATTTCATTGCCACATACTAAATGTTCTTTGTTGTGTTCGGCCAGCTTTAGGGTTTGTGCCTCTAACATCTCTATGACAGTATTAATATTCAGATGACGAGGAGCGAACGGCACGTGTATTTGCTGCCGGATCTGTGGTGATGTGAGATTTCAACAGTGGAGGGAGGACGAGGTACGAACAGCTAAAACACTCATAAAGAGAGAAACACGTCTGTCTGTATGTCTTCACCGAGGTCCTGTAACAAGATTGAATGATTGTCTCTGGCTTATCAGTCTTTGTTGAAACCGGACAGAGGTGATATGTGTGAATGTGTGACTGTAAAAGCTGAATGTTGTTGTTTGATGGAGAGATTTGAGTTATGCGTTCCCACAGAGGCTCAACCTTAAAGGATTACTTCACTCAAAAATAAAAATCTGTCATGTCGTTCCAAAGCTTTATTTCTTCTGTGGAAAGGTGAAGAATATCCCGGCATCACAGAAGAGGTCCATACGGATCATGTGCCATATTCCAAATCTTCTGAAGTCATTTGATAGCGGTTCATCTTTGTGTTCCCCGAAAGAAAGGGATACGGGTTTGGAACGACGTTTTTTTTTTTTTGAGTGAACTAGTCCTTTAAACTCAGGTAGCAGTTTCTGCATGTGAGGACGGAAACATCTCACGCCTGTTCTGAGGCAACACTTACAGGATGCGTTCACTTGTTTCATCAGTCAGTCGTGTGCCGCTTTTACTGTAAAGTAAAGCACTTGACTGTCTTGTGTCCCAGACGAACATGCATCCTCGCATTCCTCGCAAAGGGTCCGTGTTGTTTTTAAGCTTGTAAAGCATTCAGAACAAAAAAGTCGTTTCAAGCACTTTCAATTGATCTAAAAGGGAACGGTTTTGCAAAGCACGACGTTTGCATCAAATACTGAACTACAGCTCTTGTTTGTGTCGTCAGGTTGTCGTGGCCTGATTCTGAGGAACATTAGCACAGTAAATCAGGGCACACGTACTACAATAACTAGAGATTATATATTTATACAAGCAATAATGAAACGCTGCCTTTTTGAATGCATGAAATTTTGTACCTTATTTTTAATGCAACATTAATGGTCCTTTTGAATTAGTATTTTATAATGCATTGTATGTAGCAGGGCAGTTTTCAAATAAAAGCATCTGTTCTGTTCATCAAACCCGTGGTGCGCTTGTGTCTTTCAGTGCCTCTCAACGGCCCGGATTCATGAATAACTGTAAAATATAAATCTTGAAAATATTTTATATGTCCAGTTGTATACTTTCCTTATCATGGGGTTGCTTGTCTAATACAAAAAATATATATCTTTACACAATTAACCCATTAATTTGTCCATTAACCCTTTTTAGGGAGCATGAACCCTCAATATTTGAATGTCAAGTGTCTGCGAATGTGGGATCTTGGAGTAGTAAAATGTATGTTAGCTTGTGTTATGGTTAATATTTGAAATGACCCACCATATTCAAGAAATCACAATACTTCCTCAGTTGATTAATCAGTACATGAAGACTATTGTTTTGTATTACAAGCTTCTAAAAATATTATGTTTAAATATGCAAATGATACAAAAAATATTCACTTGATCATGAATCAAGCCTTAGAAAACTTTTTTTTTTTTTAAATGAGAAAAATTTGTTGAATTAAATGATATATTATAATAAAATCGACTGCTTGATTAATTGATGCTGATGTGAACATCACTTTGTAGAAAGCAAAACTAATTTCAGTTTAAATGTCAGACGGATGATGACTATACAACGTTTTAATGAAAAGTTGTCTTTAATATATTTATTATCAAGTAACCTTGTGTACTTTAAAAGCTTAAATATTACATCTACCACAACATGGTTTTCTTTAAAAAACAAAAAAAGTCAGAATTTTTTTTTCAGTTCCATCATATACAAATATTCCATCCAAGCGAACTTGAAACTGATATTTCTGTAAGATGGCAAACAAGCATTGTTTAAAGTCAGTGGTTCAATATTGCTGAACCTGTTTGTTGTTGTTTTGGGCTGCTGTATAACGTCATTTCCTCCTGTCTGTGTTAGAGTCGGAGACACGATTAGTGTCGCAGGTCCATAGAGACGAGAGTCCAACTTCACCAAAACATAGTTCAGTTTATTTCCGTCTGATATGAGGTGATGTTTGGAGAACGTGCCGATCCCGCTCTCGTATGAGATGAGGGTCAGAGGTCACGAGGAAGGTCAAAGGTTAGTGTCTGTGAACATGGTGTGTTCTTTCCTGACTGTGCTGAAGCCTTTGATGCTGTCCACAAACTCCTCACCTTCAAACTGACAATCAAAATCATACATCAGCCACAAATAAAGCATTTCCAGCAGCAAGTGCAACATTAATCCTGATGTTCTCACCAGGCCGCTGTCGAGGCGTCTGAAGTGCGGCTCCCACGCTTCCTCGTCTTTCTTGTCCATCAGCTGACTGACGCTGCGCTGTAGAGCGTTCTGCGTGTACAGACCTGAGACGGTCACCAAAACCTCCGCAGAACCGTCTTCATCGACCATCTTACCCTCAATCACCTCCTGAACAACAGAAGAGCATGTGAGAAGAGGCTTCACCAACTCCTGAACTCTTAAAGGAGTAGTTCACTTTCAAAAAAAAAAAAATCATGATAATTTACTCACCCCGATGTCATCCAAGATGTCCATGTCTTTCTTTCTTCAGTCGAAAAGAAATTAAGGTTTTTGAGGAAAACATTTCAGGATTTTTCTCCATTTAATGGACTTCAATGGCAACCATCAATCCCAATGTTCAAAGAAGGATCATATGTCCGTCTTAATGCAGCTTCAAATGCTCAACACGATCCCAGTCGAGAAATAAGGGTCTTATCCAGCGAAACCATCGGTTATTTTCACACACAAAAAATAAATGATATACTTTTTAACCACAAATGCCTGTCGTGTACATCTCTGAGATGCGCCACGCATCGCGTCATCACGTTGGAAAGGTCACGGGTCTATTTGTCTGTGTACTCAAAAGTTGTCTGTGTACTCAAAAGTCTGTGTACAGACAAAAGTTATTTGTCTGTGTACTCCGGTTCAAAAAGGTAGGGAAGGGTGAAAAACTCTTTAAAAAAAAAAAAAAAATTCCTCCAACTTCAAAATCGTCCAACATATTTGGTTTAATTTATTTTTATTCTTTTTTCCCCGTCAACTTTCCAACGTGATGACGTAATACGTGGCGCATCTCAGAGATGGTATAAAACAGGCATTTGTGGTTAAAAGTATATATAAACATTTTTTTTTTTAAATGACTGATGGTTTTGCTGGATAAGACCCTTATTTCTCGACTGGAATCATGTAGAGACTTTAAAGCTGCGTTGAGACGGACATTTGAAACTTCGTTGAACATTGGGATAGATGGTTGCTATTGAAGTCCATTCTGTGTAGAAAAATCCTGGAATGTTTTCCTCAAAAACCTTAAATTTCTTTTCGACTGAAGAAAGAAAGACATGGACATCTTGGATGACATCGGGGTGAGAATTTTCAGCAAAATTTTTTTGAAAGTGAACTAATCCTTTAAGAACACCAATCTAAAATAAAGCATGTTCATTTTTGCCTTTAAAAATATATTTGAATACATTTAGAACTATATTTATATATAAATTTTTCAACAAACAAAAATTTTTGGTGATATTATGTTCATTTAGATCTATATTTATTTGATAAATATTTAATTTACTTAAAACTAAAATAATGAAGAAATATATTTTTATTATTTAAGATAAAATAAACATTAACTGAAATATTAAAGATACAAAAACTTAAACTTAGTTTTAACTTAAGCTAAATGAAAATGAGACATGTTGCTTTGGTAAATAACTGTGAAATAAAATAATAATAACTAAACCTTAATAGAAACTATATAGACATTTAAAGAAAAACTAAAGACAACAAAATGAATACAACTTTAAATAAAATTAAATAGAATACTGAAAAATAATAAACTAATTCAAAACATGTATAAAAACTATTAAAACTACTACTAAAATAACACTAACTTAAAAGGTTAAGTTTCTACTTTTTTTACACAAACTTGAGCTAACTTAAAAAAAACAAGGCAACCTTTCGCACTCAACTTTTTAAGTTATATCAACTAATTTGCTCCAATTAAAGTAGACTTAAATATTTTTGTTCATTTAATGAGTAACAGTCTAAACTTAAAAATAAGTTTAACTAAAAAAAGTTGTAAAAATGTATTACATTGAACAATGTTGTGCCATTTCCCAGCATGTATTGCAGCTTGAAAAAATTATGTGGTAACTATTTATCATTAAATATCATAATCATATCAAAATGATCATTGCTTTGCATTTACTGGCTTGATTTATGCAGCTGCTGTTGTTATCGGTTCATATTTTTACTGAATTACAATTGATGATCAGCACCATGTTTGATATTTGTGTGTTGAGGTGTATATTTGCATCTCATTGGAACTTTTGTATGCAATATATTTCCCCGGCTAAAAAGGGTAAAATATTTGCCTCTGGTTTTCAAGAGGCAAATAATATTAATATCATGAACATCATAGTTTTGAGGGGGTTACTGTTCTGTACCGTATACTGTTCATCCTACATATAGATTCAAAATTGAGAAGTTGAATCTGCAAAATATGGCTCTTTTAGTGACACGAAGTTCATAAAATGAAGCTCTGACCTCCATGTGCATCGTGAAGGCCTTCAGTGTGACGCTGTTCGGAGAGCCCACCGTTTCTGGAACCATGTCGAACTGTGTCGAGGAACAAACATATCATTAATATTTCATAAATAAATGGTAAATAATTATTTCAGGACTTAATTCCCTCGGGAAAGATAGATCGGGCTGTTCACACAGGACGTGTATCTGCGTCTAAAAATGCGAGACCAGGCAGAAATGTAGTCAAGACTAGTCCTTCAAAACCAGCATTTAAAGGGATAGTTCACCCAAAAATGAACATTCTGTCATTAATTACTCATTAATTGTCATGCATGGTGTAGGAAAAACCGCAGACCTGGCAACCCTGGTTCAGAGCCTGTTTAATGTAGCTATTTTTTTATATGTTATTGCCGCGTTATATTTGACGGTCATAACTTCAACACAACATTCAACAGACATTGGCTGCATCTGAAATCGCATATTCTCTTGATTAGGTAGGCTACTTATTTTAAATAATTTACGACCTCTAAAAGAGTAGTATAAGTTTGTGTAGCATGAGTATAATCTGTAAGTACTACATCCACCATGTTGTCATTATCATGTGACCTTCCAGCGTCAGTTGCGTTGCTTCACTGTCATTCACAAATCCTCTCATGTGGCCTCATGGGATAGTAAAGTGTCCATCATATGCACACTTCAGATTCTCACCGGAAGTCATCCAGGTACTTTTTACCTGCACTTTTATGAGTATTGTGAATTCGGACATACTTCTTTGTCACATACTGTTTTTCACCTACTATTATGCGATTTCGGATGCATCCACTTTCTTCATACACAGTGAGTTGCAGTTTGACAGGGGTTTTTTTCCATCCCCCTTTTGATTGACAGATATAATCAGCCCTGTTTTTTAAACAATAAACAATTGGTGATGGCCCTTGGTGAAAGTAATTGCTTTTATCAGCAGATGATCGTCACATCGCTGAAAATCATGGTTGTTTGGCCTCACCAGGTAGGAGTTGCTGGGTGGGTATTTGGTCAGCGGGCTGCGGCGATGCAGTGGCAGTGGGACGAGCGGCGGCCGCTCTCGGGTGAACGGTGGTTTGTTCAAAGCCTTGTGTAAAACTAGAGCCAGGATGAGAGCCAGCAGCACGAGCGCGACTCCAGCCATCAGCACGATGAACCACAGCTCGCGGTAGAACGGTGAAGCTCCCGCACCTGCACCCACACGACCACCGGCAGGAGTGGGCGCCTCGACACCTGAGGTCACGACACACACAACACAACACTTAGAGCCAATCCAAGCAGCCAGGGAGGACAGTTGTCAAGTCATCTTCATACAGCGCTTTTAACAATGTAGATTGTTTCAAAGCAGCTTTACAGAGATAAACGTATAGGCCTAATTTAAGGTAACAGATTGTTATAGCGGTTCTTGAATAATGTTATTTTCCAGCTAAAGTTAGTTGTTGTTGTTTTTCTCACTTCCGTCGAAATGATCATTAGTTATTAAATTAGAGACCGCTAAGACGACACCGTTCTCTCTACACAGACTTTAAACGCGAACCTGTGAGAAACGTACGATGACACGTGCTCATCATGAATTAATATATAGCCTAGTTATGTGCGTTTGTCATGCATTATTTACATTTCACGAACTTTTGCATTTATGTATTGTGAATGCAACTTCAGCACATAAAAAATGATCTGGTAAACTGAAAGCAACTTGCACTGGCATATCTTAAATATCAGTGCCATTGTTTTGTCTGAAGTGCCATTAGTGCACACCAGTAATGTTTTTAATGTTTACTAATGTTCAGTAAAAAGGCACGTTTATAAAAGCTACTTAAATGTGCTGATTGAACTAAACCCTAATCATTGCCTAATCTAAACTCTCTCTGTAAAACTAGGCCTTGATTTTAAAAATGTATTAGTAAATGTGTAAATTAGCATTTCTAAGATGATAACTGGACTGCACACACTGAATATAATGTGATCTCATGGGTCGTGTTCATTGTATAGGCTACTGTGCAGTCCAGTAAGTCTGATAACCGCCTGAACGTCACGTCTCTCCAGTTTCACTGTCCAGATCTGTCTTAGCAGTAATCACATAGCCAGAGGTCTCTGTAACAAGACACGTTTGCTCCATATATCTCTCTTCCAGCTGAGGACGTTTGATATTGGTCCATCATCCTGCCTTTTAGCATTTAAACACGTGGGTTTTTTAAAAAAGCATCTTGACCCACTGCTAAGAATGAAATATTGATCTGATGGGCTGACGTTTTCTTCTCTTTGTTTTTTGTCCAAATGGCAGCATCTAATAAAAGCTGCACGCATCTCATCTGTGTCCACACTCAGAGGTCAAATGAACACAGTGGCGTGAAACAATTCAAAAAAAACGAGCAAACGTCACAAAGAGTTTCACTCACCAGTGTCTGTGTCCGTGGTTCCTCTCATAGGGGTTCAGGGACCCCAGGAGTGTGTGTGACATGAGACAGGGCCCTCAAACGGACCGGAGAATCAACCATGAGCGCTGACCTGAAACATTATATAGATGTGCATCCGGAAAACACTTAAATACAGCTATTCGGCCTGTGTCGTCTCTCCAGGGTGAGTGTGGAAAGCACAGAAACGGTGTGTGTAAGGTGTCTCTGCAGCTGTAATTGTACTCCAGGGCTCTATGGTAACAGGAGGTGATAGAGAGATCAGTTACCGCAGTAAAACCGTGTCATTATGATACAACCCAGTGAACACACAAAACCCCTTTTACCTGGTACACACATTTTGTCTCACTTGCTCTTTTCATCCACAGACAGGACATGTAAACACTAAAGTAACTGTTTTTAACATGGTTAGGCCTACTGGTATTATGTTTCACAAGATCAGATATTAACATGTGAACTACAACATCTTTTTTGAGCTGACACATCTTTCAATTTCATTCTACTTGATGTGACTCCCATATGGGATTTAAATGGTTAGTTGAAATGAAAATGAAAATTCTGTCATTTATTATTACTCACCCTTGTCATTCCAAACCCGTTAGACTTTCGTTCATCTTCAGAACACAAAAGAGATATGAGAGCTTTCTGTCCCTCCATTGACAGATACGCAACTACCACTTTCAAGACATCATAAAAGTTGGTAAGTATGTGACTATTGCAGTTTAACCTCAATTTTATGAATCGACGCGAGTGCTTTGTTTGCGCAAAAAAACATAATGCCAATTTATTTACAAAATATGAATCTCCAACCAGTGTTTACGGGAACACCACAACATGCTTTGAGTTGTCAAAAACTTAATAGAATAGACATTTTTTAAAATAAGTAATAAAAACGACTAAACACACATTAGACCCAACAAAATTACGCAACATGAAACCAAAATGAAAACAGAAAATATTAAAATAAAAACTAATTCAAAATATTAACAAAAACTATAATACCGGTAGCCTAGGCTATGATCTAAAACAACACTGCTGCTAACTTGTAATCTAGTTAAAACCATATTTTGAGGGCAATACTTTTGATCTAACAGATGTTTGAATGCATATTCAAATTAATTACTAGTCCAATATGCTAGATTATTTGCATTGTGTAGCGCAGGTTTTTATTTGTGTGTGTTTATTTCCGTTCAAACACATTGAGTGAATATTGAGGATTGCTGTAATGTCGTATCTTAACCACTAGAGGCCAGTGCGGGTTAAAGTGCAGATCATAGATGTCTTCTATGGTGCGGATTGCTCTGCAATGTCTCAAATGTCTCTGCAATCTTTGTTATAATAAAAACATGTAGAGAAATCCAGAATTAAAGAAATACTAATCGTTTACTAAAATACTAAACAATTTTGACTTGCCATTTACGAAACGCGTTTAATAAGTCAACTTCCTGATGATTTCAGCAAGTAGCCTATTAAAATGCATATTCATAGATATTGTGCTGATATATCATCAGATATATGAGGCCGGTAGATGAGTCAGTTCCCGGTGCACGATGCGCACTATATCAAACACAGCGGATTTAATTTATCATGACGCTAAAATGCTAATCCATTAATTCCCTGATCAGCATTCATGTTTCGCCTGGTCGCGTTTGACACGCCGAGGGTTTATTAGTGAATTAATGCACTCTGGGATAAAATCATCTGCAGATGTAATTAATCACAGACAATCACACTAACTCGCTTACAGACTGACAGAACCAGTACACTATGAGCTGCTGTTTGCTAAATCAAGCTGTCAGATTTTCAGTTTTCAATTTATGAGTAAAAATAATGATACTTTCACATTTTGTCCTACAACACACGTACGTATATAGCCAAAACATTATGACCAGTCACAGCGGTAAAGCAAAAAAGTGAATATTGTTGATCATTTCCTAACAAGGCCTCATTGAGTTCTTGGTAGATTAGATGGAAAGCAATCAGTTCTCATAATCAACATGTTGGATGCAGGAGAAATAGACAGGAATAAAGATCTGAGTGACTTTGACGAGGGCCAGATACTGGGTCAGAGATTCTCTATCAGCTCTCGGTCAGTAGTGCTGAGAATTTAGCAACAGTGCCAGAATGGAAACAGGGTGTTGGTTTCTTCGACGCACGAGGAGGGCAATGAAGGGATATCCCGTCTGGTCCGAGTCAACAGAAGGTCTACTAGGAATGTGTCACAACACACAGTTGTGTGTATGGAGACCAATCAGACATCTATGATGACCCGTCCACCGTCCAAAGCGGCTACAATGGGCATGTGAGCCTCGAAACTGGACCTTGGAGCAGCAGTGGAAGAAGGTCGTCTGGTGAAGTGATGCACCAGGATGGACTGTAGGATGACGATAAGCCGGTGGAGGGAGTGTGTGACGCTCTGGTCAATGTTCTGCTGGGAAACCCTGGGTCCGGTCATTCATGTGGACGTTTATTTGACACACGTCACCTTCCTAAACACAGCAGACCAGATACACCCCTTCATGACAACGGTGTTCCCTGGTGGAAGCACACAGTCACACATTGATCAGGAATGGTTTGAGGAACATGATGAAGAGTTCAAGGTGTTCTTCTGGCCTCCAAATCCTCCAGATCTTAATCCAGTTGAGCATCTGTGGGATGTGCCGGACCAACAAGTTCAGTCCACAGCGGCTCCACCTCAAACTACAGGACTTGAAGATCTGCTGACGTCTCGGTGCCAGAGACACAGGACACCTTCAGGCTCTTGTAGACGCCATGGCTGGGCGGGACGGAGCCGTTTTGGTTTGTTTGTGGTTTGTCCACCAAAGGGTCCTAGGCCTGAAAAAGGTTGAAGCCCTAGCATCACGGCAGTGACTTTTGTACAGGCATGCATCACTCACATGCAGAAAGCATAAAAAATTAGTTGTTACCTTCCCCAACTAAGATAGTGATAGTCACAGAAATTCCGAGCAGGATCTGTTACGCAATCCCAACACACACACACACATTTTCATTCTGTTAGCAGCGCCGTACAGGATTCTCCCAGTGTAAGCATCTTTTATACGAGCCTCATTAATTACCTCAGTGTAGAGAGACTCAGTGTTGATGGTTCCTGACGGCCTGTGAAATGATGCAGGAGGAGCTGTCTGACATGCTGTTCATTTATCTGCATCGATTAGCTTGATTATTCAGACACATAAAGGTACAGCAGCCATCAGTGATCTCTCTTTCTCAGAGAAATTAAATTGCAGACCTACATTGACGAGACGCATCAACACTGGACTGGACTTGGTAAGCAACCAACCAGAATACCAGATCTTATTTTAGATTATCAAAATCATTGTCACTGGAAAAACATCCCACCAAATGACCGTGATATCGAACACAAGTGAAGTAATTGTTTATTTACAAGGAATATTTGCTAATCTCTGAGTGTTTGGAGTCAAATATACGCTTGTATGTTTATATTTGTCATGCGGCTCTTTATCTGAAGAGAAAACAATCAGATCCAAAACTAAATAGACATTTTTGTGTTTGAACACAAATGAATGTGACGCAGCTCATAAACAGAATAATCTGCTTGTTTTGTGTGTGAATGTAACCCGTTCGCTTACTTTCTGCTGGAAAAACAGCTCAAGTCTTCAAATCAAAGACGAAAAACACAGATGTCAAGTCCGTTATTTAATGCATTATTATTATTGAATATCTTTATATCAGTTTTGCCATTTATTTAAAAAAAAGTCATTGCATATAATCAAACAGATAACGAGAAACGTACATTATTGTTCATGAGAGCATCGTACAACATCCATAAAACCTTCACAAGCAGAAACAGTGAGAATCACACACAACTGCGACTGCCATAAACATCAGACCCAATAATCCAGAACAAACAGAAGTCATTATTAAACTGGTGCAGATGTGACTAACAAACACGAGAGATCAGTCTGTCCTGTTCACATTAATCACACCGTGTAGTGTTTCCTTTATTATGGTAAACATATTCATATCTGATCATCACAATGACTGACAGACAACAATCAGCGCATAAATATTACATAGAACCACATGTAGGAGATGTCTCAGAACAGCACAGCATGAATGAGTACATGTCAGATTAATGTGAGTGAACTATCCCACTGAGCTGGATCGGATTTAAAGATCAACATTCAGTTATTGCTTCAAAACACACCTTCACATCTCTGTGAATGACTGAGAACAGATATTGCTATGGCTTTATCATTTAATGAGCATACCATCCAATTTGGTGTGCTAAAAGGTTCATGTGGTAAAAATTAAATTAAATAAAAGCTGCAATCATCTTAGTTTGTGCAGATATATTCATGAGCATCTGGAGATTTCAAAAATCCTTAGTACATAATCTATTAGTTATAATTTCAAAAGTGCATTGGTACGCATTGATGTTTCCACACTTAAATGTTGTTAATCTATACATCATATTTCTGTCTAGACTGCATCTCTGAGACCTTTTGAATTGAAAATTGTGTAGTAGATGTTGTTGAACACTGTTTTTCCTTTATATTTGTGTCAGGAGAGTAATTATTAACTATTATTTATTTGGCAAGGCTGACGTTCTCTACTAACTCTTATGAAAACTGGAAAAAAAATCAGCAAATTAAATGCTCTTTATCTTTAATAAATTAAATAAATAAAAACCATTATAAATAAAGTTTCACCATTAATTCAGCGATATTCACATCCAGCGCTTACTGATGTACTACCATCAGTCGGTAAGATTTTTGTATATTTTTTGAAAAAGTCTCTTCTGCTCACCAAGCCTGTATTTATTTGATCAAAAATAGTCAATTATTGAGAAAAAGTATTAGAATTTAAAATAACTGTTTTTGGTTTAAATATATTTTAAAATGTAATTTATTCCTGTGATCAAAGCTGAATTTTCAGCATCATTACTCCAGTCTTCAGTGTCACATGATCCTTCAGAAATCAGTATAATATGACGATTTGCTGCTCAAGAAACATTTCTGATAATTATCAATGTTGAAAACAGTCGTGCTGTTGATGTTTGAAGAAACTGATGTATTTTTCAGGATTCTTTGATGAATAGAAAGGTAAAAAAAAAAAATTAAACAGTAGTTTATTTGAAACTTCTTTTTTGCTAGTTAAATCAATCCTCAACTATGTGAAACTGTATTTGTTGGAGTATATCCTGCACTATTGTTATATGTCATGATGACAAGCGCCTGTTTTTCCCCATGGATTTGTGAACAATCCTCTTTCAGACGTTTCTGTCGTCTCAGTTTGATGGTCCAATCGGGTTAAGGATCAGACATTGGCCTCCAGAAGTTCCAGAAAGAGTTTGTGCATGGGGACGCGTCCGTCCTGCTTGATGCTGAAGAAGCGGCGCACGGCTTTGGCGGCGGTTTGGCGGAGGAGCGGAAGGGTCATGATGAGTTTGCCCGCCCGTCGAGGGTCTTCCCTGTGATGGACACACTCGTAATCCAGAAGAGCCTCATGGAGAGAGTCCTGAAGACCCTGAACGGCCTCCACGTCCTCTATATGCATCGAGTCTGAGAGAGGAAATCAAAACATCGTCTTCAATAAAACGCTTTTTCTGCATTTATTCAAAAAATGTACTGTAAATATGTTGATTAAAATGTGTTAAAGGTGAAGTATGTAAGATTTGTTTATGTTAAAATACATTCGATTTATTGTTCATTGACTACTATTAGTATGCCATTAATGGGTTTATTTCCCCCAAAAGTGTAAGCATCGAGTCTCCCAGGCACTATCTAAACATTGAGAGCGGTCCGCTCAGATCTGTCAATCAATTCGCAGTTTAACTCTTTCCCCGCCAGCGTTTTTTTTTTTTTTTTTTTGCCAGCCACCACCAGCATTTTTTTATTATTTTTCACAAAAGTTTCATGGCGCCCAGAATATTTTGTTGTATGAATATTTGAACATGCAATTTGTCAAAAGAAAGAACAGACCCTCTGCGTTTAAACACTTAAGTTGAAAAAAAGGTAAGTTTCATAAAAAAAGCTAAATTTTCAGCAAAAAGCTGAGAAAATCACGTTTTTTTGTCATAGACTATGTCTTGATCGGATTCAGAATGATGATCGGCGATAAGCCGTTTTGATCTTTATGCTGCTTAATGTCGATGATCGCGTTATTTTACATATGCATCTGCTAACATATGATATCTTCTTCTTCTCCTGTGTTTTGATCAGGAGATTCTGTGCTCTTTCAGAAGATGCATAATAGCGCCCCCTACCACATTACAGTGAAAACATGGAAAGCCGGAAATTTCCGTCAATGGCGGGGAAAGAGTTAACCTATAAGCGGTGTCCCAATTCAAAGGCAGCATTCTTCAAAGGACACAGACTTCAAAGGCCAAGCCTTACGAAGGTCGGACCGAGAATTTATAAATGGGACGGTCTAACCTACAGAGGTTTGCTCTTGTTTGCAACTGTGACAGCTGCCGTTGACTGCCCGAGCGGGATTCGAACTGGGGTCTCCGGTGTGGGGGGCGGGTGTGCTAATCAGTCTAAAGACTGCTAATTGCTAAGTCGCTAATGCGCCTCTTGAGGCCAGGGAGTGAGGTCTACACGTACAGCTCTTACTAGCCTATGTCCGTTACACTTACTCATGACACATAGCAACACAGCTAGAAGTAGGGTTGCCACCCGTCCCTTAAAATACGGAATCATCCCGTATTTACAAGTAAGATGATGCGTCCCGTATCAAATCAATAAGGGACGCGATTTGTCCCGTATTTTACATTAGGCCCACATATAGTTGAATAAAAACATAAGGATTTTGCAGTATGGATAATACTAATAGCAAATATAAAGAAATCAATTTCGTAGTAGAGAAGCTCATTGCGTGATTGCATTTTAGCGTCTTTGTTTCTATAGCGACTGAGTCTCGCGAACATGCGCTGTAAACCTGCACGTTTTTTAACCCCTTGTGCGCTGTTCGGGTCTTTGACCCCAAATGACGTTTGCTGAAATAAATAAAAACAAACGGTTTACAACACTTTCTAGATCTACAAAAAAAATTAAACAAATTTTAATAATATCTGTTTTTTATGTTAGTGTGTGGGGGGGGGGTCACACTTGTGTTGATTCAACAAAATGTAATTTTGAAACAACATTAGTTTTTTTTTTTAGGATTTATAGTTTTAGGAGGATTTATTATATATTTTTTAATCTAGGCTATATAAATAAATAATTATTTTTTATACAAAAACAGTAAAAAAAGTAAAATTCACTTTATAAAAGACCCACATTTCTAACGTTCATGGATATAGATAATTTGACATGGTTTAGTGTAAGATTTTAGCCCATCTTTTGGAAAATGCCGTTTTAAAAGTAAATAAATTATCACTTTAATAGATGGCTGCAGAGCTACACCATTTGCTATTTGACTAAAATACATATTTTCCCTAGTTAGGGCCCAAGCCTTGAAAAGGCGAAGGCCCTATTGTTTTCCATGGGATTATTATTTATTCTTCTTCTTTATTATTATTATATTACTACCTTTTGGTCACTTTTGGGGGCCTTAACGTGCTCAAAAACTCTTGAAACTTTGCACAAATGTCAGAACCCGCGGCCATTAGGGCCCGACTGAAGCTGGGACCCGGGCGTGGCAGGGGGGCTCGACAGCGCCCCCTGGAATGGGATTCAAAAACATGTCCATATCTCAAACACGCTTGCATGTAATAATATGAAACTCGGTACACGTATAGATCTCATCGGGCCGAACAACTTTCGTGCTCTAAGTTTTACGCCAGTCCAACAGGAAGTCGGTTATTATGGGCTGTATGGAAACGCATGTTCTGGCATTTGAAACACTTGTCCCAGAGAATTCATCCGATGACCACGAAACTCGGTGTGCATGAAGTCAAGACATGGAGGATGCTAAATTGCGAGGGGATTTTTGATATCTCGAACGGTTTGGCCGTGGCGAGGAAACGAATTTATGGCGAATATTGGAAACAGGAAGTGTGTTATAACATCCTCATACATTAACTGATCTTGATGAAACTTCAGCAGTGTGTTCGCTGTAAGAGGCCGATCACATGGATGTGACTATTGTGAGTCAAAGTTATAGCGCCACCAACTGGCAGCAGGAAGTGTGTCACTTTCAAAATGCTTTGAAATCACCCTCTTATTTTTACCCGATTTGCTTCAAACTTCATCTGTATAATGTAAACACACGACAGATGTAGACCTGTGAAAGGATTATTGATATCTTTAATACTGTCGCCATGGCAACGCTTTAAACTTTTATATTCTTTTTGGATGCATTTGAGGCTCTTAACATGCTTCAAATTGCATGAAACTCAACATGCATATCACTTTTATTGCTTAGTACACTTGTGCGAAGTTTCAGAAACGGACGTGGTGGAGGGGCTCAGTAGCGCCACCTTTAGTCAAAAATGGGGTATTAGTTTTATCTACAGTAACCAAACTCGGTACGTATATTCTTCTCTTCGAGCCGGACAACTTTCTAATTTACAGTCATTAGCTCCGACCAACAGGAAGTCAGATATTTTGGTTTGAATGTGATATATTGATATATTTTAGACTCCGAGTTTTTAGCGGTGGTTGATTTTATTCACACCAAACTTTTTCAACATGATGAAAATACATTAAAGATGCTAAATTATGAACGGATATTAAATATCTCAAACGGTTTTGCTGTGGCGAGGGATTAAAGTAATGTCCAGAAAGGAATCACTAAAAGCCTCATATCTTCTAAAAATTTTATTATACACCATTTATTTCTATATAAAAGTATACAAATATCAGAACTAAACCCATTTTGTTCTTTTTTTCAATTTAAGAATTATGTATAAGTTAAAAAACAGCCAGAATGCGCTATTTAGTAAAAAAATAAGTCATACATAGGGCAATACTGCCCTCTTGTGTTCGAAATCAGGTAGGCCCATTGTATATTGTATTTATATATAAATATATTAGTGACTGTGAGAATATTTTCCTACGGGTTAATCGATGTGTGATTAAAGCGGGGGCTTTTAAATCGCTAACTTAAAAGCCAAAGTAGTAGCCTACTGGACGTCCAGTAGGAATGAACTAAAACACATTCACTCTGTTCTGCTCATAGACTGTAAAAAAATGGTTCTGCTCGTTCCTCGCCGTGAACGCGTTACCCGTGTAGCCGTGAGCATTTAGTTTCATTTTAAACATAGCGCCATTTCGGGGGTGGGATTGCTTGAATTGCGTGTTCAATATACCGTCATCATCTTTTCAGTCAGCTGTCCACCCATGATTAATGAAATTGGACTCCTTGTGCTGATCTTTGCTGCGACTCTCATTCAGCTCACGATTTATTAAGCGGACACGTTCAGGTTTTAATTGTAGGTTAGTGCCCGTTCTCTAACTGAACTAAATTATTTTAACACACACACACACACACACACATCAAATCGACGGTGGAGCGCGATGATATATTTAATATATCTGTATATTTGAATATCTGTATATTTTTCCCACCGGTTAACCAACGTGTGACACCAGCGAGGGGTTTTAAATCGCTAATATAAAAGTGAAAGTAAGTATGATTATGGTGGCGCTCGCAGTGCGCTCGAATGAATTCCTATGAAAGTAGAAATTAACTAAAAAAACGTTCGCTCTGTTCTGCTCACTCCTCGCGTTGGACGCGCACCGTTATGAATGCTTGTGCAGCCGTGAGCTTTTTTAGTTTAATTTTAAAATTAGCGCCATTTCGGGGGCGGGTATAGTCTATTGCTTGAATTTATTTTGCAAAAACACGTGCTATATTTCAGATCAATATATTTGTTTTCCTTAAAATTATTCTCATCTGAATTACAAATAATGTATTTCTGTATAAAATAATACTATGACTAAAAATGCATTTGATGTTTCTTTTTCAATCAATAACTTAAAAATAAACGGATTAGGCTACTGCTCTGTTTGAGGACTAGAAATTAAAACCAATGCAATATGATGAATGTCCAAAAGATGGCACCGACAGACTGTTTTAAACGAGGTTGGATAAATATTTCTTGTTTTTAAACAGTGTACGTGTGCGCGCGCGCGCGCGCGCGTGTGTGTGTGTGTGTGTGTGTGTGTGTGTGTGTGTGTGTGTGTGCGCGTGCAATCAGTCCCAGGTAAGAGGCATGAATGATGGGAATTGGACTTCTGGGAGTGAGGTTAATATTCCGGAGACGGTTCCCTCAGGTTGTGAAAAGGAGGTGGCGCGGGAGCCCCAATAGTAACCAACTGCAGAACCCCAGAACCATACGTCATAGCAGTGTGATCACGACAGCGCCAGCCTAAAAGTCTGATGCCAGAAGTGGGCGTGGCCAGACATTGCGCTACTTCTGTGTTTCAAAGTTTAAAACAATGCTGATATATTTTTTTTTGAACGATTCATTACAAATGTTTATTTATATATATATATATATATATATATATATATATATATATATATATATATATATATATATATATATATATATATATAAAATATTATATATATATATATATATATATATATATATATATATATATATATATATATATATATATATAAAATATTATAAAATATAATAACAATGTTTTGTCCTATTAACAAAAGACAGACAATGTACTATGAACAAATGTTAATAGTTTTTTAAAAGTTAAAATGATACTTTATACATTTGGTTAGTGTCAAATGATTAACAATATAAATTGAACAAAGTTTAAAACAAACAAAATAATTAAACGAAAACAAAGCTTGAACATTTGATTTAATTGAAAAGCATTTTTTAAATAAAATTTGTTTTTTTCCTCTGAAATAGCAAAAGCATCGCACACTAGCTGTACCTGCTCTAAATAAATAATAGTCATTAAATAAAAATACAAAATCAAAATAAATAAATTATATTTTATTGTTATTTTTTTTAATTCTTGTTCTGTTCTGAATATCAATACATTTAAAGGATTTGTTGTGGAATATTTTGAGTATCATAATAAAATCAGAACAATTCTCGTTTTAGTGATTATTTTTATTTTTTATTTTTTTCACTGTTCTAATCAGGTCAGGCAAGTCAAATTCTTTGTCTTGTCCCTTAAAAAATGTAATATATATATATATACCACACTTCATATGAATTTTTGGTGTTGTGTACTTACAATGGCTGCTGATTTCATGTGTCCGTTAAGTCCATGAGACTGTAGGGTGTCTAATTTTTCATTTTAGGTTTCAGAAGGGTGCTCACGCATACTTTGTGGTTGATATGTGCCCTCGATGCGCACTTTTGCAGAACCCACACTGATGCAAGCTCTAAAGCAGACTTCTTCTGGACAATCAAAGCGGAGTTACGTTATTGCCCGTTGTGCACAGGAACCCTAAAGGCACCGGGGTGGCGGTTTTATATATATATATATATATATATATATATATATATATATATATATATATATATATATATATATATATATATATATAAATAAATATAGCTGCAAGCAGCGATGGAGGGCCCAAGGCGGTGGCACCGCCACCCTGGTGCCTTTAGTGCAACTAAAGGCACCGGGGTGGCGGTGCCACCGGCTTGGGCCCGTAATCGCTGCTTGCAGCTATATTTATTTATATATATATATATATATATTTTTTAGTTGGATTCATATCTACATATTATGAAATCACAATTATAACAATAAAAAGCATTTTTTGTACTGACATAAATCTGTTTTTCAATAATGTTACATTAGGATTAGAAAATTACATCAAGGTCGGACCCTGTTTAGAAGATTGACTAAATTCATCCTCAAAATCAGAAACAACGCAAAACACACACAAACAGTGGCAAAGTGGCAAACTACAGATGATATTAAAAAACAGATGTTTGAAATTGGAAAAAGTCGAAAAGCTCTATGGTGGGGGGTAGGCGGGGGGGGGGGGGGGGTCTAGAATGGGTGTCCCTTATTTTGCCACACTGAAGGTGGCAACCCTAGCTAGAAGTATTCCTAATATGTTGGACATTTTATTGAAAGAACCTGTTGAGAAGCCGTCCGGACTGTTAGAGCTGTGATGATGATGTTTGAGCTGGATTGAGATTGTTTAAAGGGGTGGTTGATTATGATTTCACTTTTCTAACTTTAGTTGGTGTGTAATGTTGCTGTTTGAGCATAAACAACATCTGCAAAGTTACAGCGCTCAAAGTTCAAAGCAAAGGGAGATATTTGCTTTTAAAGAAATCGTTTTTTAAGGACTACAACAAACGGCTGGTAGGAACTACACGACATTAGTGACATCACCAACCCTAGAATTTACATAAACCCCGCCCCCGGGAACACGATTTATAGATTATCATGACAGAATATACTAATCAATGACTAGAAGATAACTAAACATCAGCAACATAAATTCATCAACTAACCATTCAGAAATGTCCTGTTGCTTCTACATGTTTTCACTTCTTCTTGAGTCTCTTCATTATTGTCTAATTTCCAGTGCATGTGTGTGTGAGGTAAAAGGACACGAGCTCTTGAAGCTCCGCCCCCTGTGCCGGGAGCAGCAGCTCATTTGCATTTAAAGTGACAGACACAAAACAAAAAGTCACTTTTAACATGCTATAAAAATATCTGTGGGGTATTTTGAGCTAAAACTTCACACACACACTCTGGGGACATCAGAGACTTATTTTACATCTTGTGAAAAGGGCATTATACCACACTTTTGAAAATATGATTTATTTTTGTAATTCCTCTGGGGGCCACTGGTGTCGCAGAAACTGCATACTTCACCTTTAAGTATGTTATTGAGTATTAAGTATAATACAGTATGTTATACACAAATGTTCTGTACAAGCACCCGTATCATTTACCTGAGTTGGCGAGAGCGATGGCTTTCAGAGTGACGAACTCTTCTCTCTCCAGCCTCATGGATCTGTACCTGCGCACCAGCTGTAATATGGCCATGTGGAGCTCCAGCAGACCTGCTGATTTTGCCTGTTCAGCATCCATGATGTAATCCTCCGCAAACACCAGCTTGTCATCGCAGGCCAGCGAGCTGAACGCCACTCGCAGGATGAGGATCTCCATCCAAGCGCTCTGCAGGAGACTCATCTGATCGGACAGACAGAGGCTGGAGAAACCTGTGGGAGTAACGACTTACTGATCAGAGAAGCTCGGATAACAGATCACATCAGTGTTTTTTAAATTGTTCTTTAAAGAGGTGGTTGATTATGATTTCACTTTTCTAACTTTAGTTAGTGTGTAATGTTGCTGTTTGAGCAGAAACAACATCTGCAAAGTTACAACGCTCAAAGTTCAAAGCAAAGGGAGATATTTGCTTTTAAAGAAAAGCACTACAACAAACGGCTGGTAGGAACTACACGACATTCCTCCGGGTTTAGTGACATCAGCAAGCCTAAAATGTACATAAGCCCCGCCCCCGGGAACACGCAGTCCATGTTGAGAAGAGGAAGAGTTGTTGAAGTCGAGCACATTTGTGAGTCAGCTCAAACTTTAGCATCCATCTTTTCACATGCAATAGAAAGTCACTCTGTGTGCATCTCACAACAGTTCCTATACGAGCGATTTATAGATTACCATGACAGAATATGCTAATTGAAGATAGTTAACTCCACATCAGCAACATAAATTCATCAACTGACCATTCAGAAATGTCCTGTTGCTTCTACATGTGTCACTTCTTCTTGAGTCTCTCCATCATTGTCTGACTCCGTTTTAACATTAAAGGCAGAACAGTTTCTGTCATTTTAGTGTGTGTGCGTGAGGTAATCGCAGCTGCTAACACACACAAGCTCTTGAAACCCCGCCCTCTGCAGCAGCTCATTTACATTTAAAGGGCCAGGCACAAAACGGTGCGTTTTAGCAAACCCTCAAATAGTGACAACTTTAACATGCTATATAAAAATATCTGTGGGGTATTTTGTGCTAAAACTTCACACACACACTCTGGGGACATCAGAGATTTGTTTGACATCTTGTGAAAATTGCATTTTACCACCCCTTTAAAAAAAAGACCGGTAACACTTTACAATAAGGTTTCATTAGTTAACATGAACTAAGAATGAACAAGACTTCTACAGTATTTATTAATCTTAGTTGATGTTAATTACAACATTTACTAATACATTATTAAAGTCAAGTTGTATTTGTTAACATGAGCTAATGCACTGTGAACTAACAATGAATGAACATAAACAGTGATTAATAAATACTGTAACAAATGTTTTGCTCATTGTTAGTTAATGTTAGTACATTAACTAATGTTAACTAATAAAAACTTATTGTGAAGTGTTACTGAAAGAACTAAATAAGATAACTAAACCTATCATCTAAATAATCAGCTAAATAACAAAAGTACCAAAATATCTAAGTAAACAACAAAGAAAAGTAACTAAATAAACAAATATTTAACTACATAAAGATTACTGCATGATTAATCGTTAAAAGATCGTGATCTCATTACTAAATGATGATTCTCCTGTCTATTAAACTTTTACAAAAAATGCTGAATCATCCAGTGATGAAACAAGTGAAGTATTTATGAGTGAGTCATTGAATCATTCACTCAAACCAATTTAAAAAAAATAATTCATTAAGTTTAATTAAAGTGAAAATCCAGCTATTACTGTAGTTTATATGTCTATGTGGTGTTTTTAATATGCTTTAAGAGAAACCATGTGCAAATTCATAAGTTGACAGCATTGCTGAGTATTTTCTCCTTAAAACTGCAGAGAACCAAAGACAGTCTCAAAAACACGGTTTGAAATCGCTGGTGTTTCTGACGTCACAAACTACCTTGTAACCAATCAGATCAACGTATGATCGTCAAAGAGTGGATCTCTGAGCTGAGTGAGTGAGTGGAGGCGGAGCTCATTTGCATATTAATTGAACCGCATATACTAAATGAGGAAAGGTTGTAGAGTTACATTCAAACTTTTTTTAAGGAATAAAGAAAAAAAAAAAAATTTTTGGTGATCAAAGATGAGTTTAAAGGAATAAAATAATTGACTACAGGGGGACTTTAAACAAGACTACAGCAATCAACATTTTGTAAGAAACTCTAGTAATTTACATGTTATTTTGTTTAGATTCTGTTGAGAATCGTGATCTCTATTTGAAACAAAAAAATCGTGATTCTCAGTTTATCCAGAATCGTGCAGCTATTTAAAATATCTAATCACCTAATTAAACTACTAATCAGCTAATCCTAAACAACTATATTCAGCTAAATAACCAATCAATATCTATTATCCAGATAAACTTATTTCTAATTTCACCTTACTCAACTAATTTCCTAAACAACTAATCTGATAAACACACTAAAACAACTAATCAGCTAAATAAGTACCTATAACTAAATAACACCTGCCTCTGAGATGTTGAATCAGCTCATAAAATAAAAGATTTTAATATGACGGATAAAAACCTTCTTATTTTAGAGCTAATTTCTATTCAGTTTCAGACTGGACTGTGACCTCTGCTAGGAAAGACAGCTCTGTGTGTGTGTGTGTGTGTGTGTGTGTGTGTGTGTGTGTGTGTGTGTGTGTGTGTGTGTGTGTGTGTGTGTGTGTGTGTGTGAGAGAGACAGGGGTTTGTCCCCTGAAGAACCGCGTCAATGACGGACGAATCTCTCTCATTCACGTTCTCTCACACTTAATTAAAAAGCCAGTGATTAGTTTGGTGTGGCGAGGGAGGAGAGGAGCTTTGATTTGATTTTTTCACCCATCACTGATGCTTATCAGAGGCCGTAATGACTCGTATCTCTCGCTCTCTCTCCTCCTGAGTGACGTTCATTAGCTGATTGCATCTCCGCGCGGATCGATCGCGGGCTGAATGAGGCAGCGCTGCCGTTCACGCTGTGCACTGGAGACGCGGCGGTATCGACGTCTGTGAAACGTGTTAGCGGAATCAAAGGGCCCTCATGACACTCAAACAACGCAAATAAACAACCCTGGAGCCATTTAAATCAGCAATGTCATCTTCTATTGTACATCCTGCTTCAGACGCCAGGGGAAGATACAATGCTGCTGTCACATACACACACACACACACTCTTAGTATTTCAATGTTGACATGAACACACACAACCGCTCATGTGTATGTAAAACACACAAACAAAAACACACACAAACAAACATGCTTGCGTTACACTTTGGGGACAAAGCTGTTCGCAGAAGTGAGCTCAGCCTGACAATATTAAAAATAAGGCGAAAAATATTTAATGTTTTCAAATCACAAGGAATGTTTTGTTTTTTAGTAAAATACTTAACATCCTTAAGACAAGATTAATTCAATTGAGAAGCAAAATTGCACAAGACAAAAAAATATAAAAATGATCAAATTATTGAAAAAGATAAATTCATATGAAATAATAACAATTAAAATATTTATATATATTTTAATATATAATATGAAAACACATATATATGTATATATTAAAATATATTCTTATTCAGGAAGTTTTAAAAAAAATGTAAAAGTGTTGAATGGTCCTTGCACAAATGTTATGATTAAAAATTTGTTTTTTTAAAATAAAATATATATTATGTATTAAAGCTGTTATATTAAAACCGATAATGCTGAGACACTTCAGATGCGCACTGTTCGCAATGGTGATTTTGAATGGCTTGAAATATGATTGGAATCACTTCAAAAAAGAAAAATACAGTAAAGTGCAACATGTTCAGCACAAATCTGTCATATAGGCGACATATAATTATGAGAATATCATTATAATAGTGTGCTTGGGACATGGATTTTGATGGTGAGACTTTTGTTTTTGTAATCAGTCTTTCAAAAATTATATAAAACTTGGATTTATATTTATTGGCCAATATATCGGTTATCGGCTTTCAAATATAAATAATTTTCGGTTATCGGTATCGGCCAAACTTTTCATATCGGTACATCCCTATCAAATATATAATATTTATTATAATAATATGCCTCACAAAACTTTCTAAGATCCACCATTAAAACAACTCCAATTTGATAATAACATAAACACATACTGTACAGTATATATGAATGAATCAAGATATAAGTTTTAATATCTTACACAATTTTCCCCCAAGTAAATTCATTTAGTTTTAAGGATGTTTATATTTTTTTTTACTAGAAAATACAGATTACAACATTTATCATTTTTGTAGTCATTATAATGAACCGTATATAAAAACAACAGAAGTCTATTGTGTGCCTTCATGTAGATGTGTGTAATAATCACTCACATTCTCTCTGTCCATATGTGTAGTAATGTTGTTTATTTACCAAATACTGTAATCCCGTGCACAAAACTATGTCACGTGTTATGGAGAGTCACACACACACACACACACACACACACACACACACACACACACACACACACACACACACACACACACACACACACACACACACACACACACACACACACACACACACACACACACACACACACACACACACACACACACCTGGTTTTGTGGTTTGTTTTGTAAGCATTACTATAGAGGTCAGTATCAACACAAAAAACAGGTGCTGGCCAGTTTGGTGTGTGTGTGTGTGTGTGTGTGTGTCACAACTATCTTTGTGAGGACCGGCTTGAGTTTTAGACCATAGGAGTGAGGTCAAAGAGAGTAAAGTGAGGACATTTTGTCCGGTCATCACTTCCTGAGACCCATTTTAAGGCTTTCATTTATTAAATGAAAGCCTTAAAATGTAAAAATACATACCTTTAAATGAAAGTTTCAGGGATAAGGTTATAATTAGGTTAAGGGTAGGGTTAGAGTAAGGAGGAGATTGCATTGTGTCAATGTCCTCACAAAGATAGATGTACAAGAGTGCGTGTGTGTGAGTGTTAGAGTTTGTCTGTAGTAAATACATTAACAACAAGTGTCTATGAAATGTCCTTATTAAGATACATAAATGTGTGTCTTTAGAGCAGCTAAAAGGGCAGACGTCTCGAATACAGGAAGACATTTATATTCTTTGAAAACATCCAATGGATTTGACATTCCAGTTGTTTTACCAGACACACACTTTATCTCTTTGTATCCAAAACAGATAGTAGATCAAACACGTGTGTGTGTGTGATTTGAGTCTCTTTGGCATGTCAGCTTGGAGTGTGTGTACCTGGTATGTGTTTGGCCCAGCTGATGTTCAACACGAGCTCTCTGTCGGCGAGGTCACACAGGGTCGTCAGAGCTTTGATGTCACCGTCGGGGAGCGCGGGGTCGGGCATGGCACACACTCGCTCGGGCTCTGCCCCCAACAGGACGGTCACCACCTGATTCTCCCCCTGAATGCTGCGGGACGCTAAAGAAAGAGCCAGGGGAGATGATTAACTCAGATACTGAGACGCAGATGTGTCTGGCTGAGGCGAAACCTGCTTCTTACGGGCTTTTCTGTGAGGTGGAGGTGCGCTGAGGTAGACGCTGGAATCAGAGTCGATTCTCCTCTTATATTTCTGCCGTCCTCCTCGCACCCGGTCCAAACGCACACCTGGAGTCACACACACACACACACACACACACACACACATGCACGCACACGCACACACACACACGCACGCACACACACGCGCACACAATGAAGAAAATTATGTAGATTCTGTAAATGTAAATTATATAATGTGTGGATTTTTTCTTTATTACAAAATACAGCTGATACTACTAGAATTTACTTTATTAAAAATATAAGTATAGACCTAGTTAGAGAGGTTTGTAATGCATCGTAACAATGCATGTGAATACATTAATGTTTTAATACATGCATGCAAGACAAAAAATTAAATAAACAATATAAATATAAAATAGTATAAAAAAATATTTGATCTAATACTTAATTTATTATAATAAGCCTCACAAAACTTTCTTAGATTTATACTTAAAACAAAAAAATTTACAAAAACAACTTGCACACACACAACATAATTTATGTAAAATACATTAATATTGTAATATAAGTATGCAAGACTAAATATCAAATATATAAATATATAAAAATACAAATTGAAAAAGCATATAAAATGATTGAAAAGCATATTAAATTTATATAAAATTTATATTTTTATAATCTAATACTTTTTATAGTAATAATAACACCATATATACTGTCTATATATATTGTTGAATCTGTCACGAAGAATTAAGGCAGTTCTGAAGGCAAATAAAGTGTTCGTGAGTGTTTATACTCAGTTCTCTGTCGGTACACGTTTATGGTTTATTGTGGTTGGCAAGTTCACATACATTTCCCTTCAAATCTCATGAGTGTCAGGAATCTGCATATTCTGTGTGTTTTGCTACTTCTACGTCTCCTCGTCTGCAGATCAAACCCATAACACAGCACTTATTGTTGGTTTGATTGCTTCTATTGTTCTCCTCATTTGTAAGTCAGTTAGGATAAAAGCGTCTGCTAAATGATTAAATATAAAATGTAACACCCGTGACAGCTGTGTCTAAAAATCTAGATTATGCGATAAGAAAAAGAACTTGTAGAACAAGTATAATAAAATATACAGTTCGGCTGAAATAGATCTCCATCCGTTTGATTTTACAAATTATTTTGGCAGCATTTTGAAAAAGCAGGTGCACTGAAACTAAATCAGGCCAGCAAAAATACGACTCCACACCTGCACTAATATAACACTTTTTGCTGACTCTGGATATAATTATTATATCTATGGTTGTGTATGTGAAAGCACTAAAGTAAATTCCAGAAGCCCAATATATACGTGTTTGATCTCAGATGCTTTCATAGCCAAACAATTCAAAAGAACCTGCATGTAGTGTCATTCATATGTTGCACTACGTTTTCTCACCAAACCTGTCAGGAACGTGCCCATATCATCAAAACACAGACGTTTTGCTTAGAGCAGTAGTTCTCCAATAGTGGGTCATAACCCAGATATGCTTTGATGCAGAAAACAAAATGCTGAACGGAAATAATAAAATCCAACAAAACACATAATTATGCGTAATCAGGATTTTTGGTCACACTTTATTTTAAGGTGTCGCTATGTACTTACTATAGGGTTAGGGGAGGATTAGGATTTGGTTGAGGGTTAGTTGCATGTAATTATGCATAATTTACTGTTAATACTATGGTAAATACATGTAACATATGTAACAAGGACACTGTAAAATAAAGTGTTACCGGATTTTTATGACAATCAATCAAGCGTATTTACCACCACAACTCTTGTCCGTTCTATTACTGTAATGTAAATCAATAATTGATCTAAACATTTCAATTGTTACATTTCAATTGTATTTATGCTAATCTTCATTTTGAAAATCATTGAATTGCAGCAATAGGAATTTATTGGGAATTATCATTTTGAATCGTTTAAATAAATAAAAACCTCAATAGTAGGTGAAGCCCTGATGCATTTACAGTTGCTTAATGTTCATTAAAATAATGCCACGAAACAGACTTAATTTTCCTTATTCAAATATTTTTGCCTTTAGATTTTGCTGTGAAATGTGCTAGTTTTTTGTGAGGATCATCCACACACACTCTCACCTTCTCTCAGCATCCCCACGGACAGACACTTAGTGAAGCGGCAGGCCTGACAGGACTTCCTCCTCCGTTTAGTGATCTCGCAATCTCTGCTGACCGAACAACTGTACTCTATATTACCTGAGAGAGACAAACACAGACAGACAGACGTCATCAGATTCAGGACCAAAACATGCGTCCAGCTAAATCTGTGTGTATCAAACACACAAACACACCTTTTATCAATGTTGACAACAGTTTGCTATTATTAAATTAAAGGGTTAGTTCACCAAAAAATGAAAATTAGCACATGATTTACTCACCCTCAAGTCATCCTGGGTGTATATGACATTCTTCTTTCAGACGAATACCATCAAAGTTAAATAAAAAAAATGTCCGGGCTCTTCCAAGCTTTATAATGGCAGTGAATGGCAGTTTATGTTTTGAAATCCATAAAAGTGCATCCATCCATGATTAAAGTGCTTCACACGGCTCTGCGGGGGTTAATAAAGGCCTTCTGAAGCGAATCAATGCGTTTGTGTAAGAAAAATATCCATATTTAAAACTTTAAAAATAAAAATAACTATCTTCTGGCCAAACGAACATACAGATTCCACATAAGTCTAAGCGCAACTTACGCGAGTAATGCGACGTACCGCTGATATTTACGCTACGCCATGACGCACTGCGCTACTTCTAATGTCATAAGTTCTATGAGTGTACACACACACACACACACACCGGCGGCGCCATTCGGCGTCTGTCCGCGGCGCCCAGCAACGGCTCAGGACCGTGTTCAAAATCCTGCCGCGCGCCATTTGCATAGTTTTATATTGCATTTACATTTATTTGTCTCAAATCGTCGTTATGTATACTGACTTCACCCTGTGCTGCAATACATTTAGTTTTACATTAATTTACAGAAATCAGCTGGATGAATGAAAATTGCTGATGTTATCAGATTTTCAGGTGATATTCTCAATTCATTCAGTTAACGGACGCTCTGAGGTAAAGTGAATTCAGACTAAGCAACGATTGTATTTAATTGTACAGTACAATCATAACATAGTACAGACATGATCTTAATTCCATAATGTCCTTAAACATAACAATATTGCTGGCCATAAACTGACGAGTGCGCGTCCGGTGTGCGATACCTCAAGTTATCATAGACGCGACGCTGCGCTTCTCGTCTGGTGTGTTTCTCGACCCCCTTAAGTTGTGCTTCAGGCGTATACTGTATACTGCGTTTGCTAGAATTTTACTTTGTAACGTGTTAAATATGGATATTTTTCTTACACAAACGCATCGCTTCACTTAAGAAGGCCTTTATTAACCCCCGCAGAGCCGTGTGGAGCACTTTTATGATGGATGGATGCACTTTGATGGACTTCAAAACATAAACTGCCGTTCACTGCCATTATAAAGCTTGGAAGAGCCCGGACATTTTTGAATATAACTCTGATTGTATTCGTCTGAAAGAAGAATATCATATACACCTAGGATGACTTGAGGGTCATTATAAAACTGATAGTTCCAGTCCTTGATTCTGATTGGTTGAGTCGCGTTCGAAGCCGTTGTAAATTACTCAACAAACACACACCTGTGACCGCATAACATTAGTGTTACTGCGCAACTGCCGTTTGTGATTCTTTGTTGCTGTATGTGTTGCTTAGCAACCTCTTTGAAACTACATTGCTTGGCAGAGGAATAAATGTGTTGTAACGTTATACTTTTTGTTGCTGGTGTTTATTTTATGAATAAAATAAATATTAAAATGAATATTTTTATGGAGTAACTGTTTTATAAAAGCAATAAGCCCCTTGAAGCCGTGTTTTACAGTGGATTTAGAACAGCTAAGGGGCGTTATTAAGCACGATGCGGCGTATTGCTTTAGTAAATCATGGGGTGATTTTAATTTTTTGGGTGAACTATCCCTTTAAGCCGTGCTTAATATTCTTGTGGGAACTGTGATCCTGACCTTGAATGGTGCGTTTGAAGAAGGCTTTGCAGGCCTCGCAGGAAGCCACTCCATAGTGGAACCCAGATCCAACGTCTCCACACACAAGACACAGGCGTTTGGGGCCTGAGCTGAGCCCGTGTCCGCTCTTCACCTGCGCTTCCTCCAGGAGCCTGCAGGGGGCGCCGGGGGGCCCGAGCACAGAGTACGACCCAGGCGAGTCCAGACCTGTTGGGTTCCCTTTAGTTACTGAACTGAAGCTGCTCCCAGCGTCCGACGACGCCCCGGGACTGTGCTGGGTCAGACTGTCCGACAGGGACGAAGGGCTTGAGGGTTCGGTCTTGATGTAGTGGCTGTTGATTGACATCAGGTCCAGGAAACTTTGGAAATTAAAAGAATAATGAGAATTAAGAAACAGGGATACATAATAAGAATTGAGAAACCGGGACAAATACATGTGTGCATTTTCTTTATTACATTAAATTTAATTACTATTACACAGTTAAATGTTAGTTATGAATGCAGTTACACTTTATTTTAAGGTGTCATTGTTACAGTGTACTTATACATTTAAGTACTGAGTAATATTAATTAACATGTACTTACTATAGGGTTAGGGTAGGATTAGGGTTTGGTTGAGGGTTAGTTGCATGTAATTATGCATCATTTACTGTTAATACTATGGTAAGTACATGTAACATATGTAACAAGGACACTGTAAAATAAAGTGTTACCATAATTGCATATAAATTATATAGCCTATATAAAAAACAGATTTAACCAGACAAAACATGTATTTTTAGATCATAACACTGCATAAATGTTGTTGTTGTTGTATCAATTATATTATAATTTATAATGAAACTCTAACAATATATATCATTTAAACATTTTGTTTTTGATTTCAAACACAAAATACTGTAACATTGATTTTGTAAGTAAAAAAATATGTGAGTACAGTGAAAAACCGTAAATTTTATTTAAATTATAAAGATTGTTTTGCAATAAATTATTCATCAACAATGCCTTAAATTGATCAGAATATATATATTTTTTAAATCAAAATTCAAATAAATTCTGTTCCTTTTAACTTTCTATTTATCAAAAAATCCTGTAATTCCACAAAAAAATATGAACTCAACATTGATCATAATCAGAAATATTTCTTGAGCAGTAAAGCATCATATTACAATGATTTATGAAGGATCATGTGACACTGAAGACTGGAGTAATGATGCTGAAAACTCAGCTTTGCATTAAAAAAAATTACATTTTAAAAGATATTCAAAAAGAAAAGTTATTTTACATTGCAATACTATATTATTGTTTGACTGTATTTGATAAAAAAATGCAGACTTGTTGAGCAGAAGATGCATATTTAAAAAACAATCAATAAATCAAACCAACCCCAAACTTTTGAAAAAAGTGTTTGTTTTGTTTATAGCTTTAAAACTAATAGCATTGCTTTAACATCACGTGTGTGTTGCCCTGATGGTGTTTTGTCCTTGTGTAGGTCACGCTGTGCACGTTCTACAAACTGTTTATGTTCATTATGTTTGTATTTTTATTAGCCGTGGTTCACAGAAAGACAATTTTGATGTACTTTAAACCATTTACTGTAAATTTACCAGGATAGCTTTGCTTTACAGTATGAAACCTGAAAAGAGCTGCAATCTGACGGAACAGCAATTTAGTTTTCCTTTTTATCAGCACAATAAAATATTTCCCACTATGTCAGACGTAGTGTTTACAGGCCACACAGCACCTGACCACACCTGTTCTCACACACACACACACACACACACACACACACACACACACACACACACACACACACACACACACACACACACACACACACACACACACACACACACACACAGTGTGCAGCGGCCAGTAACGTGATCCTAAAGCCCATCAGGGTTTTTGTCTGGGATCCAGAGGAATTACCTGTGACTCCATCACACATCTCAAATCCTATTGCAGTAAGATGGCCAGTGAACGCTGCCAGAACGTGTTCTTCTTATTACGTAAATACGGTATACAGCAGGATTATATTTGTGATTTTTCCAAATCTTTCAAAGTGAGGTTTAGAAAACTGCAACTGATATCATGCCTTTCAGTACACAGTAATAACTCTGTTAAAAATTAAGGTTGATAAATTGTTGATGGTACATTACATGTTCTTCTGATCAACATATTGGTTTCTGGGTCCTTTAAAGAATGATGGTAAAAAAAATAATAAAAAAAAACGTTCTGAAAAAACATCATGTACAAAATGGTTCTCTTATTGTATTCTTTTAGTTCTTATTGGAACTTAAATCATCTTGGTGGTCTGATGATGGACAGTTATTAAGAGTTTTTACAGATATTAAAGTTGCTGATTTATGGAAAAACACGTTCATTCCATTTACTATTTTATCTGATCTTTTGAGAGTTCAATTATATAAAACTGAACAGTCTTGAACGTATCTAGTATTGACGAATACCTATTTACAATGAGATCAAATCTTTCTTGAGCACATGTTTTATTCTCTAACACATTTCAACATACACCTCTTAATGATACTTCCTCTTCTGAATAAATCAATGGAATGAATCATTCATATAATATTACAATAGAAGTATTTTGGTGGAAACTTACATTTTTGCAAGTGCGTCGTGACGTTTAGATGAGTAACACACAGACACACACACATTATATACTGTATATGTGTGTGTTGCTAATTTATAAGTCACGTGTGTACTTGCAAAAATGTACGTATCCACCTAAATACTTGGTATTGTAACTACATAATACAAATGATTATAGGATCTACAAGAATATTTTAGCCATTTTATAGTAAATATAGGCCTAGTAGCTATTAATTTTATACAGTTCTACTTTTCTATTACAAAGTTACACCTAATGAAGTTCAATAAATACAACGTTACATATAAAAGCCTGATTATGTCCGTATAAAGTTGTAAATTAATAAAGTTACTCACTTGTTCTGTTCAGAAGGGAAGGAAAAAGATTCCGGGTGATAAAACTGCACTAGATCCATGATGAGGCAGCTGAGAATGAAACCATAACCCGAGGAAACGCTTGTGAAATCAAGCCTATCACCTGTTCTCTTCTGTAATGAGGTTTTATTGTGAACAGACGCTGGTCTGTCAGTGTTTCTCTTCTCACTGCAGCGCAGGACTGCTTACGAATATTGCAGAAACGTTTCGGGTTATTCCCGCCTTGATGCTGACGTCACTGGATAATCGACCAATGTGAGCGCGCTCTAATGAATATTCATGAGCATTTCAGGTGAGCGTGAAAAGACGCTTCAGTTTGAGACTCGGTGAAGAGAGGAAGACACAACGCTGTCGTTACTGTCTTCAACTGTTTATAGCGTGACGTTTTAAGTAGAGTATTATAAATTAATGCGTCAACGACGTAGACTTAGTGTTTTATTATCTAACCAACTTCCCAAACTAATTAGCCTATATAGCTTAAGCTTACTAAAAGCATTACCATGGTAGCCTGGTATCATCAGATGGTAATACCATGGCACTTTAAACTGTAGGCTACTCATGGTAAGTGATACCCATCACACTTACAAAAAAAAGTGTTGCCTGAAGGGCACAAACAGATTTCCACTAGGCTATATAAACATTATTCCAATGGACCTTTTTCACAGACTAATCCACGCAAAGTTGTATAGCCTATAATTTAAATTTATTTTAATGTACGTACGTTTATAACATAATCATTTGTATTATATTACCTTTTTGCATCAAATTACAAAAAACTATAACACTGTAGCCTAAGTGTTTTTTTAATACAAGGCTGTGGGATGTGATGGTCAAATTGACCGTTATCAATCTCTCTCTATTTTTTCCTCTTTTGAAAGTTGTGAAACCATTATTTTTTATGCTATTTGAGCAAACACAAAAAAAATATAATGTAGTCTCTCATTCACCACTTTAGAAGTTTACCCAACTATGACAACTTCCGTTTCTGAGAAATCGGAAATGTGAAAAAAAAGAAGACACTTTCGTTCTTCACCTGCACAAGTGGGCTAATTAGTTTAGTGTAGTGCTATATTAATCCCCTTGGGGCAATTAATTCAGACTATGTGCTCCAAGATCGTAGACGATTCATTTACAAATGAATTGTAAATACACAGTTTCCTCAACACAAATAATCTTTAATGTGATTTTTTTTAATCGGTATTCGGATCAAGCTATAACATGTTATCAAAAATCTTCCCATAATACTTATATTCCACTACTTTCCTCTGTGTCCCATTACAATCATAGCTTGAAGTGCAACTGCTTTCTTACTAAAATTAATGAGCATCTCTTTAGTCTATGATACATTGAAATCCAGTTTCATACAGTTACACCAAGGAAAAAAAACAGTCCGTATTCCTGGTCGAAATGTGAAAGCAAATAAAGAAGAACAGGATAATCTGCATATTTTACCAACCTTGGGAACTCGGATAATCATTTGTGTGTAAAAATAATAATAATAATAATGATGAAAGTACATCCTTGAGGTGAACCAAAAGTATTTAATGTGTCTGATAAAACCCAATTAACCATAACCCTTAAATTGTCTATCTGTTAAAAAGTTCATAACCCATGAAACGAGACCATGATTACAATTAGATTTTCCCTAAAATGACAGGTTGCCGAGTAAATGCCCCACTATTTTCCAACGCGATATGCAAGCTGCAGTGGATCGAGAAGAAAAGCCCAGTAACCATCATTATGCTTTTTGAAATCTTTTTCTAATTCTTTTTGCAGATTTTCTCAATAATGGAGAAACTCCTCTAAGCTGCTCTCTAAAAAATAAAAGTTCTTTATTGGCATCAATGGTTCCATGAAGAACCTTCAACATTCATGGAATCTTTACATTCCACAAAAGGTTCTTTAGTGGAAAAGGGTTCTAAAGATTTGTAGAATGTTCTTTACTGTTGACTGAAAGATTCTTTGGGGAACTGAAAACGGTTCTTGTGCAAATGCATTGATGCTAAAACATCCATTTTGTTTTTACGAGTGTGCCTCATTAAGCGGCGTGGCTTTCAACTCTCTCAGTATATTAAAAGGATTCAATAAAAAAAAATTTTTTTCAATGAATCCTCAGCAAACATTCAAGAAACAATAAAGTGTTTATGAGATCATGGCGTTTGAAAGGAGAAAGCCTTCATTATGCAGGAGGTAAACAGACAGTGTTTTCAGTGGTATTACTGGTGTGCCGAGGGCAAACACACACTGAGCTGAAACACAAAGGGAGATCTCAACGCTCTCTGTGTCCAAGTCCGACGTTTGCTTGATTCTGCAACTCTCTCACCATCGTCATTGTCACTGCAGACGGAAACGCTCCTCATTAAACATCCTCCTCATCCCTCCTGATCACAATACACCCAGAGATCTCGGATCATCATGAAACATTTCACACAGAGCAAACATCACTGCTGGTGTCTTATAAAACAGGGGGTTATATCCTAAACTAGTTTAACCAGCAAGACTCTTGGTCAACAAGCATCATTAGAAAGATTCTAGCATGATATTTCAAGAACACTTTACAATAAGGTCCCATTAGTAAACCCATTAACTAACAGTGAGTAATATTATTTACAGTGTTTGTTCATCTATTTTCATTGTTGGTTTATGCTAACTGATGTAGTTAACAAGTGGAATCATTGTTAAAAGTTACTAATGCTATTGAATTTCTAAACGGCTGCTGGTCCACGGTTTTATTTTATTTATGCGTTTTATTGTCCTTTTTAGTTCTTTTTCATTCTCTTATTTTTGTTCTGACCGTTTATGACTGTGTGATTATATGTTTTCTATAAAGACCCTTTTGTAAACACACTATACTGTTCAAAAGTTTGGGTTTTATTCTCATGGTTTTGAATTAAGTCTCTTCTGCTCACCAAGGCTGCATTTATTTGATCAAAAATACAGTGATGTTGTGAAATATTATTACTATTTAAAATAATTATTTTCTTTTTTAATATACTATATTAAAATGTAATTTATTCCTGTGATGCAAAACTGAATTTTCAGCATCATTACTCCAGTCTTGGACATGGCAGACATAGCAGAAAACACAGTTCATACAGTAACGTTCAAAACTTTGGAAGCCCTGACCTGGCCAATCCTGTGATTAGTTATCCTCTAAACTAAAGCACTCAATGCATCACTCCGGCATCTTGTTACCAGAACACTTAATACATCAAGAAAGTGCTTTCCAGTTCTGTGCGATATGCAAATCTCACATCTTACTGAAATGTGTTACCACAACTCGTGGTATTATGAATTAGTCTGGATGTGTGTGTAGTTGTTACCTGTGTGCTGAGTGTTACGTAATCCAGGTCTCAAAGTGATGAGCTGAGCAGGATTACATGCTGGATTTCCTCTGACCGAGACAATTCACATCTCGCTTGTCTCACGCTCGTCTGTGTGAGAGAGAGAGAGAGACACACACACACACACACACACACACAGAACGAGATATGATGATAGCATTTTTAGAGCATATCTTGACTATTAGGCCTTAAAAATAACATTGGATAAAATGCAATATTTTTTAAACACGTCATTGGTCTTGACCTCATATCTATTAAACAAAATCAAACAAGCCAATTTTGACACAATTGGTTCAATTGATAATCAATTGAATTGAGTGTGTAAAAATATATACATCTTATTTATTTTAAATACATCCTATACATTCATGTTCCTTGTTGTGAACATGGACTTGAAAATGCATAACCAAACCTAAAGGGTTGTAATTCATGAAAGGTTTGAAATCTCTTTTTAAACAAGACAATAAGATTATTGCACTTAAAACAAACAAAAAAACATTATTTTATACAAAACACATTTTTCGAGATAATTTGGACTAAAAATTTTTTTTATTATAAAATCAAACCAATATGTCTAACCAAGTTGTGTTCCAAATTTGAAGTTGATATCACAAAATGTTAGGAGCTTTTTCGCTGGTTCTGTCAATATTATCAATATGGTCTCAGACCTTTGTAATGATACGTGTTTTTTCAAGATTAGATTTTAAAATTAATCTTTTTTATGATAAAAAGTGCAGTAAATTTTATAGTATGAAACATGACACCGCCCACTAGGGGGAGGAGCCGCTTACAGGATTTAAAGTACAGTTTCAAAGAACGAATTTTTAGTGTTTCGAATTATACCTAATTAATGATGATTATTAAAATCTGATAGGGAAAAAGGCAATAAAAAAAGTGTGGCAAGTTAACGGTTAAAAAAAAAGAATTAAACATTCCCTAAATTTGTGACGCCCAAATACATCACGCGATTAATCGAATCCAAAATAAAAGTTTGTGTTTATATAATATATGTGTGTGTATTGTGTATAATTATTTTGTATATATAAACACACACATGCATGTATATATTTGAGAAATATTTGCATTTATATACTGCATATATATTTTTATATGATTTATATTATATATAAATGGAACTATTTTATATATAAATAACTTAATTTTCTTAAATATATACATGCATGTGTGTGTATTTATATATACAAAATAATTATACACAATACACACATATATTATGTAAACAAAAACTTTTATTTTGGATTCGATTAATCACGATTAATCGTTTACAGCCCTACTTTCTATAGTAAATGATGTTGCATTGACTGCATTCTACTTCAGAGCTAATCAGGATTCTGTTGTGTTCACACTCACTCGACGCTTTGAATAAATCTCCAACATATCAGTTGCTGAGCAGGAAAGAGACATCGGTGTAATTTTCTGCTAGATTGCAGAGTTATAATTACTCTAGAGATCAGCTGTACTGATGAGAGTATATTAGTATTGATCTGCCTACTGACAGTCTTCACAATAAACACACAGAATATGAAATAACTACCGTTAATCAGACAATCAACATGATAATTGAGTTTTCTCTTAAAGGATGATTCCAGTATTTAACACCTTGAGTCTATATTGTAGTTTGTTTTGGATGAACAAGAGTGGTGGACAACATTTTTTTGACAATGGTTCCTCTCTCGTGTTTTATTCGTCATTTTGTAAAATCCCATTGAATTCTGTTGAAGGACTGAGTGCTCGAAAATGACGAATAAAACACGACAAAAACTGTATTTCGCAACACTTTTTGTTTCTGGAACATCAACTAACATCACTAATCACTCGGTGAGTTGCAGTTTTGAAAACTAATGTTAAAGGCTGTTTTAATGACATTTTCGGACATGCCCATTGACTCCAATGTTAAATGGGTCCATGGCCAATTCTTTTATAGTCAAAAACTCGAGAGAGGAACCATTGTCAAAAAATTTGGTCCACCACTCTTGTTCATCCAAAACAAACTACAATATAGACTCAAGGTGTTAAATACCGGAATTATCCTTTAATAAAGTTATTAATTTACTCACCCTCATGTTCTTCAAAACTTTCTTTCTTCCAATGGAACAACAAAGGAGACAACAGAAGGTCCGAGCGGCTCTTTCTATTAAAACCATGACCGCTTTTTGGAGGAAACCAACAATTTAATGTTGCATTAATAATTGAAAAATAATTTATTAAAATTAAACTTTACAAATTAAAAATATTATAATTAATGAATTTAAACTACAGAATCCTGAGATGCGTTGAGGATGTTTAATGGCTGTGAAATTTAATCTGATGGAGGATCATGGGAAAGATTCAAAGATTCAACCTTGAGCAGAGAGCGCTTTAATACTGATCTACAGTATATGAACATACATCACTTTGACTTCAGAACACACACATCAATCAACACCATATCACCCCTGTTCCCAAAACGCAAATTGGTAAAAACGACAAAAAGACCGAAGTAAACAAATGAAGCATGTTTGAGTTTGGCATGTGGTACAGAGATCACAGGGAGAGACAAACCTGACATGTTCCTCATTCACATCAACGACGACATAACTGTTCATTCTGAGAGCAAACATGGTTAAAAATACAACATGTTTCCAAAATCCATTAAAAAAACTAAACACTTATCATTCAGGGCGGTACAAACACCAGAAAGGAAGTGATGTCACATTCAGCCGAAAGACTCTTCCTGTCTCGGCGACCGTTCTGCCGAGATAATAGCATCTCCAATCATCTGGGATTGTTCCTAAGAGGCATTGAAGTGTTTACCCAACAATGACTTAATCTTCACCTCGTGACAATCAGAAATGACAGTTGTCAGTAGTAAGTGTGTCACATCCTTGAATAGTTCGTTCCGTCTGAACTAAGCCAATTCAGTCGATTAATCTAATTCATTACTCAAACTCTGCTGAGAAATACGTGCATTTCACAGAAGTCCAAATGATACACAGTGGAAATAAACTGAATGGACCCCGAACCCTCATATAATACCAGCATTAACACACACGCGTGTACAAGAGCAGCGGTCGCTTACTTCAGTCAGCATCTTTTCAGCATTTCATACATGCAGAACTGCGTACACGAGTGTGATTGGCTGAGGTATTGACATTCATTATTAGTGCATGATATTTGCACAAACGTCAAAAAACAGGATGCAAAAAAAAAAAACATTATTATAAATTAATGTAAAAAAACAAACGTCACCCAAACAAATTTACTAATGATTTGGACAAAAAAAAAAGAGAGACTGAAAACCAAATTAGAGTGACTTCATCAGATATACAAATATCAAATTAATAGAGACAGACGATGATTTGGACTGTTCTAATCTGCTAAAACAGGTCTTCATTAATATTTTAAAATTAATTTCCACCAAAAGAAGAAGAAACTAATAAAACATTTAGCGAATTTCCGCTGGTTTTCACCGAGAGCTGAGGTTTGGCGGTTGGTTTAGTAATTAACATCACTGATAACGACCCACAGGCTCGTTTAAACACTTGTGCAGGGTGTCGAGTTAAAAAAAATCAACAAATCAAATAATCAATTATATTTTGCAAGAACATTTTCGTGACGATTAAGCGCATTTTCTTTCTCAAATTCTCATTGCAGTAATGCGAAAAAATATTTTGTCATCATTGTACTGAATATAGTAAATTCTCATTCTAACAATTTTTTTTTAATTACAATAACAAGAATGTTGAGGAGAAATGTGCTTAATTGACATGAAAATTATTTTATGCAATATTTTTTTGTTATGCAAAATATAATTTATCCTATGAAACTGCTTATGAAATTCTTCCTATGTCAGATGGAAAATTATTGACTGTTCGTGACATGCATTACGTTTTCATGGATTTAACTAAAACTGAAATGGTGCTGTTGAGTCGGTGTGGTGTGTGTGTGGGCGTGTGTGTGTGTGTGTGTGTGTGTGTGTGGGCAGTGAGGCAGCTCTAGAGTCAGTCCTTGTCTGGGTCAGTGCAGGTGTACCATTTCGTTTCGTCTGTCCATCCTCGTTCCCTACATCTACTGGTCTGTCAGCTCAGTGCTGCCTCCTGCTGGCTGGCTGCTGTTCACTCTGAGGTTTAACGGAGAGAAAGACCGTCTCTGCGCGAGTTGCTCTCTCTGTTCTCGGCTCGAGCTCAGTTGAAGCCCAGTCCGGCTCCCTTCGGCCTCTGAGACGCGCGGATCGGCTCAGTGATGCCTCTGCCTTCGGGGCCCAGGCCCGACCCCGGGGTCCAGCCCATGCTCTGCAGCATACGGTTCCCCACGTTTGACTCCGGGAGAGGAGCGGCGCTCTCGCCCACCACGCCTGAGAGAGACACAGAGAAACGGATAATCTGCATTAAGCAGTAAAGCTCGCTGATCCTTGTAATGCACTTGATGAGTGGAAAGAGTCCACAAGTCAGATCTGTAGATCAACCCTGATCTGCATCAAGGCCTGACATGCATTCAAAAACACACTAAATATATAAAAATGTGCATAAGGGTACATGATAATTAATATTTTAGGTTGAAGTTTATGTATAGGTGAATCACACAAACATGTCCAGGGCGCAAATTCAAAGGGCAAAATCACATAAAATTATAATACAATTATGTTATGATAAAAATAATATTAAAATGAAATATTATAGGATTTTTTTTTGTAATGTGATTTTCATGAAAATTAAGCACAATTACACCTTTCCCATAATGCATCTAAAGTTTAACTTTTTTATACATATCCACACACACACATATATAATTTCTCACAACCAGAAGTGTGTATTAAGAATAAAATCTGATTCCATGCTGTTGTCAATTGTAAATTAAGTGATAGCTAACATAAACTAACAACAAACAAAACTTACAGCATTTATAAATCTTGGTTAACGTAAATTTTTACATGAATGCATTTTTTACATCTCAGTTTGTGTAAATTGACATTAGGTATGTGTTATATGTGTTATAAACAAACAAAAATGAGCAATAGTAACAAAAATAATAACAAATTGGGTAACACTTTTTTGTTTTAGTGTTCATGTTACACATATTACTGCAATTAATAACTATACTAATTATAAGAACTATGTATAATAATAAGCAGCTCCAAAAAATGCCATAACTAGCATATTTAGTTGATCAGAATTACTGTTCTAATTTATGCAAATGCACAGCAGCATGAACACTAAAATAAATCGTGTTCAAAAATGTTGCCCATTTTTAGTTGATGCTCTTTAGCTACATGTTGACGAATTAAACCTGAATGTAAAGTACTAGCGTGTAAACCAGTGTTCCTGGACAGGGTAACTAAAGTAGAGAATGAGAGAGACATAACCCTGATGATACATGTCAAGTTTCCTGCTCCTCATAAACTCTAAATAGTTTCGGAGAAATGCATAATCTCAGCTCTGTGACCTCTGACCCCCGGGGACCGCAGACATGTGCTTTGCGTCACAGATCAGGGCAGGAAATGATGGAGTTTAATGAGGAAATGAGATCAGCACTGATCTGTCTGCTCAGCTGCCAATCCAATCACATAACCAGCATTGAGTTTACCGTTACCACGGCGACTCTTCCTGATGATGCATGCTGGGAATTAACTGGACACATGGGTCGCATGTTTCCATGAACCAATCATTTACATGTAGTATTCAGCATGTGGGTCTGATGAGAAACTTTTCAGATGATCCCACAATGGTGTATAACGCGATGAGTGTGTGTGTGTGTGTGTGTGTTACCTGAGGCTGACGAGGCTCCGACAGGTGCAGCTTTCCGTCGTCTCTTTATATCTCCAGTACACAAAGAGCCAAGATGACCACTTGTCTGTCTGCAGAGAAAGAGAGAGAGTTTAAGATGGTTATGCTAAAATTACATATTTTGAAAATCGACAACTTGGTCTGTCTATGGCAGAAATGGCACAGAAGAGCTAACTGAGGCTCGGCATGGTTAGCTACAGCCTTGTAAATGGACTTCAGTATAACATATTATTGCATTATTATAAATGATATGTATTTTTACCTGCTGGCAGTCTTAAGAGCGCAGCTTTTCCTGTGGCTTCTGTCGCTACGAGAATCCCAAAGCAACTGAACATACACAAAGTCACATGTTAAATGTAAAAACTTCACACATACCACATTAGTTTATTACACACATACATTAAATAAAGCATAGATTTATCTAAAGAGAGAGAAATATTTGAACATAGGGAGCAGATCTTACTTGATCTCTTCTGGTCCCGGAGCTGAACCACGAGCTGCAGAGGACACACAAATATGACCAAAGTATTATATCACAGTATCAGTACATTAACATATATATCATATTTACACTACTTTTAAAAAGTTTTAGATCGGTAAGATTTTTTTATGTTTTTGAAAAAAAGTCTCTTCTACTTAAGGTTGCATTTATTTGATCCAAAATACAGCAAAACAGTAATTTTAATAAATATTATTACATTTTTAAAATGCTATTTATTCCAGTGTTGTGTACAATTTTTAAGATTCTTTGATATTATAAATGTCTTTACAGTCACTTTTGCATCCATGCTGAAGAATAAAAAAATTAAAAAATCGTACAGATCTAAAACTTTTGAACGGTACTGTATATAATAATACAATGTTATTTTTCCTTTGTAAATTACCTTTTTCTTTGTAAAAAAAAAAAAAGTAAAAAACAACAACATTAAATTAAATTAATTTGAGTTTAATACTTTTAAATAAAATTTTTTTTTATAAAAAAAACTTTGTAAAAACATTTAAAAAAAACATGAAATTAAATACATTCAATAATTTAATTCAAAGTGTATTTATGCAACTAAATAAGCATGTGGTAATACCTATTTTATTTAGGCAATCCAGAAAATGAAGCTTCATCAAATCTGATTACTTTCGCTTTCATTTATAAAAAAGAATGGATGCAAATCCAATAAAAAAAAATCACATTATTCATAACAAATGAACAACTCAGACAGTGTAAAAACAGCTTCACACCATGTGAAGACACTTGAACTAAAATAAATTCTAAACACTAAAACTAAAGTCAGATTTGAAGCTGTTGTAAACATTGTGAAACGCTCCACTCTGTATTTTCAGTGTCTTCATCCCTCCCACATTTGTAACAAAGTGTAAAGGCCAATTCACAGTCCACCAAAACACGGCGACAGATGGCAACACACAGACACGTTGTTGAGTTTTGTTTCGTCACCACAGCTTGAACATGTTGCCGGTCGTGGAATGTCTGAGGCCCTGTTTCCACCTGGTATTAAGATGCATCTTTGAATCTAATGGACGGAATAAGCTCGCGTAATTTACATATGAACACGACCGGAGAAAACAGAGAAACGGAGAGCATCATCTTTAGTTTCTGCTCCGACAGCCACAAGACGCGCCGAGCGCTATGAGTGTGTGTTAGAAATCAGGAATGCTGAGAGAACATTGGGTTTGGTACATTTTTCATCTTCAAACCAAACTTGGGTCTTCAGCCGACAAAGTTTAAAATCCGTCTGGCTAGTGCACTTCTCATAATGTTTATGCATTAGGTCAGTAGACGTAGACGGTCAGTAGTGCAATCCGGTCGAATGTGTTTTCAACTACCTCTGGAAGTGGTCAAGCTCAAAACCTTTTAAACCCCGTTTACACCTGAATTATTTGGTGTCGTCCACTTGTGATCCGATCGGCCAAAACGCATTTTAATACCAGGTGTAAACCGCCTTTTCTACCTGATGTCATACAGCCAATCCCTATGTTGAGCTGTCAAATACCTTTAAGCCAATCAGGACTTACTTCTGAGGATCCTGGGATAATCTGGGTAATCTATCAGGAATTCCTTGAGAGGTTCCCTGTTAGGAAAGAGAATGAAAAATATCACATATACATACATAAATATCAAATAGTGAGTTCATATTTGAGACAAGCGCACATACCTGTGACTGCTGAAGGCAGGCCTGTCGTGCGAGCCGTGCTTGAAACCCTGAGAAACAAACCTTTGTTAAAAACTTTCAGAGAGATGACCTAACAATCAGTGTATGTGATCAATTTCTTTAAGATGAACAGGAATAAATAGTTTTCTCCAGGTATAATAGATCTTCTTAGAACATACACCATATTTTTTACTTTTATAACTTTTATAACTGTGCATTTTTGTTTTATTTATGTTTGTTTTAGTATGCAAGGCTACTGGGCACTGCAGGTTCTGTCAAATGGCGCTTTTCCACTGCACAGTACCAGCTCGCCTTGGCTCGCCTCACCTCAACTCGACTCGCCTCTGTTTGGTTTTCCACTGTGTAAAAGTTGTACCAGTACCTGCTTCCAGGTACTTTTTTTCGTATCACCTCCGGCGAGGTTCTAAGCGAGCCGAGGCGAGCTGAGGCGATACTAAAACGTGACGTGACACACGGGAGACTGCTGATTGGTCAGCGAGAAACGTCACTATTCACTGCGCCATCATTGCACGCGCCAGACGGAGTATCCTGAATAACCCCGGCATTTTTAAATAGTTTTGCCAGAGATTGCGTGATATACCCATTACTAATATTATGTAAAACAGCATACACTCGATTTCCTCCATTGTCCTGCGTGTGTGGGTAGCGGGTGTGTGTCGCGTCGCTATGACGACCACCAGGTACTATTGTGGAAGTACTATGCAATGGAAAACGGAGCGAAACGCGAGCCGAGACGAGACGAGCTGAGACGAGCTGAGTCGAGTCGAGCTGGTACTGGTAATGGAAAAGCGCCATTAGATAGTGAGATGCAGATGTATGATGATGATGAATGGGTGTATGTGGTCCTTGTGTCTATATTATGGGTTGTATAGCACTGTCCTCTGGTGGACACATATGTGAACTACAACTCATGCTAAAGTTCGTGTGAGGCCCAGTTTACACCTGGTATTAAAATGCGTTCGATCGGATCACAAGTGGACGACGCTAAATACAGGAGTAAACGGGGTCTAAAACGTTTTGAGCTCGTCCACTTTCGACTACTTCCAGAGGTAGTTGAAAACACATGCGACCGGAGTAAACGCTCATGTGACCGAATGTGTTCAAACAGCCACAAAAGACCGTCTACTGACTTAACATGTAAACATTATGAGAAGTGCACTAGCCAGACGGGATTTAAACTTTGTCGGCTGGAGACCCAAGTTTGGTTTGAAGATGAAAAACGTACCAAGCTCAATGTTCTCTCACCATTCCTGATGTCTAACACACACTCGCAGCGTTCGGCTGGTCTTGTGGCTGTCAGAGCAGAAACTAAAGCTGATGCTCTCTGCGGTTTTCTGTTGTCTCCGGTCGTGTTCATGTGTAAATTACGCAAGCTTATTCCATCCAATATATCAAAAGATCTGGAAAGCCCATACATTTACCCGCTCATAGACCCTCCCTTGAAGAAATCAGGACAGAAGTGTTTGAAAGTGGACAAAAGAAACGGATTAAAACACCAGGTGTAAACGGATGTGTCTTCCTCGCCTACTTGTGATCTGATCGACCAAAACAGATCTTAAAGGAACACTCCACTTTTTTTGGAAATAAGCTCATTTTCCATCTCCCCTAGAGTTAAACTGTTGAGTTTTACCATTTAAAATTACAAAAGAGTTTTCGATATGTTTCCTATTTAAAACTTGACTCTTCTGTAGTTACATCTTGTACGAAGAAAATGAAAAGCTGCAATTTTCCAGGCCAATATGACTAGGAACTATACTCTCATTCTTGCGTAATAATCAAGGAACTGTGTAACTACATGATGTAACTAACTACAGAAGAGTCAAGTTTTAAATAGGAAAAATATCAAAACTCTTTTGTCATTTTTTTGAGAGAGATACTAACGGTCTAATCAGATTCAATGATCTATGCTAAGCTATGCTAAAAGTGCTACCGCCAGACCCGAAGATCGCCTGAATGGATTCGAAACGGTAAAACTCAACTGTTTAACTCTAGAGGAGATGGAAAATTAGCCTATTTCAAAAAAAGTGGAGTGTTCCTTTAATACCAGGAGTAAACCGGGCCTAAGAGCATTTAAAACACACCTCTTTGAGTGCCCTGTGACATTAACGGGAACGCTCCGGTCAGGATGCTGTTGAACATGGGGTCATTGAGGTCGAGTTCGTTGGAATCTCTTTCCCACCACGGAACGACTCCCGCTATCCCACAAGCCCCGCCGGGCTCGCCCTCGTAGAACCAATCGCTCTGCTCGTCGTCTCCTGAAACACAACACATGCTGAACATGCGCTCTGTGTTCATGATATTCATGATATATGGTGGTTGTGTAATATATGAACATACACACCTTGCCTTCCCTCGTCATTCGTGTACAGACCCCCATCACTGCTGTTGCTCACGCTGCTCGTCTCACTGCAATCACACACATCACATGTCGTTTTAAGCCTTTTGTGTAAAAGAGTATCTCACAAAAACTTGTCCAAGGTCACAAACATTTTTTTGCACTAACAATATGAAGCCTATTTCTAAGACCAATAAAGGGTTAGTTCACCCAAAAGTCAAAATGATCCCATAATTTACTCACCCTCAAGCCATCCTTAAGTGTGTATGACTTTCTTTTTTCAGTCGAACACAATCGGAGTTATATATAAAAATATACTTTTCCAAGCTTTATAATGGGAGTGAATGGTACCTTTTTTTTGAAGCCCAAAAAAGCTCATCCATCCATCATAAAAGTAATCCACTGGACTCCAGCGAAAGGCCTTCTGAAGTGAAGCGATGTGTTTTTGTAAGAAAAATATCAATATTTATTACTTCGGTAGCGGCCGTACGCGAGTCTTGTTCCGGTGGAAGAGTGACCTCTGACCCGACGCAGTGATTATAGTCTGTAAGGTTATAATATGGATATTTTTCTTACAGAAAAGGCCCTGGAGCCGTATGGATTACTTTTATGATGGATGGATGCGCTTTTTTGGGCTTCAAAAAAAAAGGTACCATTCACTCCCATTAATTTAATACCAAATGTTATATCATAATATTTTTGTAATATAACTCTGATTGTGTTCGGCTGAAAGAAGAAAGTCATACACACTTAGGATGGCTTGAGGGTGAGTAAGTTATGGGCTCATTTTGATTTTAGAGTGAACTAACCCTTTATGATTGTTATATAAATATGACCATTATATAATTTAAATAATATGCAAATTTAAACAATATGTCATTGTTGTTTTTTTGTTGCAGTGATATATTAGTGTAATAAAATGATTCATTTTAGTTTATCATTTCAAATAAATTGTTTGCTTTATTATTTTAATTAAAATCAGAAAAAATGTAAGGCAGTAAAATATGACCATTATATAATTTAAATAATATGCTAAATTAAATAATATGTCATTGTTGTTGTTGTTTTTTGTTGCATTATGCATTTTTGCGCGTTGTGGTAATTGGGGTCGGGGTGTATAACTGTCAAAAATAATGCCGCCATGCAGTAAAAAAATGTTTTTGCTGCAAAACAGGATTTCATATTTTTCTTATTTTGGTTTTGGGTTGAAATTTGACCTGGGGGCTGTTCCATAAAAGCCGCTTAGAAAAGCGGGGATTAAAGTCCAAAACCCGACTTGAATAAACCTAACAAATAAGTTGGGGCTAAAGCGGTTTCATAAAAGGTAATTCAAGTTCACGCAATCCCACTAATTTGATCCAGGTTTATCTAGTCTAGATAACTGCGTGTGCACGCGTTTCTTAAGCAGCCCTGGAGGTCGATCATAGATCAAATCGATCCACCATCAAACTGCATATATTTTGTGCTGTTTTATGCGTTTGAGACATGGTGTTTGCAAAACGTACATTTCACAGGAATATTCTCCATCTGAAAATCTTAGAAAGTCGTGCAAATAGTTCAATTTTGCTGTAAACTTCACATTGAACGAGCGCTGCTGCGCGCATGCGCGCCAAATAGGAGCGCAATAATTCTCACTATACATTTTGCTTGGAAAATTAATAGGCTATGTGATATTTTATAACACCAGAAATATCTTCTAATTATAATAATTTATCTTTAGGATGTTGGATCAGTTGCAGTGAACTTATATCTCATTAAACTCATATATTTTATACTTATGAAACAATTGCAGAAGTAGGCCTAATTCAGGGAAGAATTTTTTTTTAAGAAACCAAATATAATATAATAAAGATACAAAATATAGTTTTGGGTTTAGGACCTAAGCTACTTTAAAAAAGTAAGAAATAAGTAATAAGTAATTAATACTTATTCAATTAGAATGCTGAGAATTACAGCTTTTAAAGCAATCTTTTTTTTCTTTTTTTTTGGAGAAAGCAAGAATGTTTGGTTACATTTAGTTTATACAGTGCATTATGGAGAGGATAACATGAAATTAAGAGCAAAAGTATACATTTTGAAAAGATATGTGCAACTCTAAAATCAAAGAATATTCCATAAAATAAAGGAATACATATTAGCCTATAACTAAATAACCTTCGCTCCCTTAATTCTAGTTATTTGTTATTTTATTTATTTACTTATTTAATATTTGATATTTAAATAATATTACTTTAATAACTTATTATGAATTATGTGTCATTATAAGAGTTTGATATAAATATGTGAATGTTTGATTTTTTTCCTTTTTTTTCATATGTAAAAGTGTCTAACTATGAACTTAATGGTTGTTGTTCTAATTGTTGTTGGTGGGTATTATCACAAAAGAAAAAAGTAGAAGGAAAAATAAGATTTATTGGGGGAAAATATTATGTCTTTAAAGGAACTGTCCATTTGTATAATTGTGTCAATTGTATTTGAATTGAAAGACATAATAAAGTACATAAAATATATATATGCTAAAATATTGGTTGTTGGACATTAGATGTGCCTTATTTAGAATTTTACATCTACAATTTAGTGTATTTTTAGGATAATAACTGTAAAGGGACTATTGTAATGGTAAATCAAGTGTAGGTTAATATAGCAATTACTAAGCTCAGATTCATCTTACCAGTTTAAATGTATACTGTGCTTTTGTAATTATTTCTTTTAAATGTTATGTTTCATATTTTTAAAACTATCTAATTAAATCACAAAACATTCAGCCAGTAAGAAAATAAAACCTGTAAGATATATATGTAAGGAATAATTGACGACAGGCCGTTGAATTATTATAAAAATAATGCACACCCGAGGTGGTAATGCGGTCACGACGCGAAGCGGAGTGGCCGTTACACCTCGGGTGTGCATTATTTTTATAATAATTCAACGGCCTGGAGTCAATTATTCCGCTTATACTACAGTTACCACACCTCGAAATATTGTTCAGATGATGTATTTCAAGACGTTTGTAAAGTTTTTGTCATTAAAACGCTCTTGTATGTAGGACTAATTCCTTGCGCATCTAAACCCATGCTCCGTTGCTAATTCCAAAACGTCATTTTAGAGTTAGTAACGGAGGTCTGAGCCGCTGACAGCAGAGTAATGCTGGACACACACACGTAACGACTAGAAACATTCTCTGACTGTGAATGCAGCAGATTTTAAACACCACTGTGAACACAGACTGAACGCGCTGAAAACGCGTGCATGATCAGTCATAACATAAGTATCAAATTACATTCATAACCGGCCTTAGAGAGAAGCATGTGCGTCAATATTATTATTTATTTATTAATTCAATTCGTTTTAATTAATTCGTTCATTCTTTTTTTCTATTAGTGACAGTAGACTGACTAATAAATGAAACACAAAGCCCTTTTAACAAGTATAGGCCTATATCAATTTTATTTATTTGTTATATTATCTTCAATAATTACGAAAACCCGTGCAACAGGACTATCAATTTATTTAAATATTCAGTTTAATTTTCTATTGATTATGAATAGGACTGTTTACTTTATTTATTAAAATTAAACTGCATGTTTTCATTGATTGTGAAGTTAGAAATTTGCAGATCAAGCGCATGGGGCTGCAGCTTTTTCTTGTTATGAATTGTATCGTATTGTCCGTTATTACAGTTGACTACGCGAAGTGATATAGAACTGTAAGGAGGTCAAGACCTGCCGGAACTACTTTAGCCGTGCGGTTCCCTGAAAATAATTGCACACCTCAGAACGTTCGTCAACCAATCAGATTCAAGCATTCAACGGCCCTGTAGTATAAACATGTATATAAACCCCGACATATATAGCCTATGTTTTTAGGTCTATATTGTCTAATTTATCATTGTAGCCTTATTTAAGTTGATTTTCTTTACTGTATATTTATTTTTGGACTTATAGTGGTTAATAAAGTCAAATAATGGTATGAGAGATTGTCAGTAATTGTGTTCCTATTGGTCAGTGTTAGAGGATCTGTGCAACAACTGAGGCTTAGCCTGACAGTTAGCCTGCCCTGGACCAGGCTAGTTTCCCAGCATAAGTTGCCAGGGTAACTGAGTTTGAACTATTTTAAGTTTGCTTTATGAAACAGAATCAACCGACAATAAGTCTGACTAACCAAAATAAGTCTGGCTTATACTCTAATCTTGGTTTATGGAACAGCCCCCTGGGCATGTTCCTGACAGACTTCATGAGATTCTGCCATATGAATACGTTATGCTGATGTGTGTAGCTGTAATTATTATATTCAGTGGATTTTAATAAAGGATGTTATTAATAATGTCACTGGTATATAAAAGATCTGCTACAAAACTAGAAGTCTAGTCCTAATCCGGATGACGGAGGAGTGTTTGCAGGCCACGATCGGAAACATATCAAGAAAATGGTCTAAGAACTAGAAAAGAAGCAACAATTGCTGATTGGGGTCTTGTTCTGAGAGACAGAGAAACAGGAAGAGGAGGGGCTACACGGAAAAGAAGATCACTAACCACCTGTCACTCATGTCCTCATCTGAGCCTTTCTGCTCCTCAAATTCCATCTTATCTTTGGCCGTATGTCCCGCCTCTTCGCTCTCCACCACCACGCCTTCATCCGCCGCGTCCTGTGCGAGTCTCTGCGCCGTAAACTTCCTTTTCTTCACCCTGTTTTTGTTCACGTCACTCCCTTTGGCTTCCGGACTAAACCCCGCCCCTCTGCTGCTTCCTACCACTGGTGCTCTGGGAGGCGGAGCCAGCATGGTGGCGACATCTAGTGGCGGATCCACAGCCATGCGCTTGACTTTCCGACGCCTCCGTAAACTTCGGGTTCCCAAACCGTCCGCTCCGCTCAAGTCGTCCAGCCAAATTGGCCTCTTCCCCCTCCCGGAGTCCGCGGTGAGGGGCGTCCGCCGCTTCGCCCCGAGCTGCTCGTCCGAGTCGCTGTTGTTGTTGTCACGTGTGTGAGCGCCCCCTGCTGTAGACGAACGGTAGTCTTTCTGCTCCTCCAGGCTGGATTCGGAGCCTTCGCTCAGGTGGCAGGTGTCCCACGGCGGGTGAGGGTTATCGGACCGCCGCTTCCGGCCACGGCGCTTGCGGGCCTGCCGTTTCAACAGGCAACCGACGGCCAGGGCGTGATCTCCACCGTCTCCAAACCCTCCACGGGCTTGTTCTGAACTCTCCTCCAGAGCCGACACCAGATCATGAACCAGCTCGTCCATCGTCCGCCGAAAGTGCCTGATGAGAATGAGTGATGCAAGTTGAATTAGGTGAAACATTCGGGAAAAAAGACAAAAACAAATATGATGATAAGGATTTAAAAATATAATTGTAAAGAAATTTGTTTCAAGCTAACGGCAAGCTTAACGGCAAAAAAAAATCCATGATTTTTGAATCATTGCCATATCATGCAAGTGCCACATAACGGTTCATTAATTTATATTTTTCTATTATAAATCAATATCTTGTATATTTTTTTAAAATGTATTCATTTTATTAATTTTTGAGGGGATTGTCAGTGTCACCAGGTCATCCACGATCTTATCCATGAAAGTGCCTGATCAAAATGAGTGAAATTAGGTTAAAATTAGAAGAAATCCCCTAATGAAAAAAAAAGGATTTTATAGATTGTACTCAGATAGCAATTAAAACAGAAAAAAAATATTATATATATATATAATTAAAAAATAATAGGAAAGTAGTAGAAATTAATATTTCATGATGTGACATGGCATTTAAAATGTGAATATATTATATATTCACATATTAAATGCCATGTCACATCATGATATATTAATTTTGTACTACTTTCCTATTATTTTTTAATTCTATGATTTGCCTGTTACTTATTTTAAGAATGTCCATGGATTTTTATTCATGCGTTTATTTTATTAATTTTTTTCAGCCCCAGAAATCACAATTGTAACTGTTATTTCCAGGTTTTTAATGACTGTGGAAATTTTTATTCGGTAATTTCCATAGACTGTAAAAAAATAAAAAGTAATTACCCACGGTTGGTGGTGATGACACCATAGTATTACCTTCTTTATGACAGTGTCCATCCAAACATAATGATGATAGAAACACGGTGAACATTTTTAATAAGGACTGGTTTTTATAATTAACAGTCACTATAATTAATCGACGATTTCAAGCTATGCCTTTAAAAAGCACACCACAGTATTAACGTTAGCCCAGTAATACAAAGTACTGGTACAAGGTCCAGTGATTGTACCAGACGGTAATACCATGGTACTAGTTGTAATAAATTGTTACAATATTCATGAACTGAGGTAACGTATATAAGAATACCATTGTAAATAGTCAAAAGCTAACGTTACATGATAATTCAACGGCAGTTTATTGTGAATGTGAGATGAGGTCAGAAATACACATCATGATCGGCTCTAAAAAGACTGATGGCAAAACACATGCAACCCCGCATTGAGACACCTACCAGCCGGTTCCCGCTTTACCGAAGCCCTTGATCTCGGCGGCGCGGAACATCAAACCCGCAGAACGCGACAAAAACTCACGGGAAAAGATCGAGGCCGCGCTCACATATCATAGCGCCACAACAACAAAACCGCACCGGAAATGGACAACAAAACATAAAAGACACGCATCCGGTGACGAAAACAGCGTACGCTTCCAAAATAAAAGCCGAAGATAATAATAAATAAATAATAAATAAATAAAATAAAAGGATGAGACATCGACATGGGAAACTCGGTCAGAAGTCCTTCTTCATTAATCATATATTTCTCTCCATTATTTAGGTTCATTATATATTTGTATTGTTTTTATTTATTAGGTTTTATTAAATACATATTCAATAGTCTCTGTCTTTTGTATGTTAGTTATTCTACTTTCCTATCACTTATCATAATTTGATTTAAACTTAATATCTTCAAAAAAATTAATATCTTCCCAAACAAATAGTAAAAAACAAAACAAAAAAAACAAAAAACATTTTAATAAACACTTGTGCCTACATGAACACGCGCACGCGCACGCACACGCACACACACACACTTTCCCCTTGTCGTTTTCCAATCCATTTTTAATTGTTTTTTCATTGTCGAATATGCATTGTATATAAGAAGTTACAATATAATTGATTGATAGCATTTTAAGACAAATAAATAACACTAATGTAAACTAAAGAGATATACATTTTTATATTACACATTTTTACTGAATTGGTTTTCTTTATTTGGTTTATTATTTACATTATCAATATGAATATCAATATTCAACATTTTGCTGATTTGAAAGTCTTTTTTATTCGACATGCAGGATATTTTACCTCCCCATAACTTATCTATAATTTGTGCGTGTGTGTGTTTTGGACTGTGAACTTGAGGGTCTCACATGAACTTGACCCTCTCACATTACCACAAACACACAGTTTACACCAGCAAGTAAATATAGAAACACTCTGTCTCTGCCATCCATGAACAAACTCAAACGCAGAACTGCTCTGATCAAACAGGTCATCTGCAATTATTTGTAACTTTATTACTGATTTCTTCTGCAACATGTGCACATTTATAACTCTGCATCATATTTAAACTGGTTCTGAGAAGAACTGTGATCACTGCGCTTGCCATGCAGAGAGAGGATGAGGAGGATGAGAATGAATCTGGAAGTGACCAGGAATTCAGGAGCAGAGAAGAAGCCATCGACTCCAGCTGGTCCTGGGTAACCTGTGTGTGTGTGTGTGTGTGTGTGTGTGTGTGTGTGTGTGTGTGTGTGTGTGTGTGTGTGTGTGTGTGTGTGGCAGCGTGTCTATAGCACCAGTTCAAAGTCTGGACACACCTATTAGTAAAGTTGTCAGAACTAAAATAACACAAACAAAATTTTAATATTATTAATTACCATGATTTTTATTATTATTATTATTTATTAATGTAATCATTTTTTTTTTTCAGGCATGGAAATTAAAATGTTTTTAGTTATTTCCAGGTTTTCTATCACTGTGGGAATTTGGTAAATAAATAAATGTCACTCTCAGGATCATATATTTTAGCTTCTTCAGAAGTCTCCACACTTTGAGCAAATGTTGCACATGCATGCTGAACACTTGATGTTTTTCCTCCAATCTCTACTCACTTGCATTAAACAAGTCAAGTCAAGTGTATACAAAACAATACAGATGGTTTCAAAGCATCTTCACAGTATTAACAAAAAAATAATTCAGTGACGCAAAGAGAGTTTATTTGCAGCTCTAAAAGAAAACAGTGTCATTGTTCAGCTGAAGTCAATTCAGTGATGACTTATTGTGATTATATTTGGAATTTTGGAGTAAATAAACAAATAAAGCATAGGATTAGGAACATAATCTATATTAACATCAGGTGTGTCCAAACTATTCACTGGCATATTTATGATCTGACATACTGTATATATAAAAAAAAGCTAGTCGGTGTTGTTATTTTGGGCAATGAGAATCAGAGAGTGAGCAGCATTGATTAATGTCTCTAGTGATCGGTAGTTTAGAGGTTTGATTGAATTAAAAAAATACCTGATTACAAGAATGATATAAGCCATAACTGCTGTCGTTGATACATTTACAAAAAAATATTTTTCCTCTTCTGCCTATAGTCACCTAAAGCATGTTGCAGGCGCTATATACACTTCAAGGTGTTTTAAAGAAATGTGAGTTTTTGATAATTCTAAAGTCATTTTTACACAATTTTGGTACTCGGCAAATATAAACGATGAAAACCAGCTGAGACCCATTGAATAAGCAAAGTAACGAAGTAGACAGATTGACAAGCCAAACTCAACTCAACTGCTGTTTTACCCAGACTGTGGTTATTATAGAGCAATAACACGCGAACGTGACTCAAAACCAAAACCAATCTCTTGTTTCCCTTTTTTCTCTCTGTCTGTCTGCTGTTCCTCTCAGCGTATGATCACAGCACTGAAAGAGTCTGCATGCACATCTCCTAATGTGGTCTGTCTGATGCACAGAAACTGCTCTTTTTTATAGTACTAGGCTTAGTCTTTCCACACACATGCACAAATACAGATCTCTCTATTGGCTGTATGTTCATGTTCAGAAAGTCTGGCCTTGTAACACATTATGCACTTTTATTTTTTTAAGATAACACAATATGGGAGGTAATGAGGCTTGTGTGACTTTAACTGTCACCTGTTAATCATATTATCACATTTCTGGCCTGTTTGACTGACTAGCCTACCATGTATTTACTGGATAAGAGCTCAAAAGTCTCCAAACATTTGACGTGTACAGACAGTTTATGAATGTATCATTTAACAATAGCAAAATACGAAGATTCAAAAATGATATAGGCCTATTATATTTGTCTTTACATTTACATAAAATAGTTACAAGCCTACCAAAATTTCTTTAAAACCCCTTTTCATTATTGTAGAAAGTACAAATTGTATTATTATTTTATTTTAACTTGCATTTATGTCAATCTTTCGACATGCAAAGTGCTAAAAACAGCAGACATCGAATGTCAGTGAAAGCTGCTCACTGATTGGACAAAAGGATCACCTTACAGCAGCGACTCGAAGAGAAGAGAGCGGCGCGCTGATTGGTCAATGTTATCACCTCACAGCAGGCACAATGCGTCATGAATGCTGGTCGCTGATTGGTCAGGAGGATCACCTCACAGCTGTCACTCAAAGCGGTACCTGCAAGAGCCCAAAATAACACAAACTATCAGCGCCCGCCCACAACTTATCGGGTCTCTTTCAGTTTCTTCTAACACGCGTATAATTCAAAATATTCCTTTACTAATCGCGGTCTAATGTCATGTGAAACGTGGGATGTGACTTCCGAGCGTGAATTAATATAAAATTAACCCGACGAGAAGTAATTTTCACCGATTGGCTGATCGGCGTCTTTCCTCAGCACGTTTTTTTTTTCAGCCTATGTGACGTCACTCGTATCGATCCGCTAAGACATGGAATATGAATATGACAGAGAGAATATGAACGCATGAATGTTACTGTGTTTGTCCTTCACTCGTCTGTAAACACGATGAGCTGAACGGGGCTTAACTGGAGGTGAGAGAGACTATACTGTAATCTTATTCATTCTGTTTATGTGTGTAATATGTCACCCTACATCAAGTTATTGATGTTTTGGGATGTTTTATGAAACTGAAATTGTTATGTTAACATTCTTAAGTGATGTCTGTCAACATTGTTTTGATAACTCTGATTACATAACTGATGACAGCTGTTGATGGGTCATTATTTTCCTTTACACTTAAATTCAGAGCTAATATTGTATCACATTTATTATGTTTTGATGGCTCATATCTGCTACAAGATATTATGAGAAGCTACAATATAATTGAATAAAATTTTTAGAAATTATTCTATAATATATATGTAATCTTAAATAATAAACATTAAATAATAAACAATAATATTACATATATATTATTCTATAATGTATATGTAATATTAAATAATAAACATTAAATAATAAACAATAATATATATAAATAAATAATACAATCATAATTTTATATTATGATATAATGATAAAATAGTGTTATTATATTATTACTATAATGCTTGATGCTGTGTTCTTGTTATCTTCTTGTACAGTGACCTTGAGCTTGGGAAAGGTGCTTTATAGATAAAACTTATTTATTATTATAATAAATATGAAATTATTTAATATAAATAACTGCTATGTGCTGCTGAAGAGATTATCAGACAGATCTCTCTCTCTCTCTCTCTCTCTCTCTCTCTCTCTCTCTCTCTCTCTCTCTCTCTCTCTCTCTCTCTCTCTCTCTCTCTCTGTCCTCTGAGTCTGACCTTTTTGCTTGTGAAGGATAATTTTGATTAATGTGGTAAATTATCAGCCTAGGGCTCAAATGGTTCACTTCTGGATTGAAGTGAGAAACCGATGGCTTTAAGGTCCTCTTCTTCTCTGTATATTACCGGAATAATCTGTTCGTTTAACTCAGCTGGCATGTCTGGGGCTGACTGACATTATTCACTTATGGAGGAATATGAAACCAGGAGAAGTACAGCAGCGATAATAATAACACTGAACAGATTCTGACATCTGATCCTCCAGTGGCGTTTGACAGACATACTGTATGTTCATTATTAGTGTCTGTAAGTGTGTATGTTTGTCATGGCACCGTCAGATCATTGACTTTTGTGATCAGCTGAGGACTAAACGTTTCATATCGTCCAGAGACTCTTTGATAAAAGCATCATGTGTGTTTGATCAAGTTAGAGTGGAAAACAACTGGATAGCAATTCCAAAAAAATATAATAATTCACTTTGTTTGACTGGCAAATCGATAGGATTTAAGAAATTAAAATCATGAATCAGATTTCGACATCATTCATTAGGCTAATTCAATTAAATTCACATTTATTTGTATAGCGTAGCTGCTATTCATAACATTTCAAGCAATAGATAGTCATGTGCATTCGATCTGATGTAACTGGGTTGAAAAGTTATGAGATGCATTATGTGAATGTTTGGCTAAAGAGATGCTAAAGAGATGATTTTGTGGTCCAGGGTCACATATGTATTATTTGATTAAATTAGGGCTTATTTTGTTTGTTTTATATAGAGGGTTTGGTTATTCAGAACAATAAGAGACTATTAACTACAATTCTTACTTTTTATTATAGAAATGTGTCATTACATGTCTACAAATGTATAAAATTGATTCAAGATCAGGTAAAAATCATATAGACTAGGGCTGGGCAACTCTGGCCCTCCGTATCCACTGTCCTTTAGCTTTAACCATAAACAAACACACACCGAACAAGCTAATTAGTCTTCACTATTAGAAAGCTACAGGCGGGTGAGATTCACCATGGTTGAAACTCTGCAGGAAATTGGATTTCGAGGGTCAGAGTTGCCCAGCCTTGATATAGACTTGAAGCCTACAGTTAATGGGTTCACATAGATCATTGACATTTCGAAAACATCTCAAATGACGTAACAAAGCCTCATTTACTGAAATCGCATCACTTTGGCAGTTTGACAGGTGCTCTGAATCACTGGTTCAGAAAAAGATGATTCGCAAATGATTCATTTATTCATACAAGTGCCTTTAGAGCATTGCTTATGTGATTGCTAGGATGTTTTGGGTGTTCATGGCAAAAACGTCCACCTTAAATGTCTATGACATTCTGTTCTCTTCTGCAATGTAATTCTGAAAGTACTTTAATATGAGAAAATTGCAGGTTCCATTAATGACATTTCTCCTCCTTTCTCCATGTAGACTCAGACCATGAATTACGTGGGTCAGTTGGCAGGCCAGGTGTTCGTGCAGGTGAAGGAACTCTACATGGGTCTGAATCCCGCCACGCTGTCCGGCTGCATCGATGTGATCGTTGTCCGACAGCCGGATGGAGCTCTGATCTGCTCTCCATTTCACGTGCGCTTTGGAAAGATGGGTGTCCTGAGATCACGAGAGAAAGTGGTGAGTGGTACCAGGATACATTTGTGATATGTTGTCTGACCTCCCCTATGATATTTGGTCGGTCCATAATGACTTATCTTCTCTCTTTCTTGTCAATCAGGTGGACATTGAGATCAATGGGGAACCTGTGAATTTGCACATGAAGTTAGGCGAGAATGGTGAAGCGTTTTTTGTCAAGGAGACGAAAGACAATCAGGTGCAGAACAACAGAGAAACATGCAAACGCTCACCAATATTCATGCTTGATTCCTTTTTAAAGCTTTGGTCACACTAGACTTTGTGATCATTCACTTCTATTAATAGTGAGCGTCGGAGACCAGAAAATGCAAAATTGGTGACCTCTGACCTGTGAATTCACATGGAACAAAGATATTTGAACAGTAGAAGATCTATCAGAGAAGCTTATACATAATGCTGCATGGTTTTCAGTGCAATGATTCTAGAACACTGGAACACTTTTAGAATTTAGAATACTTTAGAAGTAAAATTCTAAAAAGAAACAGAACAGTTCTAGAACAGTACAATGATTTTAGAACGAATCATTATTTTGGAACAGATTAGTGTTCAGAATGGGATCATATGGAATGAAATACAGGAAGTAAATATAGGAAGTGTGGTGAGACCACTGTAAATGTGACACTTGTTTTTGAGAATCAGAAATTGTGGTTCTGAGATCAGCTGTGGGAACATCTTGTTTTTATTCCTACACAATCTTATTTTCATCACTTCATCTCTATTGCTCTCATCTAATACTTCTGATTATTACACTGCACACTTTACATTTAACAATATTATGTGACCTCATTCAGAGCCAAAACAAACGTATTATTGATGTCTGTTTATAGCTCACAGCTGAGTTTACAGTACACACTTGTTTGATCAGATCTCAGATTAACTTTCTTTTCTGATGATTCCTACAGGAAGTGATTCCTCCTTACCTGGCCACATCTCCCATTCCGTCCGACGGGGGTTTTCTGGTGGGCTCCTGCACTGAGAATGGAATGATGAAGAAGAGGAGGAAGAGGAGAAGGAAGTGCAGGTTGGAGGATGTCAAGAGGGAGGAGAGTGTGGTGTTCTCAGAGGAGGAACTGTTCAACATGGACATCAATGACAGCGAGCAGCCCGGTCAGAACAGGTCGGCTGATCTTTTAAGCCTTTTTAGACCGAATACATAAATCTCAAAATGAAGTTACTATTTTAAGAATACCAACACAGGTATCTTATGTTTCTATGTGTGTAGAGAACTGCCGAATGGAGGTTCATCCACTGGAAACAAGCAAAACACAACTTATGCTCGCTCAGATGGAGAGTGGACTCCTGTTCACAGGTAAAGCCCAAACACACACACACACACACACACACACACACACACACACACACACACACACACACACTAAAATTGAGTTTTAAATCCCTCAAGTTAATTTAGGCATCACAACATTATAATGTACAGTATGAAAAATTGTATTACATTTAACAGTGTTATTAAATTATTAGTGCTAAAAATATATTTATAATATTGGCAGATTAAATTTTTGTATAAAAATCGATTAAATTAAAAAACAGATATTTCGGGCACCATATATAAATAATATATAACTATATAATAATTAAAAAACAGATATTTCGGGCACCATATATAAATAATATATAACTATACAATAATTAAAAAACAGATATTTCGGGCACCATATATAAATAATATATAACTATACAATAATTAAAAAACAGATATTTCGGGCACCATATATAAATAATATATAACTATACAATAATTAAAAAACAGATATTTCGGGCACCATATATAAATAATATACAAAAAAAGGATTTCTATTCAAAATAAATGCTTTTGAACTTTCTATCTGAAAAAATAAATGGGTGGAAAATCAGTGTTTACACAAAAATTAAGCAGTACAACTGTTTTCAACATTAATAATAATCACAAATGTTTCTTGAGCAGCAAATCAGCAAATTATATGGCTTACAGCTTATGAAAACCCCAAATTCAAAATTAGAATATTGTGAAAAGGTTTTCATAAGCTGTAAGTCATAATCATCAAAATTATAACAAATAAAGGCTTGAAATATCTCACTTTGCATGTAATGAGTCTATATAATATATTAGTTTCACCTTTTAAGTTGAATTACTGAAATAAATGAACTTTTGCACGATTTTTTTCAAATTTTTCAAATATTCGATATTCAAAAATCACCTGTATATTTTTTCTTATTATGTCCTCTCTTTTTCTCTCCAGTCCTAATGTGTCTCGTTCCTGCACCCCTAAGAGTGACTCTGAACTGCTTTGTAAAGGCCAGCAGGAGGATTCGGACATGTTGTGGTCCTGGGGGGAGTTACCACAAGTTGCCAAGGTCAGAATTATCCTAAAATCCAGCTCACTGACACATTAACCCAACTAACAGAAACTACACCGTCAATGTGATTCGAAAGACCCCTCAATTTATTAAACTCATACTTCCCTCATAATAAAAATGTATTTACAGCCATCGTTTCTGTCAGCGAAACCAAACCCCCTGCCTGCGTGCCCACTGTCAATCCCAGTCTCTGACAACACACATTTCAGAGTCATCCCTGAGACTGCCGCCCATTACCGTGACAGCAACAGGACATTACATGCTGATGGCCAATCAAACAAAGCGAAAGAGTTTGAAAAGCAGGATGTGACACCAGCAGCCTGCGTGATGTCTGAGGTTGAGGGGGGAGGAGCAAATACTGGACCCCGCCCAGAAAATAAGACTAAAAGAAAAGGTTATTTACTGCATAATTTTGGGGTTAAAAATTGAGTTAGCCTTGTTTTTGTGTATTACTTAATTTATGGTGTTTTGTGTGTACTCATGCAGATAAGAAAAGTCGCCATCTGGGTTCTGATGGCGTGTATTTGGATGATATAAAGGATTTGGAGCCGGAGGTGGCGGCACTTTACTTCCCTAAAAGGTGTGTCATCCTAATTTCACCTCTCTATACGGCTGTATTAACCCTGTAAAGCCTGACATATGAAATAATAGTTAAAATCTATTTTTTAAATGGAACAGTATGGAACCTTTAGACAAAATATTTTTTAAAAGATTGTTTTTTGTATAATGTAAGTTTTGAGGATCATATTTGATGCATCAGGCTTTTATAGCTCACATAGTATGATGTAATTAGAATATGGAGCTCATACTCAAGGAGGAACATTTTATTCAGAGGCCCAATCTGAGAAAAAACTTGGTGCATATGTCCAAAAAGAAAGATGAAATTTGGATAGCTTGTAATGTAATTCAATGAGATCTTTAAAAAGGTATAGAGTTGCATATAAATATCAGCTGTTACTCTGTATCTCCTAATAATGTCTTAGTAAGATGATATTTATATGCTTAGTTTTATGATCAAAGTTATGTTTTTATTGTAGGTGGGCAAAGCATAATGCAATGCAACACAATGACGATTGAGAGAGTGATAGAATATGATAGAGTCGGCTTGATCAAATATTTGTATGCTAGAATGACTAAGGGTCCTATCTTGCACCCAGCGCAAACGACTTTGTACGCCGACGCACAGCGGACTTTTCCCTCCTTTTCCCTCCACAGGCGCACGTCAGTAAATTAGGGAATGAACTTGCGCTCGCGGGGACGGTTCAGCGAAAAGAGGCGTGTTCCGGCGCAAACGTTCCCTGGCGCTATTTTGCAGTTCTAGAAAACAATTTCGCCACAGACCAGGAGAAACCTAGTCTAAATTCAGTGGCGCGTTATTCAGATGCTATTTTAAGGGCGCATGCTTGGCCATAATGTAACGTGTGCACAACGCCATACACTTTGCTTCTCTCATCTACACAGACGCAGCAGTTCATATTTTTGCAAACCATACATAATTACAAGGAAAAATATTACCACACGAGGGAAATCATTGTGGTGTCCATGAAGATGTGAAAAATAGGCATAAAATAAATAAATAGACAATTGTAGTAATGACGGATCAAACCTGTTTGATCAATAGTGGCGAGACACATCGGTATATAAGGACATCTGACAAAGTGGGTTGTCCGTCAAGAACCAGGAAACTAAATTCTGAAGTCTGCAAAATCACCGTTCCATCATGTAAGTTGCGTGCGCCGGCAAACCCGCCGTTATAATAGCGATCCGCCATGGAACAAGCGCGCCTGCTCTTAAAGGGAATGTGAGAGGACGCTCTGATTGGTTTATTGCACGTTACGCCCAAACCACACCTATGAATAATGAAGCTACTTCAGACCAACACATTTTAGATTTGCGTCGGGCGCAAGAGTCATTTATCCCGCCGGTATAATAGCGACAGTGCCCGGGATCTGCCCACAAAGTTACTTGCGTTTCGCGTTTGATACTTGCATTTCAGATCGTTAAAAAAGGGCCCTAAGACTGCTTATATCAACAATGAAACATTGCTTGTTTTATGTGTTTTCTCAGTGGTTCAGAGCGTTCCGGTGTCCGCAGTGTGACCGTGTCTCCTCAGTCTATGTGCAGCTCAGGAGCAGACAGCGGAGTGGACAGTTACGACCTTCCCACTATGGCCATCTCTCTCTGTGGAGGCCTCTCAGAAAACCGAGAGATCACTAAAGGTGCACAGACTCGCTCACAAACAGCACTGCACATTAATTATGTACAACAGGAGTCAGGACTACTTGCTTGAAATGCATTCAGGACTGCATTTGCGTACGTGCGTAGCGTACTGTATCTGTCTGGTTTTAATGTTTATGCATTATTATTGATTTACTGTCCTCTCTCTCTCATTCAGAGCATTTCCAGCAGAAGTCTGTGTCTTTTCAGCAGTTTGCTGATAATCCATCCATCATTGATGACCCTAATCTGGTGGTGAAGATAGGCTCTAAGTGAGGTTCACATTACTGTAATCGATTCTCATCTCATTTGTCTTGGACTAAAATAACAGCTGCTATTTTTGCAGGTATTATAACTGGAGCACTGCTGCTCCTATTATGCTGGCTATGCAAGCCTTCCAGAAACCATTGCCTAAGGTACACACACACACACACACACACACACACACACACTTGGAACATAACATTTGGAAGTCCAAATAATTTTAGCAAATCAATTAATTCAGATGTTTTATTTCAGTGAACTTGTTCAAACAACTGATTCGCTGATTAATTTGACTCACTCAATAGTTCTCCCAGAAGTCCCTGTGCAGCATTTTATGGCTGTTTTTGTATTAAAATAAATATTTAGTTAATACTGGTATCACTTATATAAATTATTAAATCACTTAAAAAATGATGGACAATACAGATAAACTGATTATTTAATGCAATAAATAAAATAAATAAATAAAATGAAAATGGATATTCACTTTGAGATTTTGATTTAAAAAAAAAGACAATTTAAAAGCCATGACATGATTTTTTATTATTATTTTGATATGTTCCAAGTATTACAAATATGGGAAATGTCAGTGCATGCACTATGAAATAGTCTGAGTCTAATATTGTCTGATAACGTATATAAAAAAAATCAAATAAAAGATACAAATATTTAGCAACACAAGTTTTCAACGTTGATAATAATAAGAAATGTTTCTTGAGCAGCAAATTGGAATGATTTCTGAAGGATCATGTGATATTTTTACAGTATATTTGATCAAATAAATGCAGCATTGGCGAGCATAAGAGACTTCTTTCAAAAACATTAAAAAATCTTACCAAACCCAAACTTTTGAAAAGTATATTGCAACTGCAAATGACGCTTGTAGTTTGACAATGACATATGTAAGATGACTCGCGATGATGCTATTATCAAGTTTTATCATCTGTTCTCTTGTCCTGTGTATCACCTCCCTGTGTGTGTGTGTGTGTGTGTGTGTGTGTGTGTGTGTGTGTGTGTGTGTGTGTGTGTGTGTGTGTGTGTGTGTGTGTGTGTGTGTATGTGTGTGTGTTAGTTTGCAGGGCTCAGTCATGTGTGTTCTGGGCTGGAGTTTGTTTTCTGTCACCTGCTTAATTTCTTTTGTTCCTCAGTTCGTTGCACTAGTTTTTATCAATCATCTTCCCTGCATGAGAGTCCAGCATGCATTTAATTCTTTGTGCCTTCAGTTTCTGAGAGTTTATTTTGAGTTTTTCGGTGGTTTAGCATTACGCTTGTGTGCATGTCCCTCACAGGCCACCGTAGAGAGACTTATAAAGGAGAAGATGCCCAGAAACCGAGGAAGATGGTGGTTTTCATGGCGAGGAAGAACAAACAGTGCCAAACCGGTACGCAGTCAAATTTGTACACACACCATCACCATGAGCTTTGTTTCAAATGACCCACTGGATGTTGACTTTCAGTTTTGTGACTTTGTGTTTGCAGGATTCAGTCTCAAGCGGTTCAGCCTGTGCGGCGGGAGACGAGACCATCAAGAACAGGTTCAGATCTGATGGATCCATCATACGCTTTCATCTGCAATTATATTGCAGTCTGTAATCATTCATACGTTTAACAAAGTGTTTGTTGACAGACGGAAAGACGAGTCCTCTTCCAGCGACGAAGATCACTTATCTGCCAAACAAACCCCTGTACCCGTTCACACAGACTCCGTCCCTGCTGGAGGAGGCGTGTCCTATCAGAAGACTCTCCGCCTTTCTTCAGAACAACTCGTAAGATTAAAGGGATAGTTCACCAAAAAAAGAAAAATCTCTCATAATTTACAAACTCATGCCATCCCGATGTATATGACTTTCTTTCTTCGCATATACACAAACAAATATTTTTAGGAAAATAAACAGTCTCTGTGATAATAATACAAGTGAATGGGTGCTGCTCAGATGATGCTTGAAAAACCACACACAGTGATTGTGAGGGTAATCCATCACTTTTTACTTATTATTTTACTATTACGTACTATTACATACATGTTTCTTACACACACCTATAATTTCATCCACTGGGGTCGTATGGATTACTGTCATGATTGCTATGTGTGGTTTTTCAAGCGTCAACCGAACAGCACCCCTTTACTAGCATTATATAGACTGATAATATAGATTATTATTATTATATAGACTGATTATTTTCCTAAAAATCGGAAGAAAGAAAGTCTTATGCATCGTGGATGGCATGTGTGTGAGTAAATGATGAGATAATTTTTATTTTTAGGTGAACTATCCCTTTAAGAAACAAACTAACTAACATTATATGTGGACTTCTGGTGAAAAATAATAATCATATGATTATTTTAGGGCTGTCAAAAGATTAATCGTGATGAATCGCATCCAAAATAAAAGTTTGTGTTTACATAATATATGTGTGTGTACTGTGCATAATTATTTATATATATAAAAACACACAATCATGTATATATTTAAGAAAAATTGGTTATATTTATATATAACATATTTATATATAATATAAATTATATAAATGTATATACAGTATATAAATGCAAATATTTATTAAATACATACATGAATGTGTGTGTATTTATACATAATAATTATACACAGTACACACACATATATTATGTAAACACAAACTTTTATTTTGGAATGGATGCGATTAATCGCGATTAATCTTATGACAGCCCTAGATTCTTTATTTTATAATTTAATACAATTTTTACAAGCTCAAAATGAGTGTTATCTTTTGGTAAATTTGAACAGATTTAATGTCACACTAAATACTACTATAAAACGATTAAATTTGAGTCCAAAACAGTAATAAACAGCATTACTTTGCTATAAGACAGAAGACTTGTAATTTCATGCAGAATTTGAATCAGTGACTCATTCAGAAGAATTAATCAGACTTTTCAAAACTACATATGAGAACAGGGCAGTTTAGAAGATGGTGAATTGCACACACTCACACCCCAACATTGATTGTGACAGAGTGTGTGTGTGTGTGTGTCTGCTGTAGGTCAGTCTGCAGCTAAAGGACGGTCTTAATGACGTGGTGTTCAGCGTGACGACTCAGTATCAGGGCACATGCCGCTGTGAGGGAACCATCTACCTGTGGAACTGGGATGATAAAATCATCATCTCAGACATCGATGGCACAATCACCAGGTGCATAATCATGAACATAATCGTAATCTTACACAATAATACATCAAACCGCTTTAACTTAATGTTCTTCTTGCATAGGTCAGATAAGTTGGGGCATATTTTGCCCACACTGGGTAAAGACTGGACCCATCAGGGCATCGCACGTCTGTATCATAACGTCAGCCAGTAAGAGACCACAACTGTTTCTCTGATTCTCTGCTATATCATCAGGATGAAGATTGAAATACTTGTGTATGCTTTACAGGAATGGTTATAAGTTTCTGTATTGCTCAGCGAGGGCGATCGGTATGGCTAACATGACACGGGGTTACCTGCACTGGGTCAACGAGAGAGGAACCATGTTACCACAGGGACCCGTTTTACTGAGTCCCAGCAGCCTGTTTTCAGCATTGCACAGGTGATTACACACACTCACACACACTGCTTCATTCACTACATACAGGTGAAACTCGAAACTCGTGCAAAAGTTAATTTATTTCAGTAATTCACCTTAAAAGATGAAACTAATATGTTATATAGACTCATTATTGCAAAGTGAGATATTTTAAGCCTTTATTTGTTATAATTTTGATGATTATGGCTTACAGCTTATGAAAACCTTTTCACAATATTCTAATTTTGAATTTGGGGTTTTCATAAGCTGTAAGCCATAATCATCAAAATTATAAAAAATAAAGGCTTGAAATATCTCACTTTGCATGTAATGAGTCTATATAATATATTAGTTTCACCTTTTAAGGTGAATTACTGAAATAAATGAACTTTTGCACGATATTCAAAATGTTCCAGTTTCACCTGTATCTGAAGACATCTCATTGACTTCTTTTGCTTTTACATTAAGCTTATTCCATCAGGTATTCAATTAAAAATAAAACACTTAAAACTAAAATTCTTTATTTCCAGGGTTGTCTTAAATTCAGTTTGATCAAATTTAAGGTCATAAACAGTCTTAAATATCTTTAAAAAAAACTTAAATATCATTTTTCAATTTTGGGGATAGAAAAACAGGAATCACGACATGGCCTAATATGATTATTAAACTTCAAAATGCAATGATTTAATTAAATAAATGGGAGCGCAGCGCGTTCAAAGTCACTGTCACACGGCACTGTTCTGGCTTCAGAACAGTACGCAATCAATACTGTTAATGTTTTTCTTATGATCTACTGTTGATGAATTGTGACTGTTTAATTTATGTTTTTTATTTTGTAATATGTTGTAGATGTTTGTAAGAGTGCATATTTCGGCTGCGTCTGAAAACTTTGATAGCTGACTTGTTGCCTTATCAGGCAATGACTTTGTAGGCAGCGTTTACGCACGAAGTTACCTCACGATACTAACTTCTGAGGCAGAGTAACGGTTTAATGATCTACAGCAAAATAGAGAGAGCTTTAGTGAAAATTAAGCACATATTTAATTACTACAATAGTAAAACGTTTGTCAAAAACATACATTTACACACAAACTGACCAACAACCGCAACTTTCAGACGCCATCTTTATTTTTCATCTTAACTGTCACAGAATGGAACGCACAGGATTGTGGGATATCAAAGGCAGCGAGGGATACATCTATCCTGCCTTCAAAAATCGATCATATGATGAAGGTATCTCAGGAGACAGGAAGTGACACTTACATTGGATTCGGACGTGCTTTGGATTTGAAGGCAGCATTTTTAAGCAGCCAGCATCTCCCTCATCTTTTTCAATGAGCAGCTGGAAGTAGTAAACTTGAGCATATCCATTTCAAAATAAGGGTCCCAGTGTATTTTAGGCATATTTATAATCAAAAGTAACGCATTATCCATAAAATATTATCAGTATTTTGGTTACAAACACATTCAACATATATATTATTGGCACAATAATCTTTTTTTAATGCCTTTCTATAAATGCATTATAATTATATCAGCAAAATTCAATATCAATCATTTATATGTATGCATATAATTGTACATAAACTAGTTTCAATGCATGTAGAAATTGAAGAAGATTGCAGTTACCCTGTTTCAGTGTTATTTTAGTTTAATTACAATTTTATTTTGAATTAGATTTTAATATATTTTTTATATTAGTAAAAAAAATTGTTTTTTTTTATTTATTAGTTTTTATGTTTTTATTTATTTATTTTAAATATGGCTATTCAGCTTTTATTTTAGTTTTAGTTAGTTTTATTTTTTATTAATTTCCAGTTCATAATTTTAGTTTCAACTTAAACTTATTTTAGTTTATTGGCAAGGAAAAATTTCTCATTTAATTTTTTTCAAATAACATGTATAATACATTTTATGCTTCAGCTTCATGTCAATTAACCGAAATATTTTTAGATAGTTTTAATTTTAGTTAATGATAATAACCTCAGCCTGTTTTGATTAAGCAAAAGAACCTGCGATGCATGATTTACTTTGAGATTGTAAGTATTTGTTCTGCATGGACATACAGTATTGATTATATTTATGCAAACCCAAATAAAGGACCTCTGCATAACAAATTTAAGTGTCACTGCAGGGTGTCTTGAAATGTTCCTCTCAACAAAAACATATGCACATACACACTCTCTCTCTCTGCTTTTCAGGGAGGTGATCGAGAAGAGGCCGGAGAAGTTCAAGGTGGCGTGCTTGACAGATATTAAGAATCTGTTCCTCCCAAACACAGAGCCCTTCTACGCAGCGTTCGGGAACAGAGACACCGTGAGTGAACACGAGAGAGACGACGAGAATGCAAGAAATTGGTTCATTGGTCATCATATCAGCCATCATAAACATAATTATTAGCTAACTTATCAGTCAAACTGGTTTGCATCATAAAGATGCCTGTAGGTGATCTGTGACGTGTAGTTTTGTAATGTGTGTTTTGTAATGTGTCTGTAGGATGTGTTTTCCTATAAGGAGGTGGGTGTTCCCTTAAACAGAATCTTCACTGTCAATCCTAAAGGAGAACTGATCCAGGAACATGCCAAGACCAACATCTCATCGTGAGTACACACACTACTGACCCGCGTTTGGGGAAGCTCCTTTAAAACTGGTGTGTCAAGATACGAGCTACTCATGAAAAAAAAAAAAAAAAAAGGAAAAGTTATCTATACTAGAAGCTACTAACAAAAAGTAGTGAACTGTCTCGCTGGGCAGGGAATGCGGATGTTATAGCTTTTTATACTGGGCACAGGGGATCCCAGAGGTTTTTTTCAGCTCAACCCCTTGACGTAAAATATTTACTTAAATTAAAACTTAACTTAAAATCTCAGGGGTAATTTAAGGACACTCATATATTTCACGGTTCTTTGATGACTGTCACATGACATTCAAGTAAGCATAAAATATTTCATCTTTTTTATATATTTTTTTGTTTTATTTGTAAAATATTTAAATGAAATTATTATTAGTAGTTTTTAACGAATTAAAACAATTATATATTATAAAAAACTGTTGCAAGTTGTAAAGTAACAATTTATATTTTATAATAATTATAACAATAACTTCATTTTACACTACAAGTTACAATACTAAAGTTTATGTCTTTAATTCTTTACTTTTAAATGCTTAAACCCTAGAGCTTACAACATTTCAAATCCTCTAGCTTCTATTTTGGTGAAATACTGGTGAAATGATGTAAAGTTACCGTAATTATGATATATTTGAACTTTTAAAAAGTGTTCACGTCCTCGTAGAGATCGTAATTGCAACTTGTAAGCTGGGAATTTTCCGAAAGCTCCTACTTGTACCACCTGACCCCTGCAGATTTGTTTAGGCATTGATAGTGTTGTCATATAAATAAACGCTAAAAGCACAGAGTAAAACGTCACGTGTTGTCATCATGAAATGACAGTAAATGCAGCATAAAAATCTTCTGTCCACAAATTTTTTTAAATTACGCAAATATAAATAAATAGAACCTAGCATACATTGCGTAGCCAGAAAATAAATCAGTGAAATGTTATTTTAAGTGGGTCATTTACAGTAAATAAAGCATCCAAACAAACCAATTCACTAAAAAGAATAAATGCTTGATATGAGAGAGAGCGCATAAGATGAGATGTTTGATTATTACCTCAGTTTGCTGGTGTGTAAAGCTGTGCACACAATACACTGTGTGACAAAAACAACACTGTAGCACACACTACACCACTACTATTTCTGGGAAAACTACTTTGTTATGAAAACAGCTGACCTACAGTAGTCACATCACTGATACATGTAGTTAAGACAGTTGTGTTGCTGCTTTCATCAGTTACTCCCTCAGTTAGCACTGCTACTGACTGTGTGTCTGTGTGATGAATATGAATAAGTGTGTCAGCTGTGGTTTACCTGTGCAGGTACGTGCGTCTGGGCGAGGTGGTGGATCACGTCTTCCCGCTCCTGAAGCGCAGTAGTTCGTGTGACTTCCCCTGCAGTGACACCTTCAGCCAGTTCACCTTCTGGAGAGAACAGCTCCCCCTGGTGGACGGGCAGATATCGAGCACTGTCAACACCGCTCGCTGAACAGCTGCACGGATCGACTCACCACATCACGTGTGGACGCAGAAATACAACAGACACAGGCTAAGAACCAAAACTGAACATACGGAAATCAGTGCAAATCACTCGCAAAATTCATGTGTGGGTCTGGACCTCGGAAAAAATGCACTTTCTTTCAAAAATGTCATTTGTGATTTTTTTATTTTTTTTATTTTTTTTTATTTACCTTTTCAGTTTTGCTTGTGATCACAAGCTTTGTGTTGAAAAGCATCTGTTAATATATAAATGAAACTGAATAATGTTACATTTCACACAATTCGAAAATGTCCGGGTCACATTTCACTCCAAAATCTTTATTTTGCAAAAATAAAGTTAAAATTATATATATATGTATATGTATGTGTGTGTGTGCTATATATATATAGCATTTTGTGACAATTACCCACATTTATTTATTTACTATAATGTTAATGGTTAAAAAACACAGTTCATTTTCTTTATGCAAAATATGACCCAGACGTTTCTTGACAGTTTCTGAGATTTACTCTTTTATTCTCTGAGAAATTAAAAAACAGCGAAGGAGAGAATATAGGATATGTTACATTTCTTTATTTTTGAATGGATATCATTGAACTCTTACTTGGTAGCTTTTTGTTAATGTATACTTAGTAATAATTTATCTGTATGATTATTTTTTAAACGTTCTTCTGCGGTCATATCATATTACAGCCGTATTCTGATATTCCTGCCTTCATATGTTTTTAACCAGCACTTTATGTGTTAAATTAAGAAAGATATGCTGTTATATGTTCTTATGAATTAATAATCATAACCCTGCTCTTCCATTTTATTATGGTTTCAATGAGGTTTAAAGTTTTAGATATTTAGGTTATGAGACAGACAAACTAAAATTAGTTTAAATATATGATATATATGTAGCATGATGCTGATGATATTTTTTGCACTTTTATTGAAAATTATTTTCAGTTATTAGTTCCAATGGGAGTTTTTGGTGTTTTTTCTTCTGATTTTCTTTCAGTGAAAGAGCAGTTGTTCAGATTCTCAGGTGATTCTTCTTTGAAGGAAAATTCATCTGTTTCGATCTTCAATAAAATACTGCAGGAAATATACCGTGTAATTTGTCATTTAATGCCTCGGTTTATTTAATTTATCGATAAATTAATATATCTGAGGTTTGAACAGTAAATGTGTATTACCTTCCAGGTGCTGAAATTCTTCACCGTAATATCAGAATGAACTAAAACCAGGTCAAAACACAATGACATATGTGATCTTCCAAAGTAAACGTTTGAAAGTGTTTTATATCTATTTTAGTTCCTTTTATAACTGTTTTAATTTTTCTTGCTTTTATTTTGTGATTATTTTAATTCCTTTCTAAACACTTTGAATGACCATAGTGTTTGAAATGAGCTATAAATAAACTTGCCTTGCCTAAAGCTCATCAATAATAAAATAGCATTCTCATTCATTCATTCATATGTACGTTTTTTTCCTAACAAAATGATAATTAAAATTTTGATACTTTCACGAATGAGGAAATAAAATTACATTTGAGCATTTGATTTATCATTTGAGCAGCCATATTGAGAGTTTGATTTATTATTTAATAATTTGAGCATTTGGTTTAACATTTGAGCAGATGTTTTGAAACTTTGATTTATTATTTTATATTTTTAAGCATTCGAATTTTGTTAGGAAAAAACTTCCATACATTCATTCATATATGTTATAAAAAATAATGTTCATAGTATTATTTCGTTCATTTGTGTAATAAAAACCAGATAAAAACTGATTATCTTTGAGAGATTGCTTAAAGCTGGAGATTATTGGGGGTGACAGGTCACGCGCCAGGAGGCGTTCCCGCGGTGCGCGCGCTTATTGGTTCTGGGCTCCGGTGCGAATGTCGTTCGGTGCATTCAGTAACCGACTCAGAGAAGGGGAAGAAGAAGAACACCTGCTTCTGCGTTGGACATGGAGCGCTTGGTACGAACATGATCTCTCTGTTGTTATGTTTATATATTTATTTGGTCCGGATGTGCATTATAATACTGTGTAGTGTCAGTGTGTACACAACGCACCAAAAACTATATCGCTCTCACTATAATCAACGAAGTACGCTTGGAGTGTAACGTTACATTGCTTCGGTGATTATTATAATAGCCATCTAATTATGTTTTTGTGACTTTGCTGTATGAACTCGGTGTGAAAAGTGTTTTGTTTCGCTTTCTTTATTGAAAAAAAAAACGGAAAACGTTAAACAACTAACGTTAGCAAAACAAAAATACGCAGGACGCGCTCCTTCAAAATAATTCACATTTCTCAATTGAAAATATATCATTTTATAATTTAGGTAAATCTTTTATCAGCTTTTAGAGGTTATTGTTATAATTTTTGGTGAAGAAAAAATAGTTTACCTCAGAAAATCTGTTCTCCACAACAGTTTTTTTTTTTTGTGATCATTTTGCACACGTGTGTATTTTCATTGGAAATTTAACTATTTAACCCCCATTTCCTTTAATAAATCAATTTTACACTAGGTGCACAAAAATAGCTACACTTAGGACCTTAATGTCCCCATTGAAACCTAGATACACACTGACTCATGGGGAGCTAAATTGAGGTCCCCATGAGGGAACAAGCTTATAAATCATACAGAATGAGTTTTCTTTTCTTTTCTTTTATGTAAAAATTAATTTTTCTGTGATGGGTAGGTTTAGGGGTAGGTTTAGTGTAAGGGGAGAGAATATATAGTTTGTACAGTATAAAAACATTACGTCTATGGAGAGTCCCCACAAAGATAGTAAACCAGATGTGTGTGGAAAAAAACTCCAAATCATAAATCCAACCACTGTGTGTTTGCTTTGCTGGAGCTTTGCTGGCATCTAACGGGGAAAATTTGGTACTGCGCCCAAACAAAATTATGTTTGAGAAGTTTTTGAGTTCAACATGTTTTATTAAATATATTTTATATAAAATATTGTTCATAAATACATTTCATAAACTTAAACCTCTATAACTTTTTGTGTCCCTTTTTTAACTTTTTTTTTTTTTTACATGTCTGCTCCAAAGAGTTTTCTGACATGGACATTTTTGTCTCCTAAGTACTTCAGAGTAACTTTTTTAAATCGATGCTCAAGGGTTAATAAAAAGGAGACAAATAACGCCCCACAAACTTTTGATAACTCTTATTCAAATGGTTTTGTCTTCGTATAACAAAAGGCGTTCTGTTGATGTTTCGAGTCAATTTACTTCCATTTAGGTCATTTTTATCAAATAATGTTCATTATTAGCCGTTCAAGTACGCAAAATGCACATAACCTAAATGTAACCAAAATACAATATATAATATATTTAGCTTTCTTGTTGACTGAACAAGCAATATTGTGTGTATTAGAGTGCTGAAGCACTGAGTGCAGAACCTGATGGCTTCTTTGACATTTTGGAGGAGAGGAGGCGGAGCAATGACTTAAGCCACGCCTTGCGGACCTTTAACCCTCAGCCATACCGTGGAGCCACACACATTTCAGCTGCCGCTCTCAAAAGGATGGTGCTTGAATCCCAGTACCTGAGCTACATCATACAGGAGGTGAGAGAGAAAGAGTGATATACAGTAGTTATTAAAGGTACACTGTGTAGTTTAAGTATTTTATTAGCTAAGATCAATGTCTTTATTCAAAGATATGTCCTCATTGGTGTAAAATTACCTCTGCCAATGATCTGACTTCTCTTATCTTTATTTACATGGGGAGGGTAAGTCCAAGGAGGCTTCCATGTCGTTCTGCCATCTTGAAAAACTATAATAGCAGAGAGGGACAAAAAGCACTAGCCTACCTTTTCGTTCAGAGCCAGTGTCACGTGACTGAAGCGGACAAGGAGATCAGTGAGAGGCGCATGTCAGTGTCCCGGCAAATTTGAACGGCTGCACTGCACGGTACTTCATAATCCAGGATCATACTTATGCTGAGCCACAGGAGAACATCATTCACCTCGTCACCAACGTCTACCGTAGTTGCAACACGCATTTGAAAAAGCGAGGCGCTAGAGAGCACTATTCGTTTGAATGCAAAATACAATTTCAACGCTAGATGGGAGAAATTCCTACACAGTGTACCTTTAAATTAAGATGTCATAGCAGTTTTTGTTCACTCTTTCTTGCTCACACTCACAGATCGTGGTTGAGTGCGATGAACCGCGTGAGGCAGTTCTAGAGGAAGCGTCTGCGTTACTGGACGAGATGAGTCAAAACCTTCAGCTGGGAGTCATTCGACTGCTGGCCTTCGCAATGACCAAAGTTGTTAAAAGCTTGTTCAGCTCTATACATGTCAACGAGGACGGACTCACACGAGTTAGTGTTTTCCTGTCCTTTTAAAAATTAATTATATTTAAAAAAAAGGAATGCTTCACTAAATTCTGTTATCATTTAGCTCCAGCAGGCCATTCAGGAGCATCCCGTCATCCTAATGCCCAATCACAGGAGCTACATTGACTTCCTTGTTCTGTCCTACATCATGTTCACTTATGACCTCTCTATCCCCGTCATTGCAGCCGGAATTCGCAAGTATCTACAGATTTTTGTTGTAGTTGTTGGTGGCCAAATCTCACAGTCACATCATGTATTATTAATTTTAAATGCCCAACACTTTAGACAAATGTTTGAAATAACTAACACTTAAAGGTCCCATATTGTATACCTTTCTGAAGTTATATTTTAGGTTTTGATGTCCTTAAGAATATATATTACCAAAAACCATCTCAATATATATTTCACAGCTCCTTCACATGCCTATCTACTTAATATTCATGAGCCTCTCTTCTGATTGGCCTGTTGTTTTCTGAGTGACCCACCATTGCTGGGGGTGGTGAGCGACTGAAGGCGGTGACTGAGTAGTTCTGACATCACATTTATACGGAAGTCACAACGGCTTGTGAAAAGGCACAGCTACTTTATGCAGGCTGTGTGCATTTGTCTGTGTATCGACTGTTTTAAAACTTATATGGTAGTTTCATAATCCCTAGACCTCTGTTATCATGAACAAAGCCAGGGACCTTTCAGTTTTGACAATATGGGACCTTTAAAGCGGTATGGTGGGCATCCCCTCACAGTGGCCACTAAATGCTGTCATGTCAAAACATTAACACAAATCTGCTTAGTGCATCATTAAAGGGCATATTGCAGGTTAGAGTACCCAGTGCGCCAATGTATAGAACAATAATGTAGGTACTAGATTTAAATATAAACATATACTTATAAAACGCTATTTAGGCTTCTGGAGTCGTTTTTGTGAGAAAATTTTACTTCCGCATTTGAAAACCGCCAAACCGGATGTGACGTAGCATGGGGGAGAGCGGTCAAAGTAAACAATAGGAAAGCAATGGATCGCAATGACAGTTCGGACGCTGAGGAAATTGTAGCCTAAATGTTTACTCGTATGACAGACCTCAGCCATATAATTATGAGCCTGATATGAAGCCAAGAGACTCTAGACAGGCCAGGATTAGACAAAACAACGGTCAGAGGAGACGCATTGAGCTGTGGTGTGAGGAGAACAGGGCAGGAGTCGGGTCTCGATGAGAGAACAGTGTTAGCTTATAGATGTATTCACGTTAGCCGACGATATGTATAACACTATGCTCAGATCACAATATTGTAATTATGTGTCAGGCAATAGCAAAGCTAGTATTTAGACCCTTACCTGCATGTGTATGTCAGCCATTAGGAGACAGTTTCCAGAGAAAGAGGGACATTTTAAAGGTTTTGAATGGCCCCACTTGGTGATAATGAATAAAAAAATAATCACAATCACAACTTTCTTACTGTATAAAAGTTTTATATGTAGAAACAGCCAACACAAACATTAAAATTCGGAGTACAGATTGAAAATGAACATTATATTATATTATAATAATAATAAGTGTCGGCTGCAGACTTGCAAGACATTACAAGTTTATGGAGGATACGTTAAAGAAATAAATTAAGACAAGGCACATTTTGTAAAACAAATGTACAATAAGTGATCTATGACGGATCCGTGACCGTCATGTTTCCCACCGGTGGCCGACCCACATGCTGACGGCGGACCGGGCGACCCGATGAAGGAGCCGGGACAGTGTGCACATATCGCCGTCATCATATAACGTAACGTTAACTCATCATATCGCCGGGATTATAATCATGCAGTCTATAGTGAACGCTACACACTACCGCGTTTTTCAAAGCAGACGCAGAAGCGAAGTCCCATCTTGCACAAAACGCACACAAACACGGAAGAAAGCACCATCCTTTTTCTTGTTCGGAAACTTGTGGACTCAATGTTCTGACAGGCCATAATTCACAGTCATTTATCACGATAATTATTCATTGAAATACAATAACCACCGAAAACACACTGAATCACGACCGCTTCAACATAATACCAGCCTATTCTGCACTGAGCGAACGCAGAGCCGGCAAACGACTCCCCATTCTGACGTAATATGACGCGGTGGTGAAAAAAAAGCGCTTTTTCAACACGGTCAAGGAAACTGTCACGTTTTCTACTAAATTTGTGCCCTTATGTCTGGCAAAACAATTTTTAATCATGCATTTACTCTTCATATGGTATTTTCATACAAGGTTATATATTAATTCTGAAAGAAAAAAAACCTGCAATATGCCCTTTAAAGATAAGAACTTGTATTCAGGCTGTGGTAGTAAAATATTTCTCTACTCACTTTCTTCCAAATCTCCACCTTTATTTCTCTAACAGCTCTGATGGGGATGAGGCTGGTTGGTGAGCTCTTTCGACGGTCAGGCGCCTTCTTTATCCGTCGTGCCATTGGCTCAGACAAGCTGTACTGGGCGGTGCTGTCTGAGTATGTCAGAACGATTGTGCGGGTGAGCAGCATGCGTTATTATTTATAAAGAAATGATTGTACACAACCATTCAAAGGTTTAGGGTCGGGAAGATTTTTAATGATTTTAAAAGAAGTCTCTTTTGCTCACCAAGGCTGAATTTATTTGAACAAAAAATACAGTATAAACAGTAATATTGTGAAATATTATTAAACCTTAATAGAACTGTTTTATATTTGAATATATTTTTAAATGTAATTTATTCCTGTGATCAAAGCCGAATTTTCATCATTACTCCAGTCTTCAGTGTCACATGACCTGCCCATGTCACATGTCTTCAGCATCTAATATGCTGATTTGATGCCCAAGAAACATTTAATAATATCATCAGTATTGAAAAACATTGTGCTGCGTGATATATATATATATATATATGATACCGGGACACATTTTTCCAGGATTCTTTGATGACTAGAAAGTTTGAAAGAACAGCAACTTTTGCAGCATTATTAATGTATTTATCCTCACTTTTCATCAATTTAATGCATCCTTGCTGTAGCCTGGCAAGCCAGACCCACATCAAGATGTTAGGTCTGGGAACTCACCGTTGGGATGGCTCAATCCGAGGGGCGGGATTGGGATAGACGGTTGTCTTTCAAATTCCCTCTGCACGCAATAGGATAGCGCTACAACCAACCTGAGCAACGAAGAAGGTGACGTAGTCAGAGCGGCAAAACTCCGAACACTTCTTCCTTTTTTAAGAATGACTTCAGTGCCGTTCTTTTCTCAAAGAAAAGCTTAACTCCAAGTCCTCCAGAGTCACGGCCAAAGCCGAGCAGCAGCCGCCATTCTTTGTTTTCAAGTAGCAGGGATTCGTCTCAACTCTTTCGTCATTATGTTAAACCAGCCCGCCGACTCTATACACGATGTGATTGGCCTGACTAAAGTTTGGTTTTTCCAGCTCGCAAGCCAACGGAGAGTTGCTAGACTACCCTGGCTGCAAAATAAAATGTGCTGCCGCTAGGGTGCGTCTAGATTTCTAGGCTATCCTTGCTGAATAAAATATATAAAATATCTTACTGAACCCTAACCTTTTGAATGGTTGTGTATTTGTTAGCACTGAAACTCACAGTAGCAGTTTTTCTACAGACAGGTTATGCTCCATTAGAGTTTTATGTTGAAGGATTACGGAGTAGAACGCTGAAATCTCTCACACCAAAACTAGGTAAGATCACATTTAAGATCGTAAGTTTGAAATGTGAGGCTCTTCATGTTCTTGGTCCTCGAGTTCTGTTTGCATCCTCACAGGAATGATGCACATGGTGTTGGAGCCCTTTTTTAAAGGAGAGGTGTTTGACATCAGCCTGGTCCCCATCAGCATCAGTTACGAGCGTGTGTTGGAGGAGTCGCTTCTGGCTCATGAGCTGCTGGGTGTGCCTAAACCAAGAGAGACCACAGGGGTACAGCTGTTAAAGCGAGACAAAGTCTCATGCATTTCAAAATGTGAAGGAATGAACTTGGTGCTGAGCTCTTGCTGTGATCTGCAGGGTTTGCTGAAGGCCAGGTCGGTTCTGAAGGAGGATTACGGCTGCATGCATGTGTGCTTTGGCAACCCTGTGTCTGTTAGAGACCTGGTCAAAGGAAAGATAAACTGCAGACAGTACAATCTGGTACCCAGGTAATATATGTATACACACATGACAATTTGCAGTGATAAATTATTAAAAGAGATGAGGAATCAAAATTTACTTGTGCATTTGACATAATGTGACCCTGGATCACAAAACCAGTCACATGTCGCACGGGTATATTTGTGGCAATAGCTAACAATACATTGTATGGGTCAAAATTATAGATTTTTCTTTTATGCCAAAAATCATTAGGATAGTAAGTAAAGATCATGTTTCATGAAGATATTTAGTAAATTTCCTACCGTAAATATATTTAAGAAATAAAAATAAATAAAAAATAGATTTTTGTGCTTTAAATGTATATTTTTGTCTAAAAACTGTCAACTTTTGGCAGTCTTGTGAAATACTACAATTTTAAAAATCATGGTTGCTATTCAGGCCCCCACATTGTAAATGCAAGGTCAAGTGGACTGCATTGCATTGTGGGATATACAGTATTTCACTTCACTCTTTTTTTGTCTTCTCTCTCATTAACAGAGACCTGCCCATGAAGCCCAATAAGGAGACACAGGAGTTTGTATTTGGTCTAGCCCACATGATCATCCGTTTGCAGGAGAGGAATGCGGTACTGAGCGCCTGGAACCTGATGGTCGTGGTTCTCCTCCAGAACCTCCAGGGCATCGATTTGGACCTGCTGACCAACAAAACCCTCTGGGTGAGGAGAATCGCCCTGCAGTTTGGAGCCCACATCAGATGGCCCAGTAAGGATACATGTAGAGATGACATTCAATAAATCAAACCTGAATAGAACATACAATCGGCTTCTTTAAAGGAAGATCGTTTGTTCAATGCCAGACTGGACACATTCTACAGACAGCTTCTGTGTTATGCAGTCAATTAGCATAGAAAGCCATTTTGGCTTATTTGTCAGGTTTAAAAAAAAAAAAAAAGGCACTTACAGGGGAAGTTTGCCAAAAGTAAACATTACACATAAACATGTGAGACTAGTGTGCTGCAAAATTATATCTCATATTTCATCTCCTGTTCTGGCCATGTCAATGCAGTAATTTCTGCAAAAACCAGAATTTCATCTGTTTTAAACAGTTGTACCAATACTAAAAGCATAGTTAAGACAACTTTACATCACAAAAACACACATATGTGACCCTGGATTACAAAACCAGTCATAAGTCGCACGGGTTTTGGCTTTTTACAAACTGAGGGACAATTTGATTATTTTTTGCCATAAAATCAACAGCATATGCTGTCCATAGAGAAAACACTTACACAATATAGTATGAGCTCTTCCAAAGGTTCTCTTATAGTTTAGCTCTGTAGGTATTGTGAACAACTTTGGACAGTTCTTTAATTCTGGGACTAAAGCCAAACATGTGACTGGGATCAACAGAAAACAAGAAAAACCCCATTCAGGGCTGTTCCTATGGCAATCACACAGGATAAATAGGATAGAAGTTCTTAAAGTTGTGTTTTGAGTCTTCATGAAAGAAAAGATGCTTGTTTAAGCCCTGTTAATTACAATAATAACTTTTTTGTAGTGGAAAAACATACCATTCTCCCCTCTTTTTGTTTTGAAGAGCATGTTTTGGATTCTGAAGTGATGTCATCGAGCATGACACTGCATCACTCATTAGTGCGCTGTGAGAGGGGGCGTGTCTATTTAGTGGAGGAGGCGGGTCCGGGACCTGTCACTCAAGAGGAGGGCGTGTTCAGACGTGCTGCTGCTGTGCTCATGTGCGCCTCCTACAGGAATCAAGCGGTACATGTATTCACGCGGCCAGCTATGGTGGCAGTGGCGATCACGACAGCTGTAAGCAGGAGGACAGGTGAGTAGTATGGCTGCGTTCCAGTCCACTTTTAGACACACACTTGCAAACTTCCCTAAGCACTTCCCCTCGGGGGAATCCCTGCCGCCATTTTGAAGTGTGTTCCACTTCGTGAAGTGGACGAGGGAAGTTTATATGGACAGACCCTCGCTTCCTCGATTTTGACAGAGGGAGCGAGTCTAGTTCATATGTACACTTCCCGCAGCTCCATATACTACAATGCAACACGATTGTGACGTCAACGCATATTGCGTTTAATTTACACCACCACAAACAACTCTATGATATATTAGTATTATATTACTATATAAAAAATATATTAGTATTTTTTTATTTAAACAACTCAAACACACCTATATACATATAAAATGCTGCATTAAACAATTTCGTAAGGAAAATAAATAAATAATCAACCCCATAGTGGATTCTAAGTGATTAAGGGCTTAAGCACCTTCCAATTCAGCCGATTGCAAAGGTTCTGCCAGTAGCGGCACTCGTGCAACACAAGCAATGACGTACATCCGAGTGAACGAGACGGAGGGAAGTTAGCGAGTGAAGGGACAATTTTGGACTGGAACGCAGCCTATGAGACTATCACAGGAAGTTTTCATAGGTTTTACTCACCCTCATGTTATTCATTAAAAAAATAGTTTTCTTCTGTGGAACATTGATATTTTCAATAATTTCCAAGAACTGATTTCAAACTTTAAGCTTTAAAATGTATGGAAAAAAAGCACAGTACATTTATTTCATATAACTATGCAAACTTGTAAGGAATGATTTTCAGTGAATAAACTTATACTTTTAGTATGAATATGTTAGCCTTAAGGCTATCTATAAGTTAGTGTGCTCCAAAACAATGACAAAATTCACATTTAGAAGATATAAGCGTTCAAAACTTAGTCTCTCACTTTAGCCAATTTGGATCATAGGTTTTGATGACATCACTCTGCACTTCAGCTTCTCATCAGATTTTCTGTCCAATCAAATGTTTCGTCCCGCCCCCTACACTATAACTAGATGCTGAAGCTGTGGTTCAAATCGGTCACTTGTTCACAGTTATTTTCTACATGGTGAATGGCACATAGTGCACTATACAGGGAGTGCAGAATTATTAGGCAAGTTGTATTTTTGAGGATTAATTTTATTATTGAACAACAACCATGTTCTCAATGAACCCAAAAAACTCAATATCAAAGCTGAATATTTTTGGAAGTAGTTTTTAGTTTTAGCTATTATAGGGGGATATCTGTGTGTGCAGGTGACTATTACTGTGCATAATTATTAGGCAACTTAACAAAAAAACAAATATATACCCATTTCAATTATTTATTTTTACCAGTGAAACCAATATAACATCTCAACATTCACAAATATACATTTCTGACATTCAAAAACCAAACAAAAACAAATCAGTGACCAATATAGCCACCTTTCTTTGCAAGGACACTCAAAAGCCTGCCATCCATGGATTCTGTCAGTGTTTTGATCTGTTCACCATCAACATTGCGTGCAGCAGCAACCACAGCCTCCCAGACACTGTTCAGAGAGGTGTACTGTTTTCCCTCCTTGTAAATCGCACATTTGATGATGGACCACAGGTTCTCAATGGGGTTCAGATCAGGTGAACAAGGAGGCCATATCATTAGATTTTCTTCTTTTATACCCTTTCTTGCCAGCCACGCTGTGGAGTACTTGGACGCGTGTGATGGAGCATTGTCCTGCATGAAAATCATGTTTTTCTTGAAGGATGCAGACTTCTTCCTGTACCACTGCTTGAAGAAGGTGTCTTCCAGAAACTGGCAGTAGGACTGGGAGTTGAGCTTGACTCCATCCTCAACCCGAAAAGGCCCCACAAGCTCATCTTTGATGATACCAGCCCAAACCAGTACTCCACCTCCACCTTGCTGGCGTCTGAGTCGGACTGGAGCTCTCTGCCCTTTACCAATCCAGCCACGGGCCCATCCATCTGGCCCATCAAGACTCACTCTCATTTCATCAGTCCATAAAACCTTAGAAAAATCAGTCTTGAGATATTTCTTGGCCCAGTCTTGACGTTTCAGCTTGTGTGTCTTGTTCAGTGGTGGTCGACTTTCTGCCTTTCTTACCTTGGCCATGTCTCTGAGTATTGCACACCTTGTGCTTTTGGGCATTCCAGTGATGTTGCAGCTCTGAAATATGGCCAAACTGGTGGCAAGTGGCATCTTGGCAGCTGCACGCTTGACTTTTCTCAGTTCACGGGCAGTTATTTTGCACCTTGGTTTTTCCACACGCTTCTTGCGACCCTGTTGACTATTTTGAATGAAACGCTTGATTGTTCGATGATCACGCTTCAGAAGCTTGGCAATTTTAAGACTGCTACATCCCTCTGCAAGATATCTCACTATTAAATCTCACTAGCAAATTTTAATTTCTCCGATAATATGATGAAGTGGATGAAATCCTATCTTGAGGGCAGAGTTCAGTGTGTAAGGGTGGGTAGTGAAACATCATCCTTACTGAGTAATGCAATGGGTGTGCCTCAGGGATCCATCCTGGGCCCTCTCTTGTTCAGCTTATATATAAATGATTTGCCATCGATTTGTACTGGGTGTGAAATTCAGATGTATGCAGATGATACTGTAATATATGTTCACGCAAGAACCAAAGAACAAGCCGCTTCTAAACTCAATACAGTAATGATTAATGTAAACAAATGGCTTAATGATTCACATTTGTTTCTTAATGTTAAGAAGACTGTCTGCATGTTTTTTACAAAAACAAACTCTGCATCTGAATATCATCCTAAAGTATATGTGTCCGGTGAGGTCCTTCAAATAGCATCTCATGTTAAATATCTAGGCGTTATCCTTGACTCCACCCTGTCCTTCAAAAAACAAGTGAAGAAAGTTATGCAAATAACTAAATACAATTTGGCTAACTTTAAGTATATAAGAAACTGCTTAACTACTACAACAGCAAAATTATATGTTAATGCAATGATCATCCCTCACTTGACTTACTGTATGACAAGTTGGACTCAAGCAAAATGTACAACACTAAAGCCTATCCTTTCTTTGTACAAGCAGACTCACAAAGTGTTATATAGGAAACCCAAAACCTACCATCATTGTAATATCTTGGATAAATACGAAATTCTTAGTTGGGAAAATTTAATGAAATATAGTGACATCTGTCTGGTGTTTAAGATTTTAAATGGAAAAGCTCCACCACCACTTGGTACTTTTATTAAGCAGAAAAATGTCACCAACAGAACTACAAGATCAGCTCTAAGAGGAGATTGTGTAATCCCTTTTAGGTCCAGCACGTTTAGCCAATCATGTTTTTCTGTAAGAGCTTCTCAATTATGGAACACCATACCAACTGAAATAAGAATAGAAAACAACTACTATATTTTCACGCGAAGTCTTAAGGCCTGGCTCTTGAAAAATCAAACTTGTGAACATTTTAATTAAAAAAAGTGCATTGCACATTTAACTCTGTAATACTTCAACCTGCTGCTAATACTTCCCAAGTTTTCTGTCCGTTGTCAGTTAACTGTACTGTTGTTTTAACGTTTCTGGATGTTCTGTGTGGTTTTATGTTGTGCAAATTGTTATGTTTTACTTGCTGCTTTATTATGTCTTGATGTATGCTGTTTACTGTATATATTAATATTTTAAAGGCTTCAAAACATCTTGCCAAAGAACTACAGTTGGAAATTAGCCAGTAGGCTAATACTGACACATTAACTGTAATGTTGATTAATGTGTGCTGTCCTTTATAAATAAAATACAAATACAAATACAAATATTTTTGACTTTTCTGAGCCTGTCAAGTCCTTCTTTTGACCCATTTTGCCAAAGGAAAAGAAGTTGCCTAATAATTATGCACACCTGATATAGGGTGTTGATGTCATTAGACCACACCCCTTCTCATTACAGAGATGCACATCACCTAACATGCTTAATTGGTAGTAGGCTTTCCAGCCTATACAGCTTGGAGTAAGACAACATGCATAACGAGGATGATGTGTTCAAAATACTCATTTGCCTAATAATTCTGCACTCCCTGTATAAGGGAAAGGGAAATGTGTAAATATGCTTTCCTTCAGGGCGAATGAAGTCTGGTTTCGCGTTAGTGTCACGTGAACCGCCGCAGCTCCGGTCCAGAGACACGATACACAGAGCGACTCATATGTGCGAGTCGGCGCAGATCCAAAACGTATCGGACACATTTGAATTCTGGACAGAATGCTGTATTTTAAAACGATGGAGGAGATCAGGAAGAGGAACGGTTAGACAGACTCGGCATTAGAAACAGCACTGTCAAGTAGAAGAGACATCATCGATGCCATGCACCAACAAAACACACTTTTCAAACTACACATCCTCAGCATGACTATGTTCACTATTTTGCTTTAGTAACAGTTTCATATTAAATGTAAAATGGGGGTTTGCTGAGCTGTGATATAAAGGAAATGCTATTGGGGAGGAGCTGATCGATATGTCCCACCCTGTCTTCCTGTTTTAATGGCAATTACGTCACCATATTGAATAATGCTGCGTGTTTTAGTGGGGCTTTAAATATTAGTCTGTTGCTCACACAAAGCTAAAAAACATGACTTTTATGGCACTTTTGTTTTGTTTTTTTTGCCATTTTCTGGATCTCCCATTCACTTTTACTGTGAAAAAAGTAGCATGTCCATTCTACTAATGTTTTGTGTTGTTCCACACAAGAAAGAAATCAGGTTTGGAACGACATGAGGGTGAATAAATGATGAATTGTTATTTTTTTAGCTAAACTGATCCTTAACCATTTTGTTTCCTTTCCAGACGACGTCTTTCATCATTTTAAGTTCCTTCTGGAGCTCTTTTCCAATGAGTTTGTCTTCGTTCCTGGTCAAGCGGTTCAGGTGAGTCTGATTGTCTAAATGAAGCTGTTGAACACAGGACATCCATCTAAACATCTGCATCTCTCTCAGGACTATGAGGAGGGCTGTCTTTTGCTACAGCAGTCTGGTGTGATCGGCCGCTCTGATGAAGAGGTCTATGTGAGAGACGACGGCCAGGAAACCATCGTCTTCCTCAGAGCCATTCTGCAGCCTTTTATTGAGAGTTACCAGGTGATTGTAGTCATCTACACAATTGTTCAGGCAGTTCACCGTGTCGATTGGTGAGTAACAGGATGTTGAACACGTCAGCACTGATATCAGTGTGTTTAGGTGGTGTTTCGGTACCTGTGTGAAGAGAGCTCGCAGACATTCAGAGAGAAGACGTTTTCAACCAGCATCCGCAGTTTCATTATGAAGCTCCTTATTTCAGGTGTGGCTCATTTTAGACTTTTGTGAAATAACCTTGATGATTATGTTACAGTCTCTCAGTTAAAGTTATGTCTCTGTCTCAGGTGAAGTGCAGTCGTGTGAGGGTTTATCATCTGACCTACACAGGAACGTTCTCTTAGCTTTGCTCAGGATGACGGCTGTGGCCAAAACTACAGTGTAAACAGATACAACACACATCTAAGAAGTGAACTTTGAAATTTTATGAGCACAGAAATGAAGATAATAACAATAACATGTCTCTCTTTATCTCAGCGACGACCAGAATGAGTTTAGAGTGAATAAATCCGCAGTTAAGAGAATATGGGACACGCTGAGTAAGATTATTGATTGATTTTTGTTCTGATCTACTATCTTTCATTTTGCTGGAAACTAAAGGGTATTTCTCTGTCGAGTAGTGTAATGTGTTGATCTTTCTCTTCTTTATGACAGATGATGGATGGACCCCTCGAATCAGTGTAGACGCCAGACTGTGATGAGAAGAATTGGACTACAGCAACTATCAAATCTTTTATTGTAGAAGTGCTAATAAGTATTAGTATCATATGTGTTTTTAGTGTCAAACACAGAGCAAACCTGAATTTTGGCAATTTTGGACTGTTATGGCAATACATATGATTTAATTTCGTGAAAATCATACAGGCAATAATGGTATTTAACAGCAAAATATACATTTGAAGATATTCTTATCTTTTAAGTATCTTTATCAAGCAATTTTATGTTTTCTGATAATCAGATAATTGCATTAATTAAATATTTTTTTAAATATATTTTTCTATGATATTGTAATAAAATCTTGATTACTTGATTATGTGCATTCCTTCGTTGATTGATGCAACATGAAATAAAGTATCTTCAAAGAAAAGTCAACCATAAAACGTTTAAAGGTGCTGTAAAGATTTACCTGTTGCTAACTACATATCTTCTTAAAGGGATAGTTCACCCAAAAATATTGTTCCAAACCTGTATGAGTTTCTTCTTCTGTTGAACACAAAATAAAATAGTTTAAAGAATTTTGGTAATCAAACATTTGACGGTAGCCATTGACTTCCATTGTAGGAACAAAAAAATCTTACTACAGAAGTCAATGGGTGTCGTCAACTCGCTGGTTACCTTACCAACATTATTCTTTTGTGTCCATTCTTGTTTTGTCTTCAAAATCTTTTTTTGTGTTCAACAGAAGAAAGAAACTCATACAGGTTTGGAACAACATTTTTGGGCGAACTATCCCTTTAAGAAGATATGTAACGTTAGTTAGCAACAGGTAAATCGTTTACAGCACCTTTAAAAGAAGTTGATCAAAACTTGCAACTTAACATACTGTACTTATGAACGATTTCCCCCCCATAGAATCGTTTGATCCAGTTAATAAATAGGTCATATTTTAAATCTGCTTTTATGTCCCATAGAATAAGAAAACAAGTCTCGAGTGTGAGTAAATTAAGACAGAAATGCAGTTTCTGGGTGAACTATCATTTCAAGGAATTGTCAACTTTTGTCCCCCCCTTTTTTCCTCCTTTTTCCTGTTAATGGGTCAACAGCGTGTAGGTATTTCTCCAATTGTCTTCTTTGTTTCTCTATTCGCTCTCTCTGTTGATTTTGCTCTTTCATCCATTCATCCACGTGGCCTTTACAGAGCATCATCTGTTGGAGCCAGCGCGCCGTGGACACGATGAGAAACAGCGCCCCCTGCAGGCCGTGTCTGACAGCGACACACACAGACGACACGACTGCCAGCAACTGAGAGAGAGACTCCCACAGCAAACACACTCCTTCCAGGTAATGAACAGCCGCTTTACCTAAATACGGTAAAAGGTACAATAGGAGCTCTACGGCGTCGGTAGTCGATAACATGTTATCAGAGTCATTAACACGTGGCTCGGTTAAAATACTCCAGGCTGCTTTGGCGAAGTGTCCGGCGACAAGACGTAGTGGCAAGAGCGCCAGGTACAGCTGACACGTCGCGGTAGCCAAAGTTTGAAGAAACAAACGACACTCGTTAATTGCTTTTCCTGGGAATGACACACAAAAAAAACCCCATGCTGTTATAAAAATCAGAAAATGTGGTTACACTTTATTTTACAGTGCCCTTGTTGTTACACGTTACATGTTTAGCCTACCATAGTAATAACAGTAAACATGCAACTAATCTACTTCAACTAAACCTGTAAGTACACGTAGTAAATAAATATTAATCAGTACTTAAATATATAATTACCCTGTAACAATGACACCTTAAAATAAAGTGTAACCAAAAATGTTTAATAGGTAGATAGCTATGTAATTATGAAATATGGAAATGCAATTTCAGTAACAAATAGGCTAAGGTTCCAGTTGTTTACATGAATTAATAATAACAATAAAAAAGCATTTAGTAATCTTATAATGTTATTTACAACATCTAGCCTACTAATGCATTATGGGAAAATAAAATCAAAAGTTGTATTTTAGTAATATTTTTTAATGAACCTGCATGAGCTAACATGAACTAAGAATAAACAGTTGTATTTTTATTAACTAACGAAAACAAAGATTAATAAATAAATACTGTAGCAAATGTAGGCCTATTGCTCATTGTTAGTTTTATGAGTCTAAAATTGTTTACCATCCACGAAAAAAATTATCCAAATCACCAACAGGATCATCATCCACATTTTGATGATGACAATGATCCTCGGATAGTCGTGAATGTGGAATGATGGTCTGTTAGTGAGAAACGAAACTCAAGATAAGCAGGATCCTATGGCATATGGCAAGCCCTTTTAACATTTAAAAGCTAAGTTTGACTATCCGGAATTAACATTGTAGATATCAACAACGTCTTTCTGACAAGTCGTAATTATATTTTAGATAGTTTGTATTATCATTTAAGATATCTGTAACGTAATTGTGACTAGTCGAAACGACAGATAGAGATATCTTGACTAGGCAAAACTGAATTACAGATATCTGCAATGACGTCATTGAAAACGACATTCAACTCGTCACACATCTTAAATGACAATTGCAGATATCTGTAATTCAGTTTTGACTAGGCAGAATGAAAGTTAAAGATATCTCAAACGTCATTATGACTAGAGCAAATTATTTTGCATGAGGTTGCTCTATTTTAGATATCCATGAATACGTAATTTCCCCTCCCCGCCATAATCAAAGAAGAAGTGGGTTAATTTCCTTATTTCTATGAATGGAAGAAGAAAGAAGCGGTCATGGCATGTAGCCAATATTTTTGAGAAACCCGCAGGCTAATGCTAATGAGTACAATTTGTGTCATGCTGGAAACATTTTCTGGTGTTTTTCGATTACAGCCAATGCCATGACCGCTTCTTTCTTCTTCCATTCATAGAAATAAGGAAATTAACCCACTTCTTCTTTGATTATGGCGGGGAGGGGAAATTACGTATTTACGTATCTTACGAATACGTAAGATTCCCATTCCACTGCCATTCTATGATCGACAGTGATCGGCAATCGGCAGATCATGATTTTGGTGATCGGTAATCGGTGATCGGCCCCAAAAATGCTGATCGGAGCATCTCTAGTATTCATGGATATCTAAAATAGAGCAACCTCATGCAAAATAATTTGCTCTAGTCATAATAGCGTTTGAGATATCTTTAACTTTCATTCTGCCTAGTCAAAACTGAATTACAGATATCTGCAATTGTCATTTAAGATGTGTGACGAGTTGAATGTCGTTTTCAATGACGTCATTGCAGATATCTGTAATTCAGTTTTGCCTAGTCAAGATATCTCTATCTGTCGTTTCGACTAGTCACAATTACGTTACAGATATCTTAAATGATAATACAAACTATCTCAAATATAATTACGACTTGTCAGAAAGACGTTGTTGATATCTACAATGTTAATTCCGGATAGTCAAACTTAGCTTTTAAATGTTAAAAGGGCTTGCCATACACTGACAGCTATTGTTGCCATATATGGTGAAAGCACAGCAGTGTCATAAAACAATATTCCCTGTTGTTATGGACACATTTCGAAGACTGTGATGTGCATTCCCACAATTATTAACATCATAAATCTAGCAAAGTCTTTCACTTTTAATTAAAATACATATATGTACCTATACTTGAGTGTGTAGATTTATGTCTGTTATACAGGTGAAACTGGAAAAATGTGAATATCGTGCAAAAGTTCATTTATTTCAGTAAATCAACTTAAAAGGTGAAACTAATTAGTTATAACTAAAATTAGTTATAATAAACTAATATATTATATAGACTAGAAGTTCATTATTTGCATGAGCTTTAAAGCCTTGCCGGTTAAACATGTCGTTCGCTGCTGATGCGCTGTTCCAACGAGCGCTTTTCTGAGCGCAAACACCCGACGCACATGCACTAAAAGCCTGTCTAACAGCGCCTGGATACTGGACTAAGTTATCTTTTTGAGCTAATACGGTCAAATACACTCAAGGTTAACATAAAGAAAGTTGGTTATGTCTAAACTGAAAGCAAACCGAGAAAATTGAGAGAAATCTGCTTGTCGTACTAGACGTGCATGTCTTAAAGAGACAGTAGCCCTAAGGCGGGCGTACACGGTGCGAGTTCGGACACTCGGGAGGTCGTGAGATATTGCACACGTTACGAGTCAGTTAAACTGATAATCGCGTCAAAGCAGCTGGTACACGGCACGACTGTCCTCCTGCACGAATTTTATCCCGAACTGGCGGTTAAACACAGTCTCTGTGAGAGCTTTCAATGTTTCAGGCAATAGCTTCAGATAGAAAAATGACAGAAATGTGTGTGCAAAAACAGATACTGTAACAGTAGCCATTCCGTTCAACATAAAAACATAAGAGAGAGAGAGAGAGAGAGTGTGTGTGTGTGTGTGTGTGTGTGTGTGTGACAGTGTATGCGCACGCTGTGTGGTTGCTGCCACTGAGGTATAGCCCCATCGATCTAGCCTGTGAGGCGGTTGTGTATGATTTGGCAATAGGGGACAGCCTATACGCTGGTGAAAATCGGGCCGACTCCCCGAATTTTTTAAACATGTTTAAAAATGATCGGGAGGTCGGGGAGGTGCTCATAACGTGCTCGGCTCGGCTCGTAATTCCTCTCACACGCTGCGAGCCGCGACCATGCGAGCATCACCGATTTGCACTCGATTTCTCCCGAGTGAAAAAATAATCTGCGAGCTCGTAAAACAGCAAAAAATCGCACCGTGTACGCCCGCCTTAACAGTAAACATGCAGCCGCTTGCCCTTAAAGGGATAGTTCACCCAAAAATATATATATTTTTTATTATAAAATAAACTCTAATGTTGTTCCAAACCTGTATTAATTTATTTCTTGTGCTGAACACAAAAGAAGATATTTGGAAGAATGTGGGTAACCAGACAGTTGCTGGTCACTGGGGAACATCAACTGTTTGGTTACCCACATTCTTCAAAATAACTTCCACAGAAGAAAGAAACTTATTCAGGTGAGAGAGTAAATGATGACAATTCAAAATTTGGGGAGAACTATCCATTTAATGTTAATAAAACAACAAAACACAGAGGACACCACACACTGCTCTTGACTGAGAACTTTAATAGTAACTTTAATAAGAATCCATATTTGGCTTTGACTTTGACTGAACATTTGCTCGGGATATGACTTTTGGTCCATATCGCCCAGCCCTAGTCTGTATGATATATTAGTTTCACCTTTTAAGTTGAATTACTGAAATTAACTTTTGCACCGTATTCTAATTTTTTTAAGTTTCACCTGTATATGTACAAAAACAAATAACAACATATGACCAAAAGTTGATGTGTGACATCCCAGACCAAACTTAAGTTGTTTGAAGTTAATCAGTGTGATGTTAATGATCTTCACTCACACCATAAGAAAGACACGACAAGGGTGATTTTAGCACAAAAACAGTACATTTATTTCAAGTGTTCCCAGCACATGTGCACAGGAAAGGAGCCGCTGTCCGGCCGTCCTGCGTACAGAGAGAATTATGGAAGGATGAGCTGCTACTATAACACTCCAAAGACCATCGAAACACAACAGAACTACAGCCACACCGAGAGAGAGAGAGAGAGAGAGAGGGAGGGAGGGAGAGTGAGGCTAAATGAGAGGGAAGAAAGGAAGTAAAAGAGAGAGAGAGACCTGTGGCCTGATCAGATGGACGAGACTGTAGGGCAATAAATATTGAGGCAATAACAATCATATAAAAAAACATTAGTCTGACCTTAGCAAGAGTACGTGGAGGGAGTTTGTAGAAGGGAATGTTGGGTAATGTAGTTTTGCCATCACTTCCAAGCAGTTAGGTAACAGTGTACAGTAATGCTGCCTTCAAGCTCCTACTTACGAGTTCGAAAGTCAATTTGAAATGCTTTTTAAGTGATCGGAATAATGTTTAACTTCCTGACAAACACAAAAAAGCTTTTTAGCTGAAAATGAGGGTAAAAGATGCGCAGGGAATGATGGGAAATTGGATTTTGTTTCCCCATAAACCAACACATTTAATAACTAGCTTTCATCAACAGGTCAGTTAAATGGACTAAATGCGGCCAACAATCGCAATGAAAACCAAATTATGACCAATAAGATTGATTAACTGACATGAAACTCAAAAATTTGAGAAAATAAATTTTCGACGGCATTCGACTCGTAAATACGATCGTTCCTACGTGACCTGAAGACAGCATGTGAATACAGTATGAATGAATGTTTTTTTTACTGAGAGGCACATACTACAGTAATGTCTAGGCTAAAACACATGAATCTGTACATTTTTATTCGTCTTACTTTTTTACTTTTACATTTTCATCAAGTACAAAGTTAAAATGCCTTTTGTTAATATATTCATAAAAGAGTAAAATAATAGTGCTTTTTCAAGACTACACAACATAAAAACAGTCATTGTCAAGACCAAGTCACTTCTCAACGATATAGTTTCACGTCATTCTTTTCTAGATTAGCATGTAAGAATAATGTATAGCACCTTTTTGAAACAACCCTCCTCGCGGTCTCTCCGCTTCGAAATATTATTCCTAAAATAACCTCACGCAAGACCCTCGGGCTTCTTTAAAGCTGACAACAGGCTTACTGGTCGGCTCTCGAACGCATCGCCTGTCAATCATCTTCCCCACACGGGTTCATAAATAGAAAAGAATTCTCTGGTCATTGCATTTATTGGACACGGCCATCTCTGACTCACAGCTCCACCCCTTTATTATAACAGCCATGCATACACTAGCCAATAATCACGGCAGATTTACTCTAAGAAAATGTAATAAACACCAAGCACACAAAATGTAATAAATTTAAAAGAAAAAAAGAGGCAAACTCATCTATGTACAATTCATTTACCACTGAAGTCTCGACTAATAACAATCAAACCTCACGTTGCGTTACGAGATTCACCAGCCTTCACCAAACGAACACAAACAGACTCTAAGGCTACGAGCGGTTCGACCCAGCACAGTGCCACACAGATCCCGCTAAAGGAGTCGGATCCTACCAAGCGAACCTTTAAAAGGAGAACATCCTGCATTTTAGATGTTCGCTTTCAACGGCTTGAACTCTTAAAACTCTCACACTTGTTAAGTTTGGCTCGATTAAAACGAACCCTGGTGCGATCGCTCTGTTAGTGCGGTTCATTTGAATAAGTGAGAACGCTGCAATCTGAACACTAGTGCACCAAACACGCTGAAGAGATGAGACTCGATCCGCTTCCAAACGAACTCTGGTGCGGTTCGACTGAAATATGAACACAACACGGACCAAAGACATGTAAACAAACCCAAAACTTGACATGTCACAAGATGCGACCCTAAAAAGGACAGAATGCTCAAGCATGCCTGATTTTACTCATCGTAGTTGTGATGTTGCCCATCACAGTTCAGTACAGGCATCAGAACCGCGTCTCCTCGCAGCAGATCTTGGTATGTGTGTGTGACGGAGGGATTCCTGTCACTGTTTTGACTCCTTTACACATTACATAAGCTCTTCAGGAGTTCTCAGCTGATCAAAATCTACGCTACGCAGATACAACGAGCATATAGCCCAGAACACACCATTGTTTTGGATGTTCGGAAAGTTCGCAAAATATACGTCATAAAAGACGTCTTTTTGTTTTGAGTCTTTAGGTTCGGTCTTAAAAAATGACATTGTGAATGCTATGTGTGAAGCAGGACTAAATACATAATTGTCTCTTTTGGACCAAAAGAACCAAGAGCACCGAACTACAAGTGTGAACATACACTAAAGGATATTGGAGAAAAATATGTCAGAAAATGCTTTAAAGGGGGTTGGGATCAAATTCGTCTTCAAAACCCAACAAAAGACATCATGGAAATGCTTTCTGGAGACTACAATGATCTGCGTTATCTCTACGAGGCATTTCTAGACAGAACAAGCTGACTTTTTTGTATTTATACATGGTAAAATGAGAGTACTAGACGCTTGTTCTCTCAAGTTACGACAAAAATGGACTGAAATACAGTGTTTTGAATCACATTTGCCCAAAGTGAATTATTATTATCATCAAACAACAATCCAATAACTTCAAACGTCTCTAAATGGCAGGATGTTTTCCTTTAAGATCGGTATCTGAGCATTAGCTAAAGCAGAAGTTTACTATAACCTGTGGGCCATAAGCATATTTCAACATCAACTGTGATATAACCAATCAGGTTTGAATCTGAATTTAAACTGCAAAAAATAAAACTGTCTTTCAGGTAATGAGTTGGTTGACTTGCTTTTCAACATGTCAGCCTAAAAGTTCAAAGAAATGAGCAACCCTCAAATATCAAGTAGTCTAATGTGCTAGTTTGATTAGAGAAACCAAAAAAAAGTTTCCTTTTCCGGGTTGAAATGTGATCTGTATAAACTCTACCCTCCAGCGAGGGCCGATGTGATTAATCAAATTCGTACAAAAATCCTCGGTTTCGAAGCACATCTCTGTGAGCACCAGAGTCCTGTTTACTTCAGATCTGAAACAGGATTATAAAACAGCACACGTAGTGGAGTTGTACAGCAATCCAAGTGTGAACTCTCCGATTGCACCAGAATAGGATTCTGGGAGCACCATGTGACCAGCTTTTATGACATCACACAGATGGGCCACTTTCCCAGAATCCCGAGCAGGGAGCACTGAATGTATCAGACTATCAAAAACCAGAACGGTAGAAACACAATGCTAGTCAGCCTGTAGATGAGCACGTGCGCTGATCCGTACGCAGCTCAGCACGACACACCGCAAGAGCCTGATTCAGAATCCACACTTTTTTTTGTTCATTTATTTTGTCAATATTTGAAATCCTAAAAGTTTAAATTACAATTTGAATCCAATTTGGCCTTAGACTTAAAGACATTATATTTGATAAAAAAAGATATTGACTTTCTTTTTATCACTTTATATAGTAGAATTTACTAAACATTTTAACTTATGGCTATTTAAATTAAGCGTGCAACTACACTACCATTCAAAAGTTTGAAGGAAGTAAGGCTTCATTTGGTAAAAAAAAAAAAAAAAACTAATATTGATTATTTCGATTTTACTCAAGTGGTAAATGGTCCAACTCATAAACAGGGCCACACATATCTTTTATGCTGATGACACACAGATTTATTTGCCCCTAAAGAAAAATGACGAAAAGGGCCTAAGCTCATTATCAGCATGCTTGTCTGATTATTTTTCTTAATTTTTTTGCATCTAAACAAGAGCAAAACTGAGGTCAATGTTTTTGTTATTGGCCAACTACTATTGCTTTTATTGTGCTGTATAAATAAAAGTTTACTGATTGATTGATAATATTGTGAAAAATTATTACAATTGAAAAAGAACTGTTTTCTATTTGAATGTTTTAAAATGTGATTTATTCCTGAATTGTCAGCATCATTACTCCAGTCTTCAGTGTCACATGATCCTTCAGAAATCATTGATTTGCTGCTCAAGAAACATTTCTGATTATGCCGAGTTATGCTGCTTCATATTTTTATTATTTTAAATAGAATCTTTTGTAACATTATAAACGTCTTTACTGTCAATGTTCACCTACTAAATGCATCGTTGCTGAATAAAAGTATTAATTTACTTTAAAAAAAAAAAACTTACTGACCCCAAACTTTTGAACAGTAGTGTTTGTTAAAAATTGCATGAAGCATTCTGTTCACACTGAAACCACAGTGCAAGAAAATTAAGTTCCACATAAGAAAGTGTCTCAGTTGGACGATGAAAATGTAATTTTTTACTTTCAAAAAGCATGCGACTGCGGTGTGAGCGTAGCCGAGCTGACCCGGGAGAGAGTGAGAACGAAGCACCGTGAAGCTGCACCATGGACTTCCTGCACCGAAACACATGCAGGAGCTAAAACTACACAACATCCCTGATACCTGACCGAACACACACAAACACTGGACACAGTAAGAGTGGTGGTGTCGGGGAAACACGTGCCGAGCGATCTGGCAGAATCGGATGCAAATAATCCCATGCGGAAGTTCAGCTTCTGTCTGCTGGCGGAATATTGCATCAGACACGACAGAAAAACAGCAAATAAACTTCTTTCACAAAAGGAGTGAGAAAGTGTCATCTTTACGGTACTCACCCTTGTGTCATTTCAAATCTGTACGACTTTCTTTCTTCGGTGAGTAATATCATTTTGAACTATCCTTCAACATGAATGTGTCTGAGTGTGTAACAGCTCTCAGCATGCATGTGTGTGTGTGTGTGTGTGTGTGTCTCACTGTATGTGCCCTATAGGCTCCAGCAGAAAGGCATCATACGGGACTGTGTGCTGCGTTTGTATTGCTGAGAGAGAGACACCGAGAGAGAGAGAGAGAGAGAGAGCACCATAGTCGAGTTAGTGGAGTTGTGTGTGAATAGTTACTATAGTTTAGTAGTACCATATTAAGAGTGTAATCTGTAAACAGTGTATTGTTGATTCTTCAAGCACCTCTTCTCTCTCACAGGAAAAGTGTGTGTTTGTGCGTGAAAATGATGTTTGTGTAGATGTTACACGTGTCCTAACCAGGCATGATACGATAAAGCGTCAACTTTGAAAATGTAAAAAAAAATCCGCCTGATTTCTATACATGTACTGGTAGAAATAATAGGCAGCACTGATTAATCAATCTCATGTAAATATGTCTGAGGTCAAATTTCATCCAAAAATCAAAAATTGTATTAAAGTTTTTTTTATAACATATCCCCCCAAAATCTGGATGTTTAACTCTTTTTTGTCAAATAATTCTTATTCTCAATGGTGACTCTTATTAGTGAGTAACTTAAAAAAATGCTTTATATATATATATATATATATATATATATATATATATATATATATTGCATTACAATAATGAAATGTGGGGAAATTGTTTTGGAAATAATGCATTCGAAAAAAAGACATTTATACCGGTAATCAAATTTGGGAGGGAGTGGGATGTTTAATTGTCATAAAAATCATCATGCCGTATATAATTTCTATTTTTTTGAATGCATGACCTGCACATATTTTCCGTGAGATATATAAAACATCAAATATGTATCACTGCAGCATTTGGCTTCCAGTGAGGACAGAACAATGACTCGACGCTTGAAAGTTGCCACATCCTTCCTGGTTAGTTCACGCTGCAACACCAGACTAGGACTCGACCGGTTCAAGCATTCAGAGAGCGTCTCCTCCTGTTTCACACTCGATAACCAGCGGTTTGTGCTCTATATTTTCACGCTCGGACAAACATACACTTTCAAACTCACTCACATTTAGTCTCTGTCAGTTGTGTGCGAGAGAGAAAGAGTTGTCACAGTTGAAACATGACAAACAAACTTCGAAATGAAAACGTCGGACAACAAAAATGATGTTTTCAAATAAATATGTGAAGTGTGGCTGTCTAGTGGGTTGAATATTAATCTTAGGATAGCACCAGCCATTCACAGGCCACGAGCAAACATGAGGAACACAAGAAGGTGGCGCTTGTTGGAAAGGAAAGGAAGAAGAGAGACGTCACGGCGCCATCATGACGTGTGGTGGGCGGAGCTTCAGAAACAGGCGAAGTATTCCTTCAGCGGAGCGAAGAGGTGGCGAATCACAGGCACGCTCCACGACCTTCCCAGAAGCCTTTGCCGGGCGAGCCGACTCATGTTGGACACGTCAGTGTAATGGACAGGGAAGCCGAACACTCTGTAATGCACAAAGCAGGGGATTTTACCATCAAATTAAGCCTGTTTTTAGGACTAATCACATTTTTTTTAATTTAATGACTTTTAATTAGATATTATTTCATAATCATATAATTTATTTATTATTATTTTAAGGCAATTAAGCACATTTTTGCATTATTATTATTATGCCATTCATTCATTATTAAATTATTCATTATTTAAATTACTCAAATTATTTCTCATTGAAAATGTAATAGTTGTTGTTGTTATTATTGTAATATTTGCATTTCATTTTTTTAACATTAACAACAAATAAAAGAAAGTACAACAATGCTTAAATTATTTATGAATATTTTATAAATGTAAAGTTTTTTTCAGGATTCTTCGATAAATAGAATGTTTAAAAGAAACATTTATTTGAAACTGAAATCTTTTTAACGTTATAAATATCTTTACTGTCACTTTTAATCTATCTAATGTGTCCTTGCTGAAGAAAGTTATTTCTTCAAAAAAAAAAAAACATACATGTACAGTGACTCCAAAATGCACACTTACACAAGACTTAATTTTTTTACTACTATTATTATTACTACCATCATCATTATATTTGATATGAATTTTATTATTAAATTACTAATTATTTAAATGATTAAATCTACTAAAATTCTAAAAAATTTAAATTAAAATTCCACATTATCAATGATAAAGTTATACAGTAGTTTTTTTTGTTAGTATTGTTACATTTTTATTATTTTTTTATTAACTTCAACAAATAAAAGACAGTACTTTTAAGTACTCTACAATTTAAAAGGATGGATATGAGAGTTTAGGAGAAGTGTCATGAAAATAATGTCACCCTGTAAAAAAAAATCCTAATTGAAATATGCTTTATTTTCTACTTTCTTTTTTTCCTTTCGACTTTGGGATGCAATAATATTGTAAGCGCAGGTCATGTGACGGCCCTCACCTCTCCATCTCTGTGCACCACAGGATATCCTCTTTATTGTTCATATAGACGGGGTAGTGCTGGTCTTTTCCTTGCTTTATCGAGTTGGAACGGGTCGTGATGGTTCGCACTTTGCCGAACTGAAAAACAAAGCCAGTACAAGAGTAAATCACTTCCCTGTTGGCCAGCCAAACCTAGTGTCACGTAGCAGGTCAACTGTCATGGGCCAAGAGCAACCCACTAACAGGAGAAGAGAATGACTTCTCCCAAGGTTTTGTCTTCATTCTGTCGCCTGATGCGAGTTTGGGATCCTTGCCACTGTCGCCTCTGGCTTGCTTAGTTGGGGACACTTAATATTCAACAGTATTATTGATCTGACTGTACTGACGCTGCTGTATGAGAACTGAACTGAGCTGGACGATGACATGTTTTCTGCAGAACTGCTTTATACATTATGCACTCGAAAAATTAGAAAATCATGCAAAAGTTCAGTAATTCAACTTAAAAGGTGCAGCTAATATATTATATAGACTCATTACATGCAAAGTGAGATATTTCAAGCCTTTATTTGTTATAAGTTTGATGATTATGGCCAAAGTCCTTTTAGGCAAGTCGTGCCACTCGGCCGCCATCTTGGCAACGCCTCCGGGCAGCTATTTGGGACTAACAAGACCAGGCTCCTATCTAAATGAATGGGCAGAGAGTCAGAACTGTACTTTCACTGGTCACCGGGACATAAAAACTGCATGTATAGAAACAGCAGTAAAATATGATAAAAATCGCTGAAAAAGTTTGATGACTTTGCCCCAAATTAAGGTTTAAAACGCCTTTTTCCCCACAGGTTAAACTTTTACTACGCATGCGCAAGGGTTCACGACACCAACAGGCAAAACCTCAACTGTGCGTCAGTGGAACCAGACGATAGGCTTAAATATTTCCCGGCTTGACTGTTAAAAGCAGATGATTGGCTTTCCAGCGGGAGGGGCGGGACATGTGCATACAACCGCCATCTTTGCCGTCACGGGTTTTCCTTATATAGTTGGATTGAGGATTGAGGAAGTGGCATGTCTCTTATATAAATTGTCTCTGTTATGGCTTACAGTTTATGAAAACCCCAAATTCAAAATTAGAATATTGTGAAAAAGTTTTCATAAGCTGTAAGCCATAATCATCAAAATTATAACAAAAAAAGGCATGAAATATCTCACTTTGCATGTAATGAGTCTATATAATATATTAGTTTCACCTTTTAAGTTGAAATACTGAACTTTAGCACGATATTCACATTTTTCGAGTTTCACTGTAGATGAAATGAGCTGATTTAATATTTGATGATCTTCGAAATGAAGCTGAATTAACACTGAACGGACGTCAGCTGAACAACGACACTGTCTTCTTCTAGAGCTGCTTTTCAGCCGAAATGAGCTGGGATGTTTCCTGTTATCTCTGTGAAGCTGCTTTGATGCAATCTGTATTGTATAAAGCGCTATATAAATAAAGGTGACTTGACTTGGCTATATTAAAACAAACAGTCACACACACTCACCTTAGCTGTGCGTCCATGTTCCAGACAGTCTTGCAGGTCGAGTTTATCATTTATCATGGCAGTCAGTGGCCTGAGAGAGAGAGAGAGTTTGTTCTCATATTCATTTTCATTTAAACACCACCAATAACCGCTAATCTCACTCATACTGTAGATGTACCGGTTCATTCCAGGCAAGTTTCCCCAGAAGTATCGAGCTCTGTGTGCGGCCGACACCTCCTTAGCGTCGATCATTACTGGATTACACTGGAAACACAGAGAGAGAGAGATATATTATATGAGGAATTTCAGAAAAGTACATGCATTCTTTACAACATGATTCGGTCAATGAGAGTTTCATTCAACAGTTTTCACAGGCCTTCAATATGTTTTTGAAAGTGTCTTCTGCTCACCAAGGCTGCATTTATTTGATCACAAACACAATAAAAACAGCAATATTGTGAAATATTATTACAATTTAAAATAACAGTGTGAATATATTTTATTCCTGAAGCATCATTACGCCAGTCTTCAGTGTCACATGATCCTTCAGAGATCATTTTAATATGATGATTTGCTGCTCAAGAAACATTTCTGATTATTATCAATGTTGAAAATAGTTATAAATACTGTGACTCCAAAATTAATTTGGATACTTGCCTAAATGTAAAAAAACAAAAAAATGTTGATTAAAAAACAATTTTGTTAACTGAATTTATTTAAGTTAATAAATAATTTAAAAAGTAATAATTTTAAAATAATTTAGTCACATGATCATGGAGTTGTCTGTGTGATTAAAACTAAATTGTGAATTGATTAAAACAATTGATTTAAAAACACTTTTGTCAATAGGAAATAAAATAATTATCAATATTAGTTGCCTGAATGTAACCACAATTGTAGATTAAATTAAGTGTTTTTAACTACTATGAACTAACATTTAAATGAGCTGTTTGATACAATGCACTTATATTGTACACACACGTTTTTAAATTGCATGTGATTAAAGAATTTCTGTACCGGTAATTACATGTGTAATCAAGACTGTTGATTCTCCCTTTCACATCGAGCCATACCATAAAACCTGTCCCTAAACACACATCCCACGTCAATACAAATAAGTCAGTTACAATAGATTACAAACAATAGATTAATGTTGAAAATTAAGATTAAAAAGTATTGATTATGTACATAAAGACTGTTACATGCACAACCACAAGAGGGCAGCGCTGATGAATAGGACACATGATTAACTAACTTTAGGTATGAATGTATATGTGTGTGTGTGTGTGTGTGTGTGTGTGTGTGTGTGTGTGTGTGTGTGTGTGTGTGTGTGTGTGAACACACCTCCAGAAAGCGTGAAATGTCTCTTTTGTCACTGACTCCCATGGCAACGACATTTTCAAACAGCCAGAAGAACGGTCGGTCGTCTCCGTTTTTGGGTCGCGCTTCGTGAAGCAGCCGGTAGAACTCAAAAAACAGACGCCCAGTGCCCTCTGCACAACACACACACAGACAAACACTTACTACAACACAAATGCATCAATACACACTTGAGCTGCACGGTTCTGGATAAATACAGAGCAGATCACGGTTCTCCCAGGATTCTGAATAGAAAACTAAACAAAACATAATTTACTAGAGGTTCTGACAAAATGTTAATTGCTGCAGTCTATTGAATTTTTTTTTTTAATTAATTTGAATTAATTATTTTTATTTTTAAATTGGTTTAAGTGAATCATTCAATGACAATCTTTATTTGAAGCATCAAGTTGCTTTCAAAAAAGTCACCTTTTGAAAGCAACTTCAAATAAATATAGTCTCAATTTACATTGTAACACCAGTAGTCAAGTGACTGTTAAAAAATAGATTTTATTTGATTTAATCGCTGCCGTAAACATCAGTGTTTATGACCGAACTATAACCTTTTATCCTACTTCTGTGATCATTTGAATTATTGTAAGACAGAAAAAATGATACTATGTGGCTGAAAAGACTGTTTGTGAAGCTGTTTCATACCTATGAATGCTCAACCGCAGATTTGAACGTTTGCTGTGATCATACTTGTCAAAGGTTTAATAGACATGCTGTGTGCTGTGTTTGGTCTGTTTTGTATTTCGTTTGTAATCTATATTGTACTCGGTGCGGAATGCTGATGATGTCTGATGTACAGCACCTTGGTCAACAATTGTTGCTTTTAGTGGTGCTATATAAATAAATCTGAGTTGAGTTGAGACATAGCCAAATCATAGTCATTTAGGAATAAGATCACTCACACACACACACACACACACACACACACACACACACACACACACACACACACACACACACACACACACACACACACACACACAAATATTGTGGTTTTGATGCAGGAAATGCATCTCAAACTGGAAGTCGTACCGAACAGGCCTTTCCTGGCAGGGTTGACGATGGACAGATCGTTACAGGGACTTCCACCGATCACAAGATCAAAAGGCCCCCACTCCTGAATCTACAGAGACACGGGACGGCAAACAGAGAGGGACATCAGAAGTGCGTCCAGGAGAAAAGACAGAGAGACAGAGAGGAAGATACATGCTCACATGCTTGCGTGTGACGTTCCTGACATCGCCCACATACATGATCCGCCCCTGGTGTCGCACAATCCCCACCGTGATGGAGTCTTCACACACCTCTGACGCCACATACCGCTCCACCTGAATACCCAGATCCTTCAGCACCAGCAGCCCTGACAGCAAAAACACACATATTCACACTAACACATGTGCTTGATTAAACCAACGGATGGCTCACTGAAAATTATAAGAAAAAGTGCAATGTTGTTATAGTTTTTTTTATACGTTGTTAATTGACTTTAAATTTCACTTCGTATTTACATAGATGACTCTAGAAGGTCTTCGGGTGTGATCTCACCTGTAGCGATGCCATCAAATAAAGAGAGCACTCTGATTGGCTGCCTCTTCTCTGCTGCTACTGGAGAATACAACCTCATTGGTTCCTGAGAGGGGGGAGATGAACAGATTTTGTTTTTTTAACTTCCATTAGTGTAAAGTCATTTAAAAAACACTGTAGTCAGTAATATTATCCATTTGAATGAATGAAGAGAACAAAACTTGAACTAAATTGAGCTGAATAATGACACCGTCGTCTTCTGTAGAGCGGCCTTACAGATGAATCAAACTCGTTTCATATTTGATTCATTTTGGCAAAAGAACTGACTCGCGCTGAATAATGACACAACTCTCTTTTTAGAGCTTGAATTTGTCTCATATCTGATGAAGTTTGCATCATTGATTCTGATATTTTCCTGTTTATCAACAGTAAAGCTGATTTGAAACAATCTGTTTTGTATAAGGGTGCTTTCACATCTGTAGTTCGGTTCATTTGGTCCGGACCAAGGGCGAAACATTATACTTTGTAGCATTTTTCAGGCGTTTTGGTTCCTTTTCACACCACACTGATTGCTCTGGAACGAATCAGTTGATGAGTTGATGAAACGAACCAAAATGCAGTCACGTGACAACATCCACATCACTCGTTGGCCAGATGTGTCTTGAACGACACAATTTCCATAACTGCTCTTCGATTGGTCAGAATTAACGTGCAGGAAAATTCCAACAGAATCTGAAACTAAAAGTGGAAACTGTCAAAAAAACATTAGTCCTCATCCCATAATGCACAGCGCAGCTGACTACGGCAGCTGGTTTAGCCCAAAAATGCGCAGTTCTTTGGCAGTTGGGTCTGTTCGAGGTCGGATTACGTCGGATTTACGGTTACGAACCGCTTCAGAGTTCGTTTGAAAGTGTACCGAGACCACCTCTCTAAGGAGGCCTCGGTACGCTTGTTTGGTCCGCTTTTGGTGCGCACCCGAGTGCGACTGCTGCATTCACACCTGCCCAAACCAACCGCACCACGGGGGACAACGAACTCCAGTGCGATTTAACCGAACTAAACGAGGCAGGTGTGAAAGCACCCTAAGCCACTATAAAAATAAAGGTGACGTGACTTATTTTATATGATGTCAAAGTTGTCAAACTGCTCCAAACTAGATGAACTCACGAAGTCCTGGTCGTGGTTGTTGGCGAAGAACAGCTGCAGTCGTTTGGACCAGTCGTCTCTGCGCCTCAGGAGCCCGGACACGTTCCTGCTGCAGCACACGTAGCAGTTCCAGGGGTCTTCGCGGATAGCGACCTGTGCCGAACCGGCCCCGACCAGCAGATCCACACACTCCACACAGAAACACCTACACACACACACAACATCGATTCAGAGATCTCTCTCAGGCTACGTCTACATTAATCCCGATACATTTGATAACACATTTTTCTCGTTTTAAAGGTGCATTGTGTAATATTGAGGAGGATCTATTGACAGAAATGCAAAATCATATACATAACTATGTTTTCAGTGGTGTATGAAGACCTTACTTAAGAATTAGTTCACAGACAAAGTTTTTGCACTACCCTCCTTTAATGTTCACAGAATTAAATGTGACATTTGAAGTGAGTTTGGTCTTATTTTCCTCATTTTTTGTAATGCCTTTGAATAATATGGGGGACATGAATCGCAATATATCGCAGAATTGAATCGTAGCCCAAATATCGCAATACTATCGAATCGTCACATTTTTGCTAATTCCCACCCCTACCCCATACACACCTGCAGCAGTTGTTGTTCCCGCACATGAGCACTTCTCTTCCTCCACAGCAGATGGTGCAGTACGACTGATAACCGTCATCGTCGTACTGATACGCACACTCCAGGAAACAGTTCTGCAGGGGAACAGAAAACCACCTCAGAACCAATCAGAAGTCAGAATGGGCTTGATTGACAGGTGGAAATGTGTGCATGTGTACCTTGCAGCTCTGGCACATGGCTCCCATAAACAGAGGATGTTCAAGAGATACGTTCTGACTTCCACAGGAAATACAGATATCTGCACACAAAAAGACCATGTATATATAGTATCCCACAATGCAATGTGCTCAACTTGACTTTCTGTTTCTAATATGATAAATAAACCAGAAGTAATATCAACCAGGATTTCTTTCCTGACTGATTTCCAAAAGTTAAGATATTTTATTACATTTCTTAACTTTTGGAAATGCATATATTCACACTCATGCATATATTTGTAATGGAAATATTGACCACTACTCCCGAAAGGAGGTTTGTGGTATCTAAATGCAGTTCTAATGTCCTAATACTGGTGGTTTACTGCATACTCATGAATATACATAGTACGTACTTCTAGCACACAAACTGGAACTCACGCCTTGTGAAGATTCTTTGCATAGAGAATTATTTTGATGTAGAAGCAAAGTATTGATGATGTCCAAATCTATGCTAAACAGTATGTAATGTTTCAAGTGAGTTTTGTTTAAAAAAAAAAGAGCAAACATCCAGGGGTCAAAGGTCACATTCAACAGCAAACTCACCTTCGATATTGCGACACTTCTGCCTGACTTCATACACGAGTCTCTCTGAGGAAAACAAAACATGCGTTAACAGTCGCTGCTGAATGTGAAGACAGTTTGCTTTGGGACATGTGTGTGTTTGTGATACCTCGGGTTCCTTCATCTATAATCTCTTTGATTTTGGGTTTCTCAACACTGTTCTTCCTGGGTTTCTTGGCAGGGGGCGGAGCTGAGTACGCAGCAGCCTCAGGCTCCACCCACATCTCTGGATACACCTCAGTATACGGGTTCCGCTCCGCTAGAGCACACACACACACACACACACACACACACACACACACACACACACACACAAACACACACAAACACACACACACAGAAATGCAACTGTCTCTAATATCTCAATTGTTTCTATAAGATCGAAATGAAGTCTTTTTGCTTCTCAGATGTTTGTACTGAGAATGTCACCAGTAATTCAGAAGAGCTACCGGTATCCAAAATATTATTTGAGCAGTAAAATAGAGGATCAATCAAAATAAAATGTAAATAAAATTTAATTCATATTTTTTTACATATTTTTATTTATTTTTATAAATATAACTAAATATAATAAATAATAAAATAATTTAATCAAAATAAAATAAACATTAATTTAAATAAAACATAATAAATAATATAACAAAAAACACAATAATAAATCAAAATAAAATAAATATCATTAATTAAAATAAAACAATAAATAATATGACAAAAAAACAATAATAATTTAATCAAAATAAAATAAATATAATTAAAATAAAACAATAAATACAATAAAATTAGGACTGTTAACGCATGCTATTAATTCAAAATCCTTGACGCGTTAAAGTCATTTAATGCAAATAAATGACTGAAGCATAATTACTGAAGCATGTGAAATTGCGTGATTAATGTAATTTATAATCACAGTTAGATTAGATTAGTTTAAAGATAAAGATAAATGGTGTATAACTCCAACGATAAGTGTGCGATTAATCGCAACAAAAGCGGTGTGATTAATCGCAATAAATAATTTTTTTAATCTATTGACAGCCCTTAATAAAATGTAATAAATAATAAAAACAATAATACATTTATAAAAATTTAATAAATGCCATTTATAAAAATAAAAATAAATAAAAATTAAATAAATTACATTATATTGATATGTATAACTTAAATATTAAATAATATTTGATAAATGGTGTGTGCTTAACTCCACAATAAGTGTGCGATTAATCACAAAAAAAATAATCTATTGACAGCCCTAAATAAAATCAATAATAAATTCAGACAGATAAAATAGAAGTCATTGATTAAAATAATTATTTTTATACATATTTTTTAAAATAATAATAATAAATTACATTATATTGATATGTATAACTTAAATAATAATACTTCTAGTAGTAATGAATTATTATGATAAATAATAAACAATAATAAACTATAAATAAATGTCATTAGCTGGTACCTGGTGGCGGCTCCAGGCCTTTGGCACCGGAGGGGAGGAACCCAGCACTGGCCCATTCAATCATCTGCCGAGTCTGCAGTTCCACACTCTTCCCCGAGTCCGAGTCGTCCGTGGACACACACACAGGGAACGGTTTACCTGCACGCGTACTCGCCGTCTGTGCAGATCCACACAAACAGCATGAGCAAATACACACATGCTGGTCTATTTACATCCATGAAAACTATGGGCCCTATTTTACCGTTCTGAAACACAAGTATCAAACGCGAAACGCAAGTATCTTTGTGGGCAGATCCCGGCGCTGTTGCTATTATACCGGCGGGATAAAAGACTCTTGCGCCCGACACAAATCTAAAATGTGTTGGTCTGAAGTGGCTTCATTACACATAGCTGTGGTTTGGGCGTAACGTGAAATAAACCAATCAGAGCGTCATCTCACATTCCCTTTAAGAGCAGGCGCGCTTGTTCCATGGCGGATCGCTATTATAACGGCGGATTTGCCGGCACACGCAACTTACATGATGGAACGGTGATTTCGCAGACTTCAGAATTAAGTTTCCTGGTTCTTGATGGATAACCCACTTTGTCAGGTGTCCTTATATACCGATGTGTCTCGCCACTATTGATCAAACAGGTTTGATCCGTCATTACTACAATTAGCCTGAATAATTTGGCTAAATGTGTAATCTAGATTTCTGCCTATTTTTCACATCTTCATGGACACCACAATGATTTCCCTCGTGTGGTAATATTTTTCCTTGTAATTATTTATGGTTTGCAAAAATATGAACTGCTGCGTCTGTGTAGATGAGAGAAGCAAAGTGTATGGCGTTGTGCACACGCTACATTATGGCCAAGCATGCGCCCTTAAAATAGCATCTGAATAACGCGCCACTAAATTTAGACTAGGTTTCTCCTGGTCTGTGGCGGAATTGTTTTCTAGAACTGCAAAATAGCGCCAGGGAACGTTTGCGCCGGAACACGTCCCTAATTTACCGACGTGCGCCTGTGGAGGGAAAAGTCTGCTGTGCGCGGGTGCAAAGTAAGAATGATACATGCGTCGGCATACAAAGTCAATTGCGCTGCGTGCAAGGAAGGGCCCTATATGTGTAAGATCCAGTTTAGTCAAAGACATTAGCGTCACTATCAGTTAGTAAACCAGGGCAATAACACACATGTTGGAGAAATATGAATGACTCACCTGTAAAACTTCATGGATGGCTTTTCTGTACATGGGCTGTTTGTTGTAGGTGGGCTGATGATAAGATGAGCAAAACTTACTCAAGGGCAACAGCTTTTCCACACACACCTGAGAGAGAGAGGGACGTTCACTATAATGTCTGTTATCGGCACTCATGAAGGATCCTGATTGGGCGACTGACTCACCACTGAGAATTTGCCATCTCCAAACCACATGACCCAGCGGGTTCCTTCGGCGGCCCGACTGCGGCTCGTCATCCACCATGACACGATCCGCCCGGGCCACCAGGAGAATCCCCGTAACTTCCCCCAGATCAGCTCTCCGATCCCGAAGCCACGGCCGTCCTGAGAAACATCAGCTTCAGTTTAACCTCACACACTGCGGGTCAAATATTACTCAGTCTGGGGCTGGAAGGCTAGCCTGGTTCTACCAGACTCTCGTGCATTTCATTTGTCTGGCCTCTCTCCATTGACAAGCGTTAACTTCCTTGAAGACGGGTACTCTGTTGAAGTTTAACACTATTGGATCTGCCCAGAGTCACTCTGGATCTGCCGTAACCAATCGCTAACGTCGTGACGTATGACGACTCAAACTAGCGCACAACCTCAACGTCATCGTTCTCAGCCACTCCCTCTGTTCGCTGATTGGACCGGTAAAAAATTGACCGGAGAAAACCCAAGAATACACCAAAATTTCAGTATTGTTTTATTTAATATTCATTTACTAATAATTAGTTTTTTTTTTAAACAATATTTGTTTATAGCAAATTTTTCATAAGCCACATTCCCAGTTTTTGACCCATTCAATATGACTATAAAATAATAATAAATATAATTTTTATTGTGATTACTATTATTATAATTTTTTACTAGTTTTAGGTTTTACTAGTTTAATTTTAATAATTTGTAATACTAAATATTAAAGAAAATAAGATATGATCTGTAAAAATAATCAGAGCTAATTTATTTATATTGATATGCATAACTTATAATAATAGTTGTAGTAGTAATTCATTATAATGATAAATAATAATAAACTAAAATTATTAAATAAAAAATATTAAATAAAGGAAAAAATTATATGTAATAATACTATTGTACTTTTTGTACTAATAAGCAATAAGTCCTCAAACAGATGCAGAATCAACATAAATGAAGTATAATTTCAATAATATTTGTTTAATGGCAACTTTTTCATAAGCCACAATCCCAGTGTTTTTGACCCATTTAATATGACTATAAATACGACAATTTTTTGGGGGGATTACTATTAAATAAAAATATTACTAATTAAGGAATAATTTGCAATAATACTAAATATTAAAGAAAATAATATATAATCTGTAATAATAATATTGTACTCTTTATTTATATTAATCACAATAAATTCTCAAATGAACGTAGAAACAACATAAATTATATTAATAGCATAATTTTAACCAAAATTTGAGATGCAAAAATTATCCTGATAAATGCATGAAAAACATTTGCGTTTTTTAACATTTAATTTCATGTCAGATTTCAACAGTTTATCTTGCATATCTAATAAAACTAAACTAAAAACCTTTAATTGTTTTTAAAGTCAGTCAATACCAGAGTACCTTATTCAAAGTGCTGTAAACAACCAATGAAGAGCGAGTGTTATTTTTAAGAGTGATGTCAGGGACGTGCAGAGAGTTCCTCAGGGGCAGGGGCTCAAATATAAAATGGGGCATATATATATATATATATATATATATATATATATATATATATATATATATGTGTGTGCTTTGCATCACAGAAATAAATTATATTTTTTCAAAGTATATTAAATAAGAAAACCATTATTTTAAATTGTAGTTTTTTTTTCTGTATTTTTATCAGATAAATGCAGACTTAAAGCGCATAAGGTACTTTTTAAAAAAAAATAGTAATGTGTGTGTGCAAAAATGTTAAAATAATAAAGTCACCATTTCGCGTGTTGTTGTCAGGCAGCCTACACTTCACATAATAGGCCTGCAGTAGGCCTGGGCTTCATTTAACAAACTATGATAGTTTCATAATGGTAAACGGTGTATCAATATAGACTAAGTACAAGTGACTTGAATACTATACTTACCATTAATGCTACTTTTGGTGCTGGTTTGTAGTCAATTAACATCCATTAGGTCAACGACGGAGATTCAGATCACTTCAATGTAAATTCGTCTGTCCATGTAATTTTCAAATGATTTATTTATAAATGACCGTCCAATGATATTTGAACTTCTTGTGCCAGATGACGATTGGTCGGTGTATTATGCATGACAAACAGGCTTCAGCGAATTAAGTAATATTTTAAAATATATGTTATGTGGATTTTTAATTGAATCGACACGCAACCTTTTATTATATAAAATTAATTTTTATATATTTTTTTTTGCCGTCGAGCCATAACGTTACTCATGAAAGACGCTCGAGAGCATCGGTTCCCAAGCAGACTGTGTGGGATACCTACGTGTACACTAGTACATTTTCATTTTAAAACGCATAACTTTTGCTACGGTTATGCCTGCCGCCCACACACTACTCCGGAGTTTTAGACCCTCGAAAATGGAGACCGTCAGTCAAGACCGAAGCAAGACACGCACAACTTGACGCAAGTGACGCAACCCATAGCAACGCGTTATAGCAACGACACCTCAGACGGACAGAAACGTAAAAATAAACGGGAATTTAGGCTACTTTAGTCTTGTACACATTGTCATGTAAATTATAAGCAAATGCATTTTGTTTTATTGACCTCAATATTATCAACGATATTTGTTTGAGAAGGGCACTTTTGATTAATTTTGAAAAAGGGCAGGGGCTCGAGCACCCAAAGCCCCCCCCTCTGCACGTGCCTGGTGAGGACAGATATTCACCTCGTACTCCAGATCCATCTCTGAGGATCTCGCCATCACCTTGTTGCCGCAGGCGACAGGAGGCGGCTCAGGCGTCATGGCAACCGTTGGGGAGGCGGGGTCAGTGTGCTGCTGCTGAGGTGTGGGCGTGGATGGGAGGTTGATGACTGGCTCCTCCTCCTCCTTCTGAGAACTCACTGCTGATTGGTCGTCCATTGTGTCACTCATGGTGATCACTGGCTGGGTCTTCTCCTCCTTAAAGACACGGAAACAACAAACACATGCGGTCAAAACAAGGTGAAACACAGACACAAAGGATTTATACTCATATTGCTAGCAAATGAAAAGCAGGCACGTTTTTATGTAAACTTCTACACTACATTGTATGTGTGTGTGTGTGTTTCGGTAAATATTGATTTGAAATCACTGTGGAAATGTAGCCTACAGGTTTTTACTGTCATGTGAGGACAAACTCTCAGCTAACAGGAGACAAGATGTCTCTGTGTGTGTATTCGACTCCAGAATTACTGGCACCCTGGAAATAAATGCTTGTTTACATGGACTGTAGAAATACAACCGTTTAGACAGTTCATAGAACTGCTTCATTTACACTTCAATTCACATGCATGATGATTCTGAGTAAAATATGCATCTTCATAATCTTTGTTTCTATAGTCTTTTATTGCAAAACCATGTCGAGTTACACTGACATTCAAAAGTTTGGGTCTGTAAAATGTAATGTTTTTTTAAAGTAGTCTTCTGCTCACCAAGCCTGCATTATTAAAAAATAAAGTAAAAACAGTATTTTCTCTTTGAATATATTGTAAAATGTAATTTATTCCTGTGATCAAAGCTGAATTTTCAGCATCATTCCTCCAGTCTTCAGTGTCACATGATCCTTTACAAAAGACTAGTTGTGCATTTAGAGTGCATGCTTTCACTGCGTGATATAGTCTATTAAAATGCATTTTAAATGCCCTCAATTTAAGGGGCGGGATTAATCAATTTCACACGAAGAGTGCCGTTTTTTCTCCAAATATCAGCATGATTACAAATGTGATATAGATTTTATACAACAGATCAATAAACAAGAAGTGATTTACATTTTAGACACAATATTGCCTGTTTTTGCCATCGAAAATAGTGCCAAACATACTAAAAGCCACAGGACTGTATTATATCTCTGAGCCACAGCTGTGTTTCGCTACTGAATGAACAAATCGTTTGAATGAATGATTCAATGACTCACTCATTAAGACAGTCAAATGCTTCATTCCTGAATGAATCAGGTGTTTGAATGAATCGGTTGAAGCTCAATGACTCACTCAATAACAGTGACTTGCTGCCACCTACTGGCGGTTTAAATTTCACATTTAAAATATCTTTTAAAAATAATTTCAAAATATCAATATTGAACATTTTATGATTAAAACATGAACCCATTATTTATGCATTTGTAACTGCAGGTTAAATGCATTAATGTGCTGCATTAAACGCAGTAAATCAGATGCAGCTTGTGTTTCTCTGCATTGCAAAGATGAATTCTGTTGATACTGATTTCATTTGGTTTGATTGTAACAACCCCTTAGTGTCTTATTCTAATTTAATTTATTGATTAAATGTAAGAATTTGACACAAAAGTTGATGGATACATGCAAAAACACAGAAAATCTATATTTTCTGTCAGCATCAAACACCGCTCAGTGTGGTCTGGTCAAGAATGATGTCGTGTATATTAGAGGCAGGAGGCACACGGGTTGTAATCTTCCTGAGGATGTCAACAAGATTCCCATGACTTCGAAAACAACATTACAGATCCAGCACCACTGACTCAGGAAAGGAAAATTACAAATGAGATCTCTAATAATGTTTCCACTAGCCATTTTCCATTGTTAAATGTTAAAATACTTTCTCATTTTCCCAAATAAATGAAAGTAAACCATTTACAGGTGTAACTCGAAAAATTTTAATATCGTGCAAAAGTTCATTTATTTCAGTAATTCAACTTAAAAGGTGAAACTAATATATTATATAAACTCATTACATGCAAAGTGAGATATTTCAAGCCTTTTTTTGTTATAATTTTGATGATTATGGCTTACAGCTTATTCAAAATTAGAATATTGTGAAAAGGTTTTCATAAGCTGTAAGCCATAATCATCAAAATTATAACAAATAAAGGCTTGAAATATCTCACTTTGCATGTAATGAGTTTATATAATATATTAGTTTCACCTTTTAAGTTGAATTATTGAAATAAATAAACTTTGGCACGATATTCGAGTTTCCCCTGTTTTTTTACAGAGCTTTTCGCAGTTTTGTTCTCGATGCTAAGGCTTCTTTTGTAACTACTGTATGTGAGAGTGAAACTTTGATTCCTTTGAGCAGCTGCTGGTTCCTCTTGTGTGAACCTTTGCAGGAAGGTCATAAGCGCCTCATTTGACCTTTAACCCCGCTAAACGGCCAACCACAGAGCAGCTAATCGCACAGAAACAGAGACACTAAAACACAGACAGACAGGCCTGTTTGACGGGTCAATGGAGACACATAAACTCTACAGAAAGCGCAGTCCAACAGTTTTTTCCACGTGAGGGATGGACGCAGAAGATGGACCTGCTATAAACATCCATCTCAGGTGCTCGGCATTAAATAAGGTTTAAACAAGATGCATATAGTTTGGCAATCTGATCAGAAAAATTAGTTATCATCACATCAAATGTGTGTCATGCTGTTCTCATCTGTACTCTTGTGAGATGTGTGTGTAGTCTATAAGTGCTGCTGATTACAGAATTATAATTAGGTTTACAAATTCAAGTTCAAGAACATGAATACACACACACACACACACACACACACACACACACACACATTAGTGAGCGGCCTTGCTTTTTTGGAAAGAAATTATTCACTTTTATTCTGCAAGAATGTATTAAATTGATTACAAATGAAATAACATTTATAAATGTTGCACAAAATTTATCAGAGAATCTTGAAAAAAAAATGCATTAGTGTTTTCTCAAAAATATTAAGCAGCACAACTTCAATATTGATAATAGGAAGAAATATTTCTTGAGCATGTGACACTGAAGACTGGAGTAATGATGCTGAAAGTTCAGGAATAAATTACATTTTAAAATATATTCAAATATATTCAAATTATTCTTTTAATTGTAATATCTCACAATGTTTACTGTATTTTCGATCAAATAAATGCAGGTTTGGTGAGCAGAAGAAACTTCTTTTGTAGTGTATTCAAATCAGATTATAAATATTTTACTTCTCTATCACAAATCATTCACGTTAAAAACATTAGCTGGAAGCTTTCCTACACTAAACTAAACTGGTGACATCTTTATCAAAAAGATATGAGCATTATGATCTCTCTCATTCATTTCTATGCGATTGTTCTGTCTCCTCCTCATGTCTCTGTTACAACAGTTTGATGTTAGCATGCTGAAAATCATAACACATAATTATGATGCACAAAGCCACAAACACACACATTTTGGGTAAAATAACCTATTTGGTTTTAGGATTTTTCACAGAGCAATGCATTCTGGGATCACATCACTCATGATAAATATATGCGATGCTGCATTAGTTTTGTCCTAAATGTCAGAAGGCAGCATAACGTTGCCGCCTACCTTTGGGAACAGCCTTTATTCCAATCGAACGCACCAATGATGCCTTAAAATACTCCCTAAGTAGTCAGATCACCAGGTTTTGGAAGAGAGCAACTATCTGAGGCAGATTGCCTGGCGTTATAGTGGTTGTTTTGGTGGTTACCCAGCAGTCCCTGGCAAACGGCCCAGTGCACCCTGGGAAATGCGGTCTTAACAGATTAGCTAATATCCTGCTGCAGCCCACAGTACGCAAGCTTCCTAAAAACACTTCACTGGCACTCTTTCTCTGTGCCTACAAGTAGAAATCTTTAGCAAGCTTCTCACGAAGAGTATGTGAGCGTCTCCCACTACGACCTGAACACGCGCTCTGACCCCTCGGACTCCGTGACGACCCTTGGCTTTACGACAAGTTTCAAGGGCTGAGAGCTTTATGATCGTGACCCAGGCGTGGACGACCTCTGACCCCAACCTCACCGTGACCCTAAAGTCTCTCAGGCTCATTTCTATACGAACGTCGCTCCTGTTGGTAAAGCATTTAGACACTTTATCAAACACATTGGCCATATTTTGTAATGTTTTGAAAAGAAATATATACAGTTTATATCTATTTATCTTTCTATATCTATATTTCATTTTTATGATTTAATTATTAGCTTTTCATCACGAACCCCCTGCATTTACTGCAGTTTGAGGAACCCTGCTTCGCATAATGGTGTAAGAAGTGAGTGAAATTCCTTTCAGTTCAAAGTGACCGTCAATGCCATTCAAAAAAAGCAAGAAAACGCATCAGTCTGTGACTCAAACATACGGAAGAGTAAAAAAAGCATCCATAGACAGATCTATATTTCACTCTAATAGCTAATCTTTTACTCTATGTTCACAAAAGCATACTACAGTACCATTTCTTAAGTATGCAGTGTGCTTTTTTTGTTGTTGCACGTGTCATGGATGTTTCCCTAAACCGAACTACGTATCTGGGTCTCGTCTCCAATCGACGCCCCCTAACCGCATAGTCTATACTCCAGCAAGTCTACAATCGACTACAACTGAGTTCCCTATTTCTAACTTATTTCCTAACTATACTTGCTTGCTAACTAACTTACTTGCTTCCCTAAACTGACCTGCTGCGCAGCAGAAATGAACAGACAGACCTCAACAAATGTCCCTCGAATGCTTTATTCAACGGCCCGGAGAGTTCTCGAGCAATACTCAGAGAACACCCAAGAAGAAGAAGAAGAAGGCCGGAGGATCTCAGACAAATTCCATTGAGAAGTACAACAGTTTTTATAGTATAGAGGTATGGCATAAATGTCATAATGCATTATATAATTTCCTCACTATTTGATTGGTTCTTCATATGCAAACCCTTCTGTTACTAGGTAAAGCAAACTTTGTTTTAACGATTACTTCATTGCCACAAGTTTTCAAACCTAGACATCTGTCTAGTTTCATTTCCCATATTTGTTATTTACACACACACACACACACACACACACACACACACACACACACACACACACACACACACACACACACACACACACACACACACACACACACACACGCGAGTTTTCATAAAAAGGCACACACACATTCAGCCTATGTACAAAATGTCTTAGTACATGGTGTTTCAAAGTGTTAGTATGTTAAATAAGGTTAGTTTAAAAGATAGTTTACTATCTTATCTATTAAAATCCACCACACATGGAATACACACAGAACCTACTACACTCGCCAAAGTATGGATACTACACTATATCCCACAATGCAAAGTATTTGACTTGGTATTCCTTTTCTTGACTGAACTGAAACTTAACTGTGATTTTTAACATGAATTTTGACTTATTTGATCGCACTATCAAAACAAGAGTTTTTAAAACAAAATTACATAAAAAATGCAAAATAATGTAGTACCGTGCACAAAAACATGAGGTCATTATTTAGCATACAACAGCTTCAAATGTTGATCACTGATTTGCTGTATATAGTGCACAGTATGCACTGCAGGAAGCAGTAAGCTGGCATGTCTTTATAAAACTAAAGAGCTACAGTACTTATTTGGTTTAAAGCGACACACATGCGCACACACACACACACACACACACACACATGCAAACAGCCATGTCAGCATTTTCTACCTTCATCCTCTGCTAAACACACACCCACCACATCAGTAAATGTGTCTTTTCCACACAGTGCACACGTACCCACACACGCTGCTGTGTCTGATCGTCAGTCCCTCTCAGGTAGCTGTGTGTGTGTGTGTGTGTGTGTGTGTGTGTGTTCATGTGTGAAGTGTGTACGCAGGCAAAAAGACACTTTTAAAACAGAAAAGGGGGGGAGACACACACAATGTCTTTGTTTGAGAATCGTGGGTCACGTGACTCCATGCTGATTGGTCACAGAGGGTTTGCAAATACTGGCAAGGAGGGCGTCCGTCACAAAACCTGAACGAAAGAGAGCGGAGCGCAGACCAGACAAAAAGAGAGAAAAGAGAGAGTGTTTTTGTGCGGGTTTAGATCTGATAATGTGCGATTCCTTTGCTGCAAGTTTCGACTGTCGTTGGTACTGAGAAACACGGGAAGGTTCAATTAAGCCAAGATTTATGACCCTTGTTAATGAAAGAGACACACACACACACACACACACACACACACACACACACACACACACACACACACACACACACACACACACAGGAAACTCTTTTAAAAAAAAACAAATGAAAAACACTATTGCTAGTAATTACATTATTCTTTTAAGTGTCTACATAAACCAAACCGCTTCACACACACCATGTGCGCTTCTCTGAAACACACACATGTTTGTAATCAGGTCTTGTTGAAGCTGTGCCAGAGTTTGATGAGATCCAGAGGCTGCAGTGGGCGGAGTCTCCCCGACCCGAGAGAAACGGCCCTCGCTGGGTGAGCCGAGGACACGGATAAACACACACTTTAATACTTCATGACACAAAACACTCATTCGGACAATCTTTCTTATCTAGTTCCTAGGGTTGTTTTGAGCATTATAACCAACATTACCCGTTACCAGGTCCGTATAACATGTTAAAGCAGAGCTAAGAGCACTACGCTCTAATTTGTAGCGGAAAACTTGATTAAATTAGCCGAAATATTTCACACAAGGGTGTTCATTTATGATTCAAAGTAAATCGGAGGAGCTTTCTGTGAAGTGAAATCCTGAATACAAAGCAGAATTATTGTCATATATATGGGTTAGACTAGTTTCAGTCTCACGGCGTACTAAAGGGCCACCCAGAGTCCATTTGATGCATATCGAACACAAAGATCTGATTGGCTGGCTTTTATGCAAGGAGTCAAGGTGCACCGGTTTTCATCGGTCTGACAGGAGACAAAGCCGTGTTTACAAAGTTAAGATAAAACGAGCGCTTTCGAGGAAGAACTAGTTTCTGGATTTGCCAAAGTTTATTTCTCTGAGGCACTTAAAGTTCTAGCAAATAAACTACTAGAACTAGAATGAAACAGACTACCGAAAAAAATGCAGTAAAATAAATGGTAAAAATGTGATTACAAACTAGAATATCTGTTTTCTATTTGAATATATTGAAATGTAATGTATTGCTGTGATCAAAGCTGAATTTTCAGCATCATTACTCCAGTCTTCAGTGTCACATGATCCTTCAGAAATCATTCTAATATGATGATTTATAAAAACATGTTGTATTATCATCATCAATGTTGAAAACAGTCGTGCTGCTTAAAGGGGTGGTAAAATGCAATTTTCACAAGATGTAAAATAAATCTCTGATGTCCCCAGAGTGTGTGTGTGAAGTTTTTAGCACAAAACTTTTTTCACTTTTTGAGGGTTTGCAAAAACGCACCGTTTTGTGCCTGGCCCTTTAAATGCAAATGAGTTGCTGCAGGGGGCGGGGTTTCAAGAGCTCGTGTGTGTCAGCAGCTGCGATTACCTCACGCACACACACTAAAATGACAGAAACTGTTCTGCCTTTAATGTTAAAACGGAGTCAGACAAAGATGGAGAGACTCAAGAAGAAGTGACAACATGTAGAAGCAACAGGACGTCTCTGAATGGTTAGTTGATGAATTTATGTTGCTGATGTGGAGTTAACTATCTTCAATTAGCATATTCTGTCATGGTAATCTATAAATCGCTCGTATAGGAACTGTTGTGAGATGCACACAGAGTGAGTTTCTATCGCATGTGAAAAGATGGATGCTAAAGTTTGAGCTGACTCACAAATGTGCTCGACTACAACAACTCTTCCTCTTCTCAACATGGACTGCGTGTTCCCGGGGGGCGGGGCTTATATAAATTCAAGGATTGCTGATGTCACTAACCCCGGAGGAATGTCGTGTAGTCCCTACCAGACGTTTGTTGTAGTCCTTTTCTTTAAAAGCAAATATCTTCCTTTGCTTTGAACTTTGAGCGTTGTAACTTTGCAGATGTTGTTTCTGCTCAAACAGCAACATTACACACCAACTAAAGTTAGAAAAGTGAAATCATACTTTACCACCCCTTTAATATTTTTGTGGAAACGGTGATAATACATTTTTCAGGATTTTTAGAAAGTTCAAAAGAACAGCATTTATTTGAAATAAAAATCTTTTGTTACATGGTACTGTCACTTTTGATCAATGTAATGCATCCTTGCTGAATTAAAAAAAGAATAATTAAATCTTACTGACCCCAAACTTTTGAACGGTAGTGTAAAGCTACAAAGCGCACTGTGATTGGTCAAGACTACACCAAGACTGGAAACAAAGCTGAAAACATGACCGATTTGGTTTGTTAGTAAGATAACTGATAAGTATGTTTGAATAAATATATAAACCATTCCCTGTCAGAGTGCAAAAAACGATATAAAACATACTACTTACATGTCTGAGACTTATTTGAATGGGAAGTAAATGGTAAACAAATAAAACGGCACAGGAATAAAATGTAGTTCATTAACACAGACACTTCAGAGCCGGTTTGAGTTGCTCGACACACTCACACCTCTACAGGAAACAGGGCCTCACAATGTGGCCGAGCACTCTACTACTACACACACACACACACACACACACACACACACACACACACACACACACACACACACACACACACACACACACACACACACACACACACACACACACACAGTGTTTTAGCAAACCCAACCCAACAGACTTTTCCACTGATGTTCACTTTCCACTCACTTCACTGGACAAAACACACACACACACACACACACACACACACACACACACACACACACACACACACACACACACACACACACACACACACACACACACACTATGTTTTCAACTCAAGAGTTTCGGATCTGTATTTACTAAATTGTTTTCCATTCCTCATAAACACACTCATCTGTATCATTGGGCGTAAGGATGTGAGTTTTCCATACATCTTTAACTCAACTCATCTCAACCTTCCACAGCAGCGATTCAAAACTTTCCCTCTTTGTCTCTGAAGGAATGTTCCGTGTTCAATACAAGTTAAAATAGTTCACCCTAAAATAGGTCATCATTTATTCACCCCTAGTGTTGTTTTGATGTCGTATGGCCTTCTTTCTTTCATGGACCACAAAAGAATCAGAATTAGCAATATGAAAAACAACCATGTACCAGCTTCCGCTCTGAGGTGAGTATATCTGATGTGTTCGTCCTAACAAGACGACGTTTTCACGTTCACATCAGTCAACTGATCAGACAAACGTTCCGGTCCGGTGATATTTCACTCAGTGGAGATAGTACACAAATGTTTTTTTGGGGATTTCTAGGTTGTATTTCATGTCTTGTTTTTGTTAAAGGGATATCTCAGTTCAAAATGAAAATCCTGTCATAATTTACTCACCCTCAAGTTGTTTTAAACATGCATGAGTTTCTTTGTTCTGCTGAACACAAAGGAAGATATTTTGAAGAATGTCAGTAACCAAAGAGTTAACTGGTCCCATTGACTTCCATAGTATTTTTTCTTTCCTACTATGGAAGTCAATGGGACCAGTTAACTGTTTGGTTACCGACATTCTTCAAAATATCTTCCTTTGTGTTCAGCAGAAGAAAGAAATTCATACAGGTTTGAAACAACTTGAGGGTGAATAAATGATGACAGGATTTTAATTTTGAAGTGAACTATCCCTTTAAATTTAGATTTGTCACATTTTGTGCTGGTTCTGGACGAGACGGAGTGAACTGCGGCGCTAATAGAGTCTCACGAACGAGCATGTCGGCCAAGGTCAAGAATTTTGTTAAAAAATACATTACATTTCTATTTGTTTTTCACCAAACCCTATCGTATACCCCCAGAACACTTGGAATAAACGGCACGTGTCGCATAGGACCATTCTGTGATACTTTTGTGTTTTTCAAAAAAAAAAACGTGATGGACATTATATGGACGAGAGCGCGCGGGACATTTTTCATGTCTTTCGTGGTCCATAAAAGCATGACTGAAGGGAAATGATGACTTAGTTTTAATTTTAGGGTGAACTATTCCTTTAAACTCGAAAGCGTTTGTGGAATAATGTCTATTTTTGACTTGTTGCTTGTGCCCAAAACCGTGGACAAAAAAAACGTACATTACACACTACATTGGAGTCACAATATACAGCTTATGAAAACTTTTTCACAATATTCTAATTTTGAATTTGGGGTTTTCATAAACTGTAAGCCATAATCATCAAAATTATAACAAATAAAGGCTTGAAATATCTCACTTTGCATGTAATGAGTCTATATAAAATATTAGTTTCACCTTTTAAGTTCAATTTCTGAAATAAATGAACTTTTGCACGTTATTAAAATTTTTCGAGTTTCACCTGTAATGTAAGTAGTAACAGTTATTTTCTTCCGTATTGCGATGAAGAAAAAAAATGCAGTGGATGGTAAGGAGAGAGCGGGTTTATGCAGGTTTAGTCCTGCATACGTCACAGGAGAGAAGTCTGTCATTTAACTGGAAGATCGAGTTATGGTATTTTGATTAAAAATTACAAGGTAAAAACAACAAAAACAACAACAACAAAAAATAAGTATGCACAGATGAAACGCCCACAATAAGATCTAAAACATGCATTTAGAAAATAGGAATTAGGACATTACTCATCATAAGTTACTCACTACTCATCCATTACTCACTACCACGATAAAATCATTTACTAACCTGGAGCAACCCAAACTCATCCATTACTTGAGTAAGGTACAGTTTAAAGCAATATACGAGTCAATCTTATTTATCAGTAAATGACTTTTACAACATGAATGATGTTGATAGACGAAAAAATTGAATATTGTGTATTTATTTCAACTTAAAGGGTTAAACTAATATTTTATATACCGGTAGACTCATTACATGCAAAGTGAGATATTTCAAGCCTTTATTTGTTATAATTTTGATGATTATGGCAGTTTATGAAAAACCCAAATTCAAAATTAGAATATTGTGAAAAGATTTTCATAGCTTTAAGCCATAATCATCAAAATTATTACAAAAAAAAGTCTTGAAATCTCTCACTTTGCAATAATGAGTCTATATAATATATTAGTTTCACCTTTTAAGTTGAATTACTGAAATAAATGAACTTTTGCATGATATTCTAATTTTCCGAGTCTCACCTGTAACTGTACTGTATTGACACTTCTTTAAATCACTCTGATTGGTTGCGTCCGAAATTGCACACTCTCTGGAGTAAGCACTTATTTTGACTGAGTAATAACTAAAACAGCATGTTCTGTATAGTATGAATGTAATCCGAACGTACATGTATCGCCATGTTTTCCTTATCATGTGACCTTCCAGCGTCACTTCACTGCCATTCACAAATCCTCTCCTGTGGCCTCATGGGATATTAAAGTGCCCATCATATCAACACATCATAATCTCACCGGAAGTAGTAGGTCATCTGGGTACTTTCTGGCTACTCTTTTATGAGTATTGTGAATTCGGACACACTTCTTTTGTCACATACTGTTTACCGCCTACTCTGTAGTAGGGAAGTTTGCTATTTCGGATGCAGCCATCGTCTCTCTCACCTTCTCTTTCCTCAAGAAAGCGAGCAACTCCTCTTTCTCCCTGCGGCTGATGTGAAAGGGATCTCCGGCCTGGAAGGTCTCTCTCTGTACGGGTCGCCTCCTCAGACTGATGTCCCCGCCCCGCCGGCCCCTCAGACGGCCCCCTTCGCTCTACAAGTCAAGTCACCTTTATTTATATAGCGCTTTACACAACACAGATTGTGAATACAGCTTCACGGTAATAAACAGGGAAATAACAGAATCAGCGATGCAAACTTCATCAAATTCTGCTGTAAAGCATCTCAGAAAACGACAATAGTGTCGCAGTTCAGTTCAATAACCATAGTTCATCAAAATTATATAAAAAAGTTCAATGCAAATTTCATCAATTATGAAACTAATTCGATTCAGCTGTAAAGCAGTGTCATCATGCAGCTCAAATCAGTTAAAGTTTTGTTCTCATCCGATAGTGTCAGTGCAGCAAAATCAATAATATTACTGAATATTAACCCAAGACAAACACAACTCTCTTAAACCTACTTTTCTGGGAATACACACATACATTGTGAATTTTTGTGAATGATAGACTCAAATAGCTCCGGCTTCATGAGCGTTACGTGTTTTTGTTGGCGTCCTGTAGGTTTTAGGGCACTGACATGCTAATAAAACTCATTTGATGCATATGAAAGTGACTTTCGCAAAGCCTTGATTTGCATTGTGTAGGCGTCTTTATTTCCTCTGTGTACATTTGTGAATTGCTGTATGTACACAGGCCTAATAAAACACCCGTAATGTATGTTCCACAGCCTGTAAACACATTTCAGTGGCGTGTTACCACTTTACAGCCGTTATTCGGGCCAAGTTACGGCTCTACACATTAATGTCTCTCACATAAACAGCCTCGGCCCATTCTCACGCTCTTGGAGATGATGTCGTCTTATTCCTGTGATCTATGTCGAGCAAGAGCAGATTAATCAATCAATCAATCAATCAATCAATCTGTGATGTATTAACTAGACCTGTCTGAACCACCCGACTGGGTCCAGATAACCAGTTAGTTTAAGTTTTAACCAGTTTTCCAAGCAACTCTTATGGATTCTATGTAGTCCTGGGGCTGCACACTTAATCGAAATAAAAATGAAATCGCAGTGATTATCAAATGAATTAAAGGTATAGCGGAGGATTTTCTTTTTCCGGGTGGGTAGCCTATACTATTGGTCCACCTAAGTGTCAATCATTCTGGTGATGTGTTTACGTAAGGCCGTTCACACGCTGGCGTGCGCTAAAAGCACAGGCTGCTTCCCACTGATGCCGCAGTCGCGAGGATTCTACTAGACAGGTAAAGTTTGTCATGCTATTTGGAGAAATCCATTTAAAATCACTGCTAGTAGGCGTTGCCTCTCGGGAGCAAATAGAGTGTTGCGCATGTGCATTTAAAAAAAAAATTGGAGAGGGCGGGTCTTTTCTAAAATTAGGAAAGATCCTCCGCTATACCTTTAAATATATACTGTATATGCGCTGCGTGTTTTAAAGTGAAGCGAAGCACTGTGGTCTTTTACACACAAGAAGCTCGTGCTCATCTGGTTTTTCTCAGTGTCTCAGTTGGCAGAATTTGCCAACCATCTTACCAAACTTGTAACGAGAAAAGCGCATTAAAATCATCATCAACAAAAGAGTAGCTTTAGGGTTTCCTGTGATTTCCCGCCAAAATAAAAGCTTGATGGTTTGAATGAAGCAAAAATAAATATTTTGTAATTTTACAGTTCTACTGTAAAATAAAATAATAAATGTTTTGCCTAAATACTTAAATATTTTTATTTAACAATGAAATATAACAGTATAATAATAACTATTATTATTATTAAATAGTCATATTGATATATAAATCACAAATCTTAAGCCAAATTATGCAACCCTGTAGACAAACTATGGAAGCTTGTGTCCGCCACAGAACAAAACATTTTTAAAAAATAATTGTGACTTTTTTTCTCACAATTGCGAGATATAAAGTCAGAATTGCGAGATATAAAGTAACGTTTTTTTCTCGTAATTGCGACTTTATATCTCGCAATTCTGACTTTTTAACACATAATTGCGAGTTTGTATCTCGCAATTCTGACATCTTTTCTCAGAATTGTGAGATATAAACTCGCAATTGCGAGTTATAAAGTCCAATTCTAAGAAAAAAAAGACTGACTTTAATTTTTTACCTCAGAATAGTTTATATCTCACAATTCTGACTTTATAACACATAATTGCGACTTTATATCATGCAAATCTGACTTTTTATCTCACAATTCTGACTTTTTTTTCTCACAATTCTGACTTTATATCACGCAATTCTGACTTAATAATTCAATTGCGACTTTATATCACGCAAATTATGACTTTATAACCTGCAATTGCGACAAAGGAATTATATCACTTAATTCTGAGATAAAAAGTCAGAATTGTGAGATAAAAAGTCGCAATTACCTTTTTTATTTTTCACTCTGTGGCGGAAACAAGCTAGAGCAAACCTGGAGCAATTCAAAAAATTTATAAAAAATGCATTTTAAACCAAAATCAATTTTTATAAGACAAATTGCAAATTAGATTTTTTCCCCCATATTGTGCAACCCTAGTCATATGTAACATTAGTCATTAAATGAGAAAATGTGATTCTCAAATTGTATTATGTTCCTTATTTGACTAAGTTTTATTGTATATTGACTCTCCTCACCTCTGCTCGGCTGGTGTCGCTGCTGGTGTCGTCCTCCCCCACGTCTGAAAGACAAACGCTCAGGTCATTTAAAGGAAAACAAGACTAAAAGAAAATAATAGACCAGACACATGTGCTTGGCTGACACACTGATGCGGTCCTGCATTAATGTGGCTCAAGGGAAGGGATATAGCAACCATCAGAATCAGTTACGTCACAATATCGCTTTTATCGCATCATAAAGTGTACTTTCTGACACATTTCGGAAGGAAAGGACATTTGAAATCAATCATACTGACTGAACAAGAGACGAGTGACTCACGTCGCTCCGGGTGCTCAAGTTTCCGTCGCCCTCGTTTCTTCCGTGGAGTGGAAGGGGCGGAGTCTGCTCCGGGGGGCGTGTCTGTGCTGTTCCTGTGGGTGGAGTCGGGGGAGGAGTCGTCCCGCTCCAGGTTTTTCACAAAAACCCGACTGTCTGCTTCACCGTTACACCCCGCCTGCTTTATACAGGCCACGCCCTCTAGTACACGCCCGCAACTATCCACCTATCAGGAGAGAGCAATGAGGGAGCGAATGACTCAAATCACTCAAATGTCAGTACTGGATGAGATGCATGTGTCATAATTAATCATGTGGGTGCACATGCAAACGGGACTGTCCCTGATTTGTATAATCAGGTCATATCTAGTAAGATAAATATCACTTAGCTAAACCATCTGTCCTATAAATCGAGGTGCTTCACAGAACAATTGTAATTCACAATGGTAATATATTTATTGAAAACAACAGTTTTAATGTCTTATCATTAGCATTAAAACTAACATTTATTTTTTTGCAGAACTATTGCAATTTACAACTAATACATTTCTGTTTTCATTTCTTATAATTAACATTAAAACTAATTATTTACTTATTTCTTTTTATTATTAAGATCTCAGGGAGGCTTCAAGTAAATATTTTAAGTCTAAGGGGTTCGGATGAAAAAAAAAGTGTCTCGGAAACCCTTCTATAAATGCACTTACTGAAAATGTACTTTTTCTGCCATTTTTACATGTGTTATAGCTTCTATACATCTTTAGATTAGTCTTGAAACATGGCATTTTGAGTACTGTTGGCTTGTTGTGTGTCACACATAAATTGCTTGTGATATTCCTCCTTTCTTGCTTTAGATAATGTAAATCTATAGACAGACGGCATAAAACACACTGAGGCGCAGTGACACAGCAGAGAGCACATTTAGTGCTAATGGTGTCATGGATCAGCTTAAGATCACAGCTTACAGTGTATTGCATATTCAATATGTATTGCAAATGCTTTATAAGCCTTTACCTCTTTATAAAAACATGAAAGTGCCCCTATTATGCTTTTTTGAATATATTACCTTTCATGCAGTGTGTAATATAGCTGTTTGTGAATGTAAAAGGTCAGGAAAAAGTTTTAAAGATCAAAGTTATGCTGAAACGAGTCGCCAGTAATTCCGGTCTTACTTCCTGTTACATGCCAACGTAACAATGTAAGAAATTTGCATAATGCCCGCATATGGTCTTCATTGGCTGCCTGAGAACATGTCTACTTTGACCCTCAAACACTGTAATTGTAGCGGAGACTGGAAGAGTTTGCTTCGTGTGTCGACATGTTTTCTGCACTGCACTTCAAAAGGATGAAGACTCGCTCTGGAAATGATATGGAAAAACCGACAGCATTATTCGTATCACTAGCAGCGTTTCCATTACAGATTTGCGCAAAACTTTTGCGATTTTTTCTAAATATCGATAAAAAAACTATTGAGAAATGACGGTGTTTCCATTGACTGATGTTATGCAACTAAAACATAATTTTGTCTTCTCGCGATAACTCATTAAAAAAATTATGGCAATGGACGTTGGGAGGTTTATATATCACAGCCACTGCACTGGCCATTATTATTATTAACGGAAGGAGACGTATGTGGGTTATCCAAGCATTAATGGTAAGGAAACTGTGAGCGGCACATATGAGGAGTTTCTGGGTGTTTCTCCCTCATTTCTGCTTCAAGCTCTTGATTGTGGCATTTCTTTGAGGTTTAGAATCCAGTATTCCTGTAATTTTTTTTTTCTTTTATGAATTTAATAAACAACTCTGTCTCGTATTCTGTCCGAACACACCGCGCATTCTAAGTCAGGTGACTGTAAATGCGCAAAAACTGTTTCCATTGCCGTTTTGCGAAATATTTCTTTTTCGAATTGCCTGAAAAACCACCTCATGCGAGCGTAAAAACTTTTTTGCGATAAATGGGAGTTTTTGCGAAATTGCTTCCATTGAGCGTATTTTCAATTAGCAATTTCAATTTGCGCAATTTGAACGGTATTGGAAACGCGGCTATTGTGTGTCAAGTCCTGAGGAAGATACAGAGCTGTTAACAATATCCACTGGAGGCAAGCTGGTTGAGAACCCAAATGCAACTTTAATTACAAAACAAGATAAACACAAAACAAAGGCAAGACGAGGCATGGAAGAACTCGGAACTCAGAATTCAAAACAATAACCTGGACAAACAATCAATATTAGACCAAAGCCCCGTTCACACGTACATGGTTGTTTTGTAAAACTGAGATATTTCCCTTCGTTTACACGCAAACGGAGAATTCTCCTCTGAAAACGATTCTTTCTAAAACCTCCGGCCAGAGTGGAGATTTTGGAAAACTTTGTTAGCACGTTTGCATGTAAACTGAGAAAAAATGAGTTTAAAGCAGCCGACGTCACAGTATGTGACTATTTCCGGGATTCTGATTGGCTAACGTGGGCTTGAGCTTCTCGTTACACTGCCACCTACAGGTTTGGCATGCTCTTGGCGGCATATACACGGGTTCGTGTAAACGGATACTTTTCGGAAAACTGACAGGTGTGCACAATGTTATTTTTGAAAACGGAGAGGCATGAAATGTCCGTTTATGAAAATAGCCGTCCACGTGTAAACGTAGCCCAAGACACAGGGCAAACATGAGGGCTTAAATACACAGACTAATTACAAGACAAGGAACACCTGTGAACAATGATCAGACGATTAACAAATGACAAAAGACGCATGACAAACAGGGAATCACATGACAAGACAGAAACATGACAATGACAAGAACAAGAAACAAAACCCAAAAACCCAAACCGTGACAAGTATGTTGAAATGAGTATTCAAAATATACTCTGAAGGTAAACTCTTTCCGGTTAGATCTGAGGACACTCAAACGGCTAATATTGCCCATAACCCATTCCATGCTGGATGAGGATTCAATTAGAACTACAAACACACAAAAGTATTAAAAAACTACAAACATGGCGGATGTACATGTCCGACGGTTAAGTAGACCGGTTTAGATAAAGAGGGTTGAGTGATTCATAATCAGCATCTAACCTGACGAAAACACATTTATTGAGTGTTATCCACATTATATTTAATCTGCAACAGCATTGTGAACTTTTGTAATGATAGGTTTGGTCATTAACTTTTAAATGCATCTTTATGCAAACTGCAAACACATGAGGAGAGTCTCTGCATGAAAGTCCCACGACTGGCAGAACAAAATTATGCCACTACATTTCTCTCAGAAACGCTGGGAAACTAAATTAAATTGAACGTGAAGGATTTTAACTGGGACAAGATGATTGACAGGGGAATTTAAGCAGTGACAGGACGCACGTAACTAAGCGACAGAGCTGTCCGTTAAAGACGCAATTATGACGAGGTTGTACGTCCCAAAGCTTGACCACTCCTCTGCTAAACACGACTTTTTCTTCACAAAAACAGTACATCATTTTAGGGCGTAGTATAAGTAGGCAAATGAATCGCAGCATAAATATTTGAACAAACCGTTTTCAGACTCTTTGAGAAATGAGGAGAGGTGCAATGTATTTTATGAGAAACTTAAAGTGTTTTTTTGACCTAGGATGCATGTAAAACTATTCCAGGAGCATATGAAGTGGTTTAATCACGCAAATCCAAGTTCAGTACGGGTGCTGGATCGAATATAATACAAGTAACAAAGTACAAATCCGCACAAAGCTCAATTTACATAAATGTATTAGTGTAACGTTTCGGGCCTTTCACGGCCCTCCCTCTATTCCAGGAGACCTCCAAAACTAAACCAGGAACCTTTAAAATAGCATAATACGTGCACTTTAAATGTCTAAGTGAAACAGGACTTTCATTGAAACAACGCATTATTTTATCATTATAACAACAAATTGATGTTGTTAATTTATCTATCATTTCTGTAATCTCCACCACATTAATGTTAACTGACATTAAATCGACAGCGTTAACAATTAGCAAAATTTTCAAAAAGCTGCATCACCTAAACCCTAACCTGACTAATGTTTTCAGGCATGGCTAGGTGACATCAGCTTAAGATCGTTTCAGAGTTGGAGTAAATTAACATATTTTGATAAATGACTATTTTGATTTCTTCTAAATAATATGCATTAAGAAAATATTTGATTTCACATTGACATATCACCCATCAATGTTAAAGGCAAGCAGGAAATCAATCAAATGTCCGGCGGCTGCTGGGACGTCCTACGGCGTGACGCTGTCTGCTAACTTTATGATGAACAATAAAAGTCTCTTTGGTTCAGTACGACGAGGGCTGGTGTGAGTTTTACTGCGGCCTGTGAGTTAATAGATGCCGAACACACTCGAGTACACATCGGAATCAGTGCAGTCACACACACATTAGTGGTTTAATTAGAGTGATTGGCGGCACTCTTTGACAGCTGCTGATGTCTTTAATCAACAGGTGAGAAACTCTATAAACCTCAAAGGGCCTGCAGGTGTTTCAAACACTAGCACACACACACTTTCTTCACTCGTTCTCTTTAAATTAAGAAGTATACTCTGAAGTATGTGCATGCATATGCGTCTAGCCACACAAACTCAATCTCATGCATCCAAAATGTGTCGAAACACAAACTGCATTCATTCACACGCATTGATTTCGCGTGAGTATTTGTGTGAAGGTTCCACAACAGAAACTACATGGATGTTGCGAGATCAAGGAGATGAAACGGATCAAATGGTTCAGCGGAGCGACTGTACATGAAAGCGGATGGTGAGGCCTGAGGCGAAGGAGTGTGTTCAACATTCATCTACAGAACAAACACCCCAGTTCCCACAGGACTTCTGTTCGTTTAGATGAAGACACGACTGTGAGGATTTTATGAGACGTCTGTAGTAAATCCTGTAGCCTTTTTTCCTCGCACTTTCACAACTTGTTACTAACGACAATGCACAACCAAGTCCATAGATATGATAAATGTGTGTTAACATGGAATAGAATAGTACATGCATAATGTAAAAGATGAAAACCACTAACACGTAAATGTCACCGGTGAGAATTTCAATATTTAGTGGCCAAAACATCCGAAAAAAAAAAAAACTTTTTGTCTAGATTCCGGCTCTGCTCAGTCTGGACTGGACTTTTAAACACTATTAAAAGGAGCTGACATACCGGACACTTGATGATGCTTGTATTTGACTATCCTCTCCAACAAAAAAAAAAAAAAAGGGATGCACAGATATTAAAATTCTGGCCAATATTGTTAAGCTGATAATTACTTTCATGTTATGGCCAATTATCAATAAATAGCCAGGGAATTTTTTTTGAAAACACAACAAATCTGTTATGCCGATATATGAAAGAAAAATGGAAGATTCAATATTCAATATAGTCAAAACTATTTGGAAAGCATGGCTTAATTTTTTTAACTAGATTTGTGGTGTATTTTACTTATGGCTCGTTTCCACTGAGCGGTACGGTACGGTACGCAATTATTTGCGTTTCCACTGTCAAAAGTTGTGAATGGTACCAATATACTGAACCGTACCGTACCACTTTTTGGGTACCCTTACCTAGCACAGTGGTACGGTACTAAAGGGCATATCTGTTAACCCTCCCGGTTTTCTCCGGTATTTTAACTTGCTATCCCGCTATCATCCCGTTGAAATATTTTCCTGTATTTTTAATCTTTCTCTAAAAAAAAATTCCCACTGGGCGCACACCAGTTCAGCTGAAATCCCGCCCTGCAGCTCATTTCATTGGTTAAGGTTACAATGACGGGTAGGTTTAGGGATCAGTGTTTGGTGTAGGCACTCAGTACTGTGATTCACATGACCAATCACTTGGACGTGGTTGTGTATAAGAGGTAAAAACGATATAAATACTGTTCGTTTTCTCACACAAACCGCTCGTTTCGTGTCTTAGGCCTTCAATGTGTACTTACGATGGGGAATTGTTTCATTTGGACTTCTCTGTGCATCTCTTTGAGGCAGTGACCATAGACCTGCATTATATGACTGACAGACAAGAACGGTTTGACCTAAAAATATCAACAAAGGCACCTACATCTTGGATGCCCTTGAGGTAATCTAAAACATACCAACATTTAATTTCAAAGTGAACTATCCCTTTAATGTTAAAACGGAGTCAGACAAAGATGGAGAGACTCAAGAAGAAGTGACAACATGTAGAAGCAACAGGACGTCTCTGAATGGTTAGTTGATGAATTTATGTTGCTGATGTGGAGTTAACTATCTTCAATTAGCATATTCTGTCATGGTCATCTATAAATCGCTCGTATAGGAACTGTTGTGAGATGCACACAGAGTGACTTTCTATTGCATGTGAAAAGATGGATGCTAAAGTTTGAGCTGACTCACAAATGTACTCGACTACAACAACTCTTCCTCTTCTCAACATGGACTGCGTGTTCAGGGGGCGGGGCTTATGTACATTTTAGGCTTGCTGATGTCACTAACCCCGGAGGAATGTCGTGTAGTTCCTACCAGCCGTTTGTTGTAGTCCTTTTCTTTAAAAGCAAATATCTCCCTTTGCTTTGAACTTTGAGCGTTGTAACTTTGCAGATGTTGTTTATGCTCAAACAGCAACATTACACACCAACTAAAGTTAGAAAAGTGAAATCATACTCAAACACCCCTTTAAATGTTTAGATGTACTTTTAACAGGCAAATTCTCAAAACACATTCACCTACGCTACGCAATCTTGATCATATTCTGAATCAAGAAATCATTATAATGCAGTCAAAAATAATTTACAGGGAACATAATTACCTTCCAAGTCTTTCGTTCATTTGTCACGTGACAGACACAATGAATACGTTCATGAACGACTCATCACTATAATACAGAGATTGTGTATTTATTTATGTTAATATCTGCACAATGTATGATTTAGCGTAGTGTATTTATTTAGCCTGCCTCTGCCTCCTGTACCGTACCGTACCGTACCGCTCAGTGGAAACGAGCCGGATTTTTGATTTTTAACTCGGGCTGTTTGATTACAATGATGCTTCTGCCTGAAAAACTCAGCCCTTTAAAAGCTCCATTTCAGAGCAAATACATAAATAATGAGGAAAATAATGAAAGAAATATCAACACTTGTTTTATTTTAGCTGGTTCTGTTCTGGTTTAATTCCATTAAATTCCAAAAATAACAGCATTTTTTTTTTTACATCCTGCTACACTCGAACATTACGGAAATAAAAAAATGGCTGCGAGCAGCATTTAACATTAAGCATGCGCCTTTAGCTCAAGACTCTTAAAGGGACAGTTCACCAAAAAAAAAAAGAAAAAAAAAGTTTCAAACTTGCATGTCTTTCTTTCCTCCAAGAAACACTAAAGAAAATATTTTGAAGACATTTTTTGTCAATAAAATAAATGTTGTGTTGGACCCCATTGACTTTTCCAACACAACATGATGGTCACTGAATGATGACAGACACGAATATAAATGAATTAGATCTGATTATGATCATCATAATGTTCATCTAAAACAATTAGCGAGACATCGATACAAACTTACCATACTCAGAGATCTACAGGCTAGAGCACCTCGTGTTTCTCTCACTTTCTCTCTCTTCAGACTTCCACCACATCTAGTGCAGCAACAGTTTCCTGTTCATGTCTACGAGAGCGTGTAAACCTGACCTGTCTCTATATGCTCTCAGTGCAGAGTGGGTTTCAGGTTCAGCCACAGGGTGGATGAACGATATGGACAGATATGGATGAGTAAAATGGGTTCAACTGCGGAAATTAGCATCATCATCTGAATGAATTGAGATCAAATGTAGTCATTCTTACAGTCAAACACATGATGTGTGTTCTCTGGTCGCCTCTCAACTACAGTAGCCTTTCCATTAAAGGAATAGTTGAGCCGAGAACTGGAAATTATGTCACCGTCGTATCATCGCAAACCTATATGACTTGCTTTTTTCCGTGATAAGACAAAAGGAGTGCATTTTAAATGAAAGTGAATGGGGACAGATTTTAATACAATGGCAAGTCATAGTGACAGCAACTTCCAGGCTCCAAAAAGGACATAAAAAAACATCATAAGATTATTCAAAATGCAAAACTCAAAATTCAAAACTCATGCACTAGATGTGGTCACTGTATGAATTGCCACTGCACACCCTGACGTTTAAGAGTTTGAGGTCGGTAAGACGTTTGTAATGTTTTTGAAAGAAGTCTCTTCTGCTCACCAAGGCTGCGTTTATTTGATCAAAAATATGTGAAAAACAGGAAAATTTAGAAATATTATTAGAAAATAAAATAGCTGATTTCTATATGAATGTATTGTAAAATGTAATTTATTCCTGCGATGCAAAGCTGAATTTTCAGCATCATTACTCCAGTCTTCAGTGTCACATGATCCTTCAGAAATCATTCTAATATGCTGATTTGCTGCTCCAGAAACAGCTCAAGATCTGACAGCAGCTGCATCACAAACTGTAAGGAAGGGATTTCATAATGCTCTGTAAGTTAGCGCGCTAGTCTCTGGAAAACAGCTTTGTAAAGACTCTTTAAAATTTCTCCAACGAAAAAATAACATGTCTGTTTGGAATGACAAGAGGGTGAGTAAATAATGACAGAATGGTCATTTTTGGGTGAACCGTCCCTTTGAATCAACACACGGAGCGCACAGACGCACATGAAGCTGGAATCTCATGCAGTGTTTGATCAGCTGCTCGTTTGTCACTCGTGGCTCACAGAGATCCGCTCACTGAAGCACTGCCATTCAGAAGACAAGGCGATGAGCATGCGCTTTTATTCACAGAACACACGCTGTGTTAATGTTGAGTGCCATTATAGTTGTGCATGTGTGCACGTGTACTCACTCCTGGCGTTTTGCGTTTTCGAGCGGGTCGTCCGACTCTTCGTGTTGGTGTGTCCGTCACTCTGTCTTCATGTGTGACCTCACACACTTCCTGTTCTGCCTCTGGACTCTAAAACAAACAAACACACAAATACGTCAGCACTACAAACACACACACACTCTCTCTCTCTCTCTCTCACACACACGCAAACACACACTCTTTCTTTCCTCTTTCGTCAGTAACACCGGCTCAAAAATGGCTTTGTACTTTGAGAAGATATTCTCTCTAAAATATATTTTCACACAAATATTGAGTATCAGCAACAATGATGATTGCTTTAGCAAACACCTGTTAACTAAACAATGACAAGAAGTCAATAAAATTAAATAGAATTAAATTTGTCATTATTGTTTTATTTATTATTTTAATATAATTTTAAATAAGTTGCTATTTCCTAATAACATTTTATACAATTAAATATAAGTTTAAAAATTTTTTTTTAAACAAAATAACATTGTTTTAGGAGTAAAATTAAAATACTTAATATAAATATTTTCAGATTCTCTCTCACACACACACACACACACACACACACACACACACGATCCGTCTGGACTCTCTCAGTGGGGATCCAGTCAGATGAGAGAGAGAGAGAGAGGCAGCGGTTACTAAGGTGAAAACTGCTTAGCAACTGTCTCCAGGAGGTCATGATGCTGCTCTCCTGAACAAAACCATGAGGTCATTTCCCTGGCAACAATCCCGGCAACATGTGCCCACTAATGTTATTTATCCACTAGTCCTCCTATCACACACAACCATGAAACCACAACATAATTTATTCAATGTAATTCATGAACTCTCCAGTTTCTCTCATAAATCGTTCTGTCGTAACTCGTAACCATTGAAACAACATGAAGTTTGATCAGTCCCCAAAGGTCAAGGGTCACCAGGGGAGTGTTTCTACAAATGAGTGAATGGATGTTAATAGTCATTAAACATTAACCTCAAGTCCATCAGAGATGTGAAAACCGCAAACCATCCACCAGTAAACATGACGTGAACTCTCGCTGATCTGTGTTGCACAGATTAGACCAATCAAACACTTCAGCCTCAATCTAGAGCGAATCACTGTTTTCATGTCCGAAATAATCTCTTATAAAAGTTGTTTTTATTACAGACAGACAGACAGACAGACAGACAGACAGACAGACAGACAGACAGACAGACAGACAGACAGACAGACAGACAGATAGATAGATAGATAGATAGATAGATAGATAGATAGATAGATAGATAGATAGATAGATAGATAGATAGATAGATAGATAGATAGATAGATAGATAGATAGATAGATAGATAGATAGATAGATAGATAGATAGATAGATAGATAGATAGATAGATAGATAGATAGATAGCAATATAAATAGATGGATGGATGATGGATGGATAGATAGCAATATAAACAAATGGATGGATAGATAAACAGATGGATGGATGATGGATGGATGAATGAATAGATAGATAGCAATATAAACAGATGGATGGATGAATGGATGGATGAATGAATAGATAGCAATATAAACAGATGGATTGATAGATAGATAAACAGATGGATGGATAGATAGATAAACAGATGGATGGATAGATGGTTAAACAGATGGATGGATAGATAGATAAACAGATGGATGGATAGATAGATAAACAGATGGATGGATAGATAGATAAACAGATGGATTGATAGATAGATAAACAGATGGATGGATAGATAGATAAACAGATGGATGGATAGATGGTTAAACAGATGGATGGATGGATAGATAAACAGATAGATGGATGGATGGATGGATAGATAAACAGATGGATGGATAGATGGATAAACAGATGGATGGATAGATGGATAAACAGATAGATGATGGATAGATAAACAGATAGATGATGGATGGATAAACCGATGGATGGATGAATGAATGAATAGATAGCAATATAAACAGATGGATGGATAGATAGAAAACAGATGGATGGATAGATAAACAGATAGATGGATGGATGGATGGATAGATGGATAAACAGATGGATAAATTAATGAATAGATAGCAATATAAACAGATAGATGGATGGATAGATAAACAGATGGATGGATAGATGGATAAACAGATGGATGGATGGATAGATGGATAAACAGATGAATGAATGAATGAATGAATGAATGAATGAATGAATGATGGCATTATAAACACATGGATAATAGATAGATTGAACACTTATATCATGAGATGATCTTATAAGTGATGTGATGTACTTCATCTCATGAGATATCACTATAATACATCATAATTACCTATTGCATGATTTAGTGCAGTCCTTCGGTCCTTTATAATCGTATAAAAAAAAATGTGGTATTAATTGTACTAATAGAATAATACGTTATACTGTAATTGTTGCTTGTGTTATTAGAGCACTACAGTATAAACCACATGACTCAGTTTTGAACAGTATAGTAGATTATTACATCAGAACATCAGAGCACAGGAGACATTTTGTGTCTGGTTTTGTCATCTCCAGATTATTTCGGTCATCAGCGGGTTATTTTGGGCCACTGCTGTTGCCAAGCAACGAGACTGGGCCGAGAACAGGAGGAAGTTCCCCGGTGGAACGAGTCTGTTGGGTCATGCACCTCTCTCTCTCTCTCTCTCTCTCTCTCTCTCTAGCTCGAGTATTACAGACTTACACATATAAGCTGAAATGACTGAAGTAAACCCCTTTACACTATCCTACTAATAAAGGTTCAAAAAGAGAGTTTTCAAAGCGATGCCATTGAAGAACCATTCTGGGTCCCCCGAAGAACCGGGACAGTTCTTACAAGAACCATTTTTTCCATAAGTGTAAAGATCCTTTTTCCACTATAAAGAACCGTTTGTGCAATGGAAAAGCTCCATTGATATTAAAGGTTCTTTGTGGAACTATAGATGCCAATTAAGAACCTTTATTTTTAAGAGTGTACAGATGGCTAAATTAATCAATTAAAAACTATATATATTATTTATACATTTATAAGAAAAAACTAAGCATCATCATTAAAATAATTCCACAATGTTCAATGACCAATATATAAAAAGGTCAGGGCATTTCCACGTATCCAAATCCTGATGTTTCCTTTTCAAATTCTCATTTAAACAGTTTGCGATTATTACCATTCACAATAAATAACACCAGGAAAATGTATAACAACCAATAGGAACTCATACTGAGGATAACACTTTAGTTTAGGGTCCAATTCTCACTATTCGCTTATTAGCATGCATATTACTCTGATATTGGCTGTTTATTAGTACTTCTAAAGCACATATTAATGCCTTATTCTGCATGACAATATTCTACATCCCTTAATCCTACCCAATACCTAAACTTAACAACTACCTTACTAACTATTAATAAGCAGTAATTAGGCGTTTATTGAGGCAAAAGTCGTAGTTAATAGTGAGAATTGAACCGTAAACTAAAGTGTGACTAAATAAAGCATAGTGAGGACATACACTGAATGTTTGTGTGCTCCTATATGCAAGCACAAGCTTTCAAACGGGTCGATTTTCTCTGCCAAAGCAAACACTATCTGATCGCTGCCATAAATACTATATCAGCCAATAAATACCTTCAGCCGGGTTCACAGAGGACATCTGAATGAGCAAAGCAATAAAATACACCACAAACAACACACACACACACACCCATGATCTCAAACACAACTTTTGCTCTGTTCGAGATTGATTACTAAAGCTCTAGTAACTGATTCACCTGTTCAACAGACCAAAGTTAATGAAAACCAATGAGAACAGGACAGAACACCAGTTCACCCCCCCAACACAATCACACTGTAAAGAAAAAATGTGTTCAATACACATAAGGTGGTAATAATAGTTCAAAAGATCATCAGTCTGTTCTGTCACAAACTCACTTTTGTCTAAATTTAGGTGTAAACTGACTCTCTTCCCCACAAAAAAAACACTCTAATATAATTTCACCTTCAATGTGACATGAAAATCTAGCCCACGCCTCGCCTCACATGACTCCAAGCCACATAAATCAGTTAGGCAAGGCTTTCTGATCACTGTAAGGCCAGCATACATAAACTACGGTGACTCTAGTGCTGGTCCAGCGGCTGAAAACAGATTTATAACAACTGAACGGCCATTAAACTGGAAGGAAAATGAAGAGTTACTAGAGCGTTCCTACAGTCGTAACCCCAATGACACTGCAGCGGCTCTCTCCAGATTCCTGAGGTCAGTGGGACTGTTAAATCTCGGATGGGTCCCAGGTTAATGTTCATCAGTGATTTTAATGAGTTTCCCTAATCATTTATGTGGTTATTTCGCCTAGTGATTCCAAAGATGGGCCGCTTCAGTTATCGACTAGCTCAGGGGTGACATTTCATCAGTATAGATGTGGTAGTTATGTGGTTCTGTATGGGTATAACCAAAAAAAAAAAGGTTAAAAGCAATAACATTACATTATTCCAACTAAAATGATACTTTCCTTACACCTTAAGGTACAGCTGTAATAATATATGAGCAACATATATTTTGTCAATATATCTTAGTAGAGCTGTAAACGATTAATCGCGATTAATTGCATCCAAAATAAAAGTTTGTTTACATAATATGTGTGTGTATTGTGTATAATTATTTTGTATATATAAATACACACACATGCATGTATATATTTGAGAAATATTTGCATTTATATACTGCATATATATTTTTATATAATTTATATTATACATAAATATAACTATTTTATATATAAATAACACATTTTTCTTAAATATGTACATGCATGTGTGTGTATTTATATATAAAAAAGAATTATAAACAATACACACACATATATTATGTAAACACAAACTTTTATTTTGGATGCGATTAATCGCGATTAATAGTTTATAGCTCTACTTATCAGCTTTACTGTTTTTGTCGCTTTATGCTAAAAACAATCACGCAAGCACAGATGTAATGGATATAAATTGAGCAAAGCCTGATAAAAGTGTGATCTGAAAAATAAGTTATGCTAATTTGAGATATACTTTTGTTCTCAGCTTATGGCAATGCGTACTTCCATCTTGGAATACAGCAATGCATGACATTGATGCTGCGTCCGAAATCGCATATTGTACCGCAGGACAGGTACTACATTTGGTTTGTAATTTGCTTTGCGACCATTAAAAAAGTACATTCTATATGGAGTGAAATTTGGACGTACTACATTCACCATGTTGTCACTGTCACGTGACCTACAGCGTCAGTTGTGTCGCTTCACCTCCATTCACAAATCCTCTCCTGTGGCCTCAGGGATAGTAAAGTGTACAGTTGATGTCGCCGGAAGCAGTGGGACATCCGAGTACTTTTCTCATACTGTCTTATGAATAGCCTACTATGAATATAACATATATTATTGGCTCACATACTGTTTTTCGCCTACTATATAGTATGGAAGTAGGCGAGATTGTGTAGCTATTAGCGTCTTTTCACGTAATCGCGATGCTCTGGAAAAAGTTATTCATCTAATTTTACTTAAAGGGGGGGTACAATGGTGTTTCATGTATTCAGAGTTGTTTACAGTGTTAAAGAGATGGATTCTCATGCTAATAATGGCCAAAGTTTGAAAAGTTATTTTGAACGAATAACAGAGAATTTCTGTGCTGAAAATCATACTTCCGGATTGCAACACGTTTCGGCTGGTTTTTTTCTATCGTAGATCTAATGACGTAGACCAGAGTGGAACTCCTTATATGAGCATTGCTCTCGGAAAAGCGCGTTCACGCACACGTCGACCAGAGGAGAGAAAGACCGCGCTCATCGGCGCATAGACATCATATATCTCTATATAATATCTATGCATCGACGCGCTACTACCGGAAATCATCATCAGCAGCGCTAAATAGGAATGGTTGATGTCAAGAATGTCTCCAAAAAAGTGTGTTTTGGGATGTGAGGGAAAGTTTACCTTGTTCAGCTTCCCAAAGAACCCAGTGTTACTGGAACAGTGGATGCAGTTTGTATTTCCGGGACAGCAAAGGAGTGTGGCAAGTGCGGTTTTGTGTTCTGGTCATTTCAGTGACGAATGTTTTATTAACAAGGCCGAGGTCGTCGCTGGATTTGCAAACCAAATACTCTATATATATATATATATAGTAATATGGCCTACCGCACCACGATCGATAATAAGCAAACCTTCCCGGGCGCTCCCGCTTGACTCTATAGCTCCGCCCACGCCCAGAATCAAGGACCTCGGCTTTTTCCGGTTAGAATCGGAAAGCTGTATTTTTATTTTATAAATATGATGAAACTAAAGACTTTTTGGAGATATGAAGGACGCACTATTACTCTATAGGTACTCAAGATTAACATGAGATTGACTGAAACTAAGTATTTTACCCCCCCTTTAAAGGGTTCGTTAGTTCACCCAAAAATGAAAATTCGGTCATCATTTACGCATCCTCAAGTCGTTCCAAAACCGTAAGATTTTCGTTCATCTTCGGAACAGAAATAAAGATATTTTTAATGAAATCTGAGAGCTTTCTGTCCCTCCATTGACAGCTACGCAACTACCACTTTGTAACTTCAAAAAGTTCATAAAGAGATCGTAAAACTAATCCATATGAATTGAGTGATTTAGTTCACATTTTTTGAAGAGACACGATCACTTTATATGATGAAAAAAACACATTGAATTTAGGCTTTTGTTCACACATAAACATTCATCAACTCACACAACACTAAATGGAAGCTCAAGCATGTTCGCTTGACGTGCGAGAACCAATGAGGTTCATTCTCATGTTACGCAGCACGTTCTTCCGCAAGAGGTTTGTTCTTGCGCGTCAAGGCAGTTCAGTTGAGCTTCTGTTTATGCTCGCTGATCAATGTTTAAAAGTGAATAAAAGCCTAAAATAAAAAGATCTTCATTTGTGTTACGAAGATGAACTAAAGTCTTACGGGTTTGGAATAACATGAGAGTGAGTAAATGATGACATAATTTAATTTTTTGGGGGAAAAACAGAATTACTTTTTTTCTCAGAATTGCGAGTTTATATCTCACAAATCTGAATTATGTAAACTCGCACTTGCGAGAAATAAAGTCAGATATAAACTCTCCTTTTTTATTTTGTGGCGGAAAAAAAGCTTCCATAATTAAAGGTTTAGCGGAGGATTTTCTTTTTCCGGGTGGGTAGCCTATACTATTGGTCCACCTAAGTGTCAATCATTCTGGTAATATGTTTACGTAAGGCCGTCGTACATGCTCGTCCCTATGTAGTTTTCGCTTTCTGGTGTATTATGTGTGATGAGTTACGGTTTCAGCCATTCCTTTGAAAATGGCTGAGGGTCGAAAGAGAAAAAATGTATACGAAGTGTATGATAAGAAGAGAAAGGCAGCAGAATATAGAAACAAGACCAGAGTGATTTTGGGTGAATATTCCACACGCTGGCGTGCGCTAAAAGCACAGGTTGGGCTTCCCACTGATGCCGCAGTCGCGAGGATTCTACTAGACAGGTAAAGTTTGTCATGCTATTTGGAGAAATCCATTTAAAATCACTGCTAGTAAAAGTTAATGTAAGCGTTCCCTCTCGGGAGCAAATAGAGTGTTGCGCATGTGCATTTTTTAAAAAATTGGAGAGGGCGGGTCTTTTCTAAAATTATGAAAGATCCTCCGCTATACCTTTAAGTGAGTGACGTAGGCCTACACAAAAACAAAACACTCCGATAAATTTTTTTGTGGTTATAACTGACACTATAACTGCTTCTAGACGCGATAAAAGCAATGTTCATATCCTAACATTCTGGAAGGAAGAGAGCTTTCATTTAATTTATTAACTCATAAAAGATGGCTATATAGCCTTAACTTTTACACAGAAATGAGAAAGCATTTTTGACAATTATTGTCTAATTCGTTGCTTTAAACTATTTTCAAGCGTCGGTTTAGTTTATAACCTATAATGAAACAGCATGTATGTTGTCATTGTCACCGTATGACACGACAAAAGTAGAAGGATCCGTCATAATTAACGAAGTCGGATTAACAAACCTGCGTAGTACAAGCGCGCGCTTCGTTGTTTATAACTGGAGCCGAACTATTGTTGTCTTTTATACCGCATACAGACTTGTGTTTTACTCGCAGCCTGGTTTTTCTTCTCGCTTTAAGCCCGTGTCTGGCGGCTTCCGCACGGTTCCCCCGCACGCACGCACGCGCACACACACACACACACACCCTCAGAAACAGATCAAACTAGTGACGAAATAAGTAGCCTTTCTCTCTTACCGTTTTATTCGTCGCTGCGTCACAGTCCAGATCGAGAGGCATGATGAAACAAAAACACACTACAGGCCTGATCGATGCATTTGAAATCAACGCAAATGAAATAAAAGACATTAAAATGCTGAGAGACTTTTGTGGCGATGAAACTGATGCACCTTCAGACCATCAAATCCTTCTTCTCCCTGCAAAACCAAACACAACAAAGACCGTATTAATTGATGGAGTAGCCTAAAAATACATAAATAGTGTGATTGTATGAAATATTTTTCTGGTTAGGTCTATAAAAGCGACGCATCTTATAACAGCACAAGTGGAGACGCGTGTCTACAATGTTTCCCATATTTTCACATCACGACAGTCAGTAAAAAATATATAATTTGTGTCCACAGAAGACAAACAGCAGTTTGTGGTTTAATGTGGAGAGCCAGTAACATGGCGGGTGTTTGAATCTCTGCCAGCCGGACGCGTCGCGTCAAAACGCGTGTGACGCTCTGGGGGGAATCGGCGGCTCTCTCAATTATTTATAACATCTCATTAACTTTCACATAATCTCATTCAAAAATCTTCCGATATATCAGGAGAGCAGTGAGATGAAGAGCTTTTACTGACGAAGAGCGAATGACTTTCCTGTAGTCTAATCTTCTGAAATTTGGATTTGCTGAAAAAAATGGGAAGAAACTCTGAACACAAAACTGCCATAACATGTTAAATGTAAAATGGGATTTTTAAATTAAACAGGTTTCGCTCTTCATCAGTAGCCTACACACTATTTTATTTGACTTTTCTGATGTTGTGTCGAAGCCTTTCACAACAAGTTTCAACACTCATATTCAGACTGTCAAGATTGAGAAAATCTTTCAAATAAATATATTAGGATAAACTGACATTAGGATACTACATTATATAATGCTTGACAAATCATTAGTTGACAGAATTTAGTCAGTTTATATAAATATCACGAAATGTAAATACATCACTGTAAAAAACAAACAACGCTGGGTTGTTTCAACCATGTTTGGGTCAAATATGGACATACCTTGGTTTAAAAAAAAATGTATTCAATTTTTGTACTCAACGGTTGGTTTTGTCCATATTTGACGTCCAGCATTTTTTAGAGTGATGTAACACACGTAAATGTTTTAAGTTTGTTTCTCTTTGTTTCTTTTTGATAACTATAGGCCTACATTGTGACCTTTGCCAGATTTGATTAATTAATGACATATAACTTATAAGTATTTTTAAACACACACAATGAACCATTGGGGAAAGGAAATTCAGCCTCAACATGATCTATCTAGCACACAATAGGGCGTTTCTGGTGTTAAACAATGAGTAAGTGGAACAAATTAAAGGCCTGTGATGTGTAAAATACTGAATACACAAATAAACGTTCTTTGCCACAAACTTCAGGTTCAGCACAGCATCAAAAACCATGATAGCCTATTTCATTCTTTGGAGACTAGGCTACACAAAACCGTGTAGGTTCTTCGGATCAGCATGTTGGTTTCAGGGGTTATAAAGCACCAGTATACTCTATTTTAATAAAATTGTTAGGCTATTGAGCTATTTTAAGAGGTTCCCCTGTAAAATCTTTATGGTTATGAACTTTTAAGAAGATGCATGATGTGCGATCAAAACTGAGACCTGATCGATTCACAGTCCAGACAGCCAGTGAAACTCATGACACCTGACACAGGTGTGGATGGACAGACCTTCATGAATAACCACAAAAAAACTCAAGAACGCACATTTTATGCTGTCAATTAATGACACACAAAGACATGAGCTTTAATATACTAGCCTATCTTAATATAGGCTTCAGGATTTTTAAAATAGCCTATGCAACAACGTCAAAAACCATTGAGTAAAACAATACTATGGCTAATATTTGCACAAATATAATAATCCTGAAAGAGGCCTCACAGAATTAACATCTCAAGATCAACCAGAACAGCTTTGTCTTCCTTTTTAAACTTCGTTTCTCACATAAAAGGAACAGTCTAAGTTGTGCTAAAGTCAAAGTTATTGATTAATAATGCATTAAATGCTGATGATCATGTGTAACGCCGGGTGACAGACTTCTGCTCGCGTCATTCACACATTCATCTCACTAAAGCGAAATGAACGGAATTAACATGTCAAATGAACTTAAGCGCGCGGATACAAGAAAAGCTATTGTTAAGCAGAAGCTGCTGGATTTTAAAACGCACATCTGCGCAGATCTGAATTCATCATCTTCACCACCACCACCACCTTCTTCATCGTCATCATCATCATCCTCATCCTCATATGTCGGACAGAAGCTCGGTGCGTGTGTGTGTATGTGTGTGATTTACCCGTTTCGCCATGCATGCCCCGGGCCTGAACCCCCCGGTGGTCGCGAACTGCCCGTCTTCCCTCCGCGTCTCTCCCCGTCCTGACCCTCCCCGGCACCGGCCTTCTCCTCTCCGGTCTCCGGCGTCTCGGGCTCTCAGACGCCGCAGAGGCCCGTCAGCGGGAAGGAGTTCGCTGGGTCCTAGAGACCGGTTAGTTGGGTCGCAGTGACGACACAGTAATCTCTCTCTCACACACACACACACACACTACAGAGATCGATAAAATGCGAGATTTAAAGCATTATAAATTTGTTTAATCGTCTGACATAGCTTGGTTACACATGTCTGTGACTGTGATATGTTCTTGTTTTTCTTACACTTTGGTTGCTACGGCCTGGTTTCCCAGTAGTAATATATTTGGCTCATAATAAGGCTGTGAGGGGAACACCGCATAGGGTCAGTCAAGGTCTCTTATGCTGGTGATTACAGGGAATATCCCATTCCCATTATATTCCTGCAATACCAGAGGCTGAAGTTTCAGGATGAAAATGAATGAAGAATGAAACAAATGAGGTTAAATATTTCAAGAGGGTCACCAACGGGTATGTTTAGGGGTTACGTTAAGACAATGTATCACTTACATGTACAATTAAACAACTAAATAATTCCCAACAAATAATAATATAAATACAGAATATTACAATATTGTAAGTGCTATAAAATAGTAAGTGCTATAAAATGCTAAAAACTGCCAATAAATACATTAACAAATAAGTGCTATAATATAAATACAGAATTGTAAGTGCCATGAAATAGTAATAAAATTGTATAAACTGCCAAATACATTTAAAAAAAACTTTAAAAAAACTGTCCTAGAAATGCAGTCCTGAAACTTCAATTTTGTCAAATATATATTCTTGTAAAAAAAAGAAAAAGTAAAGTAAGGGATTACTTGAAAAATTAGTTACTTCTGATGCAATTGCATTAAATACTGTATAGACAATACAATTCTATATAAAACAATAGTGGATGTAACATAAAATTTTAATGTTAAAATGTATGTTTTTAATGCAACCTTCTCTCTCTCTTGGTCAGTTCAAGAATAATTCATGCAACTGTACATTGTTTATTTGAAAGAATCAAAGTGCAGTTTCACATCTATCCTTTTATTGTTTACCTGGCCGAGGTTGATATGGGATTTAGAATGCAATTAGTAATGAGTAATTCATGAGTAAATGAGTAAACTTTTTAGAGAGAGTAATTAGTACGGTAATTAATTACACGGTTGAAGATGTACTAATTAGTAGCTAATTAATTACTTTTTAGAGTAATTGTGTGTGTGTGTGTGTGTGTGTGTGTGTGTGTAAAGTATATACTGTATATATATATATACACATACACACACTTTTGACTAGTAATGTATCAGTGTTTTATATATATATATATATATATATATATATATATATATATATATATATATATAAAACACTGATACATTACTAGTCAAAAGTGTGTGTATGTGTATATATATATATAGTATATACTTTTGACTAGTAATGTATCAGTGTTTTATATATATATATATATATATATATATATATACAAACATACACACGTAAAGTTTTGGTTTTAAGGGGCATGATATAACTGTAATACAGCATAAGAGAGCCACAGACAGTGAGACTGGAGAGGGATCGTGTCCTTGAGTGAATCCATGCACCGTCTAACTCGGTTACACACACAGATTTCCCTCAGAGTACGTCTGTTCAAGCTCTCTCATTAAAATTCACCCCACGTCACGCCTGCTCACGCTGGCAGTGCACAGAGACCGTCCGACTGCCCGTCTCTCTCTCTCTCTCTCTCTGTCTGTCACACAGGTACTCAGAGAGAGGAGTTTACAGCGCTCATCTCAAACCACACTTAAACGTGCAGAAAAACTCATACAAACAGTGAAGCAAGGGCATTCTGTGCAACTAATACTTTATACACTAAAGTACACACTGTCCCATCACCAGATAAGTATGTTTTAGTGCACAAAAGTGCACTAGATAACCCAGATAACATTGGACCTGTATGGCACCTGAAGGAGAACCAAGCATAAAAATTAAAGAGTTAAAGAGAGAAAAACTTCAGATAGAAAGAAACAATACTCCAGTCAAAACTTTTTTTTTAATAACATTTATTCTCAAAACAACAAATCATCACTTGAAATCACGTGTGTGAATAACGGCTTCATTCCAGAGTTATTTCTGTAAAATTAGCTTTTTTTAAAATATATATGAAAGAGTTGTTCGGTGGAAATAGCGAAACACTACGGCTACCGGCACCATAATGACAATCTCGGCCAAACCCCGGCCAGTTTTCACAAAAGAGCTCTTGACCCCGAAGGGCACAGGAAGTGATGTCATGAAGCCCCGTGTACTGCAGGTAGAGTCACATGACGAAGAGGACCATCAACAAACAAGTCCATGAATGAATTTGGCGCGAAAAACAACACAGCAATTTTTTATACGAGTAAATAAGATTGAAAACTTCAAAATCACTAAATCAACAAGTCATTTTTGGCAGGTATTCAAGAATAAAATGAAATGAAGGCATCAATATGATTCACATTCCAGCTTTGCACAAACACACATGACTATAGAGAGGCGAACATACCACACAAATACACACACCTCCAGAAAAAAACACACAGCAGGTCAGTTGTGTGTGTGCATATGTCTGTAGATAAAGAAATGTTTGTTCACAGGATATATTGACTAACGACAGCGCCTCTAGAAAAACTGATGAAAATAATGATGGGTAAAACTCTCCAGTAAAAGGAGCACAGTAATCCATCCGCCTCTTTATCAAAGTACCTGTTTAAAAATCTATAAAACTAAATCATTCTGATCTTAAATATACATAAACGCTGAATCAGAAATCTGAAATCCATTATTTGAAATTACCAAAATATTTCCTCAAATGTACATTGAAAGGCTTCTGAAATGCTGTTTGTCTAATGAAAATAAATAAAAAAAAGTGAATCAAAAATAAATTACAGTACAGCTCGACCCTTTCATTTAGTTCCTTTCGAAGGTCGTTTTTTTCCGGCATTCGCAGCAACTGCGTCCTCGAAATCAACATGGCCACACCCACATCTCCCAAACCACGCCCACATACCTCAGCCAGCCAATCATCAACTCGACATGCTTGTCCTTCAATCATGCATCACATTCTATTGCGTTCCGTTCCGTTCCGTTTCCACCTCAGTCCATTCTGTCCCGTTCTCGATAGTCTTTGGGTGCATCAGTTTTTCAAAAGCTTTCAAACTCACAAAATCAGCTACAAAATTCAAATGAGAATAACTAGTCAAACTAGCAGGTCTGCAACATTAAATCTGCATCACAAAAACAAAAAAGAAGAGTAAAAAACATAAAAAAACAAAACAAAACATGTTCCTTCTCAAGCAATCCACAGGAAGCCACGTCCCGGCCAAACTCTCTCGGATTGGCTGAGCATGGGTTCAGAGGTCATTGTCTTTGTGGTGATGTCAGCAGAAAGTGTCTGCATGGTGACGCCACACCTGAAAAAAATATCAAATAAAATATTCAAAGTGAACAAAGCAGCCGACCTATAGATGTCCTATACTGTGTGATACTCACGTGACATTGCTTGCTTCATATTTGGCTTAACCTGAGAAAAAAAATAACTTGTCATTTTAAAATCAAAGACTTATAATACTGTAAAGCCTAACATATGAATTAACAGTCTGAAATTTTTTTTTTTTTAATGCAAACAGTTTATTAAACCTTTAGACTCAATATTAAACTCAATATTTGGTACATTAGTGTACCGTAGCAGACTACTTGCATAAAATGTAAGTATTTTTTAACATGATTTAAAATAAAAATGAGGTATGATAATCAAGTAAACAACCCAAGTTGCTTCAGTCCAGTAAGTGTTCATCTTCAAATTTTACTAACAATATAAAAGTTATTCTTACGCTTACTTTATACATGTCTTTTGGCTTAGAAATCTTTACTGATTTTTATAAAGGATAAATCAGATGACAGAATATTTCTCAGCAGTTTTGATCATTTGGAGGCCTTAGAAATGTGCATATCAAATATGATGCCGTAGGCTTTACAGGGTTAATAAAGAAATATCTAGTGCGAGCGCTAACATATGGACTGTAATATTCAGATGCACTGGTAATTTGACAAAGAAGCTGTCTGGAGGTCTCTAGTGATCCATTAATTCTCTTATCTGGAATTAGTAAAGCTCAGAACAGTAACTAATTGAGAAGATAATCTATCAGCTTGTTCCCTCAACCCCTGTTTAACCTACATAGTGTTTTTAATTAAATAGACCCACTGCACGTTTTACAAAGTGTAGAACAATTGTGCATATAAAACAGCTGGCGTTTGTGTCCCTCATTATTGTATGAATAGATAATGGCTTTAAAAATAAATATCTGATGCGAGCCTCAACAAAAATAGTTGCTTTTGATTTTATCCTAATCTTTACTTTTCTCTTTATGTTTCCAACTGTACTTGGTGCAAATAATATGCATAACCACTACCGTGTTTAAAAAAAAAGAAAAAATTAATACTTTTATTTAGAAATTTTATAAAAAGTGAGAGTAAAGGCACATTAATTTACTTAAAAGTGGCAGTAAAGCGGCATTTATAATGTTACAAATAAAATAAATGTTCTATTTTCTATTTATCAAAGAATCCTGACATTTTTTATTACGGTTTCAACAAAAATATTATGCAGCACCACTGTTTTCAACATTGATAAAAAAACAAAAAAAAGCATATTATAGTGATTTCTGAAGGATCATGTGACATTTCGTATATAGTTTTGGCACAGTAAACAATTGTTTATTGATTATATCAAGGTTAAATTCTCTTTCTAATACTCACTGTGATGTTACAGCTAAATCACTTTTGAGAGAATTATATCCCAGCATTTATTATTATTTATTAATTTAGCTTGGGACATTCCAATTCAAGTTAACTATTCTGTGGTCTAGAAACAAGATATTGTAAATGAGTGTGTGTGTGTGTGTGTGTGTGTGTGTGTGTGTGTGTGTGTGTGTGTGTGTGTGTGTGTGTGTGTGTGTGTGTGTGTGTGTGTATGATCAAAAATCATTGGGACTTTTTACCAGAGGCATGTTTTAAGTGCACTACCACAATTTTGGTCAAACCGTTGCTTAAAGCCTAATTTAACGGATGGTGTCTGAAACTAGCAAAGAAAGGCGATCAGAAGCAGACCAATAAAACATGATCGGTGGAGCTGGATGGAGAGATGAATGAATACTATGAAGAAAGCTCTATAATGAAGGTGTTTCCCAGTACGGGTTCTGCTCATAAAGATTCAGTGTATAGGACCCCTCTGACCCTACAGGAAATAGTTTAAAAAAACATCCAGCACCCCCCTCACACACTCGTAAACAGCCCCCTCATTAATACTAACGAGTAGTTAAGGACTAACGAGCCCCCTCAGACAGAACAGACACACGCCAGACACACACAAACCCCGTCCTGTAAAACATTATGAGCTTTTGTTGTGTGCAAGGAGGATAAATCTCATGAAATCACTGATGTTCATGTAGCAAGAGCAACTGAAAGGGCCACGGATGTCAGGATTCAGCCGCACAGATGCATTCTGGGTAATGCAGTTCTGATGTGAAGGGAAATACCTCTGTCTTTGCCATTCTGCAGTCTCTCCTCCTCCTCTCCTCCATCCTCTACTAAAGACAACAGAAGATAATAAATATATATACAGTAAATATTTACACACATCTGTCTGTCTGTCTTTATAAATAATGAAAACTTTAAAAAGTAAAACTTAAATTAAATTGAGAAATCTCCCCTTGGCAACACACTGAAATAAAATAAGCTTAAATTGAAGTACTAAAATTACTAAAACTGAAACAAAAACACGTTAATGCTATATATATATATATATATATATATATATATATATATATATATATATATATATATAAAATTATTAATTAAATACAATTATTTTTAAATAATGTAATAAAAAAAATGACAAAAGCACCTAAATATAACTAAAACATAAATTAAATTATTCAAACATTATCAAACATTCCCATGTGCAAAACAAACAAGCTTTCTTTCAATTACTTTCCAGCGGTTCTTGCTAGATAATTATGAACATAATCAAACTGAAAATGACCAGGTAACCAGGTAACATGAAATTTTCACACTATTTCTTTGTCATAGCTGTGAGAACACAAACTACCCACAATACAACACAACTAGTGCTTAAACAGATCGTAGGACCAGTCCCAACGGTTGAGGTCTCTAGTGACTAATAATTCATGGATTAATTGCATGGATTAGACTGAAAGTTTATCATTTGCACGTTTTGTCTTGCAAATGTAAACATTCAATTTAAACCTTTAAACCATTTCTAGCACAAGAGGAGGCGAAAGAGAACTCAATTCGGTCCTCGCGCGTTTCCTTCCAAATGTTGTGATCCGCTGAACCACTAAACACGACAGATGAGGATTATCTGCATGCGCTCTCGTACCCGAGTTGAGCTCTTTGACCAGTGAAGACATGGTGTTTGTGATGGAGTCTGCCGCCACCAGGAGATCATTTCGTAGGTTTCTGCGAGGTCCTGTGGATTTTAAACACAAAAAATGATGATGTGAAAAAAGTTCTGATTTGATGTCAATGCAGAGTTTAGGTTAAAAAACTTGCTAAAAGCATTGAATATTTACACCATGCAACAGATACTGAACCGACATCTTTTCAAGTAATTTGCCTATCCACAACAATAACAGCCAATCAGAACATATTTTGGACTAATGAGATGTCACAGTGGGCGGGTCGACCCAGTTCAGTCCAGGAGAAATCTGATTCATGTCACTAACAAAAAGTTCTGTCGCTCATAAGAAATGGAAAAAAACCCAGAATAGTCTCTGTGTTAGTAGTGGTAAATTAAGAAGTTACCCTGAGCAAATGCTTCCTGAACGTCTCCACCCACTCCAGCTAAAGAGTCCTGGGGCCCGTGGGTGGGGGTGTGGCCTGTGGGGGCGGAGCCTGATGAAGGCGAGCGAATGGGCATTGGCATAGAACGAGGAGAGGCGTGGCTTGGGGAGGAACCAGAAGCTTGAGCCTGAGAAAGAGATGAATACTACTTATTGAACATGATACACACCTGCTAAATGTTTCTGTGCTAAAAACCACTGATTGATCAAACTGCACATAAAAGTCTATACAAGTAAACGCCTATTCACATCAAAACTAAAGCCAAACTCATCAAATAAGTCAAAATACAGATTTATGGAAAACATCATTCTTAAAATATGTGCTACACACTCCTGATAACACATGAAAAGACAGTTTTGTGAGAGCTTACAACAGACAGTGGAAGTTAAACATCAGGAAAAAAAGAAAAAGAGAAGTCTAAATGAAAATAAAAGAAAAACAAATGGAAAAGAACTATCACATGAACAAGCAAGAGACACACAAGTACATCACACACACACACACACACACACACACACACACACGCACACACACACACACACGCACACACGCACACACGCACACACACACACAAAAGGGCAGTGCAGGTTCAATTCCCCATATTTATGTCTTAATATACTGGATCAAATATTTAAAGATGGAAATTAGTTATAATTTTCAGTTTTTGTAATATTACAAATGAGTGAGCATCAGAGTTATTTTAGTGTTATTTATATACTATATAGTATAATTTCATATTTTGAATTAGTAATTTTGTAAAAAATTATCAAAATGTTGCAATTGAGTGATCAGTTTATACTGTAGGTTTCCTATTTTAGTTTTTTGTTTGTAAAATTCATTTCAGTCCCTTAATAATGACATCATCCACGCTTTAACACTGAAACATGCATTTTCTGTAAAGCTGCTTTGGAACGATATGTATTGTGAATGTATACAAATAAACTGAATAGGTGGGAAAACATCAGCACAACATCAGTAAGTCTAGAGCTGTTCAGTGCTGATGTCCATTTGTAGACCAGCCCAGAATTTCCTGAGCATTTTTATCATAGCAAATTTTTGATTAATAGGTCAAATATGGTCTGTGATTATTATATTACTTGAAGAGACTTGCACGTTTGGTTTATTCAACATGAACTACACCCGGTCAGACCTCAAAACAGCAGTATGTGATTAATGGTGTAGAACAACATGTGTTAACAGACCTTATTTCACTCATAAATCAATAACTGCTATTCTTAGCGAAAAAACTAAACGGCTCTATTTATCTACATATTTATTTGTGTCTTGTAGTGTGACTTTTTGCTGTTTTTGAAATCACACAGTAATTTCTCTCTCATGCATAGTAAAACACACACTCACAGCTTGTCTCTGCTCCTCATCCTGCGAGAACAGAACAGAGACGGAGGAAAAGAACAGAGGGAGTGAAAAACAGAAGAGAGAAAAAGATGACGAAAACAACTATCAACTCTAATCTGTAAAGAGAAGAAATGAAAAAGTGGGAAACTAGATCAAGTGTGTGAGAAAAGAACGACGCTCAGATGCTGAACGCTAAAGAGAGTGATGCCCTCCAGTGGCGGAAATATTACACTTCACTCCAGAATCAAGTTTTTTTCCATGTGTTCTCTTGGCCTGTGTGTGTGGCGGTACCTTCAGTAGTTTCATGAGTCCTTCTAGCTGCACCATGAGCTCTCTCCTGCTCTCCTGTAGAGATGACATCCTCTGCTCCAGCTCATCCTTCCTCTGCCTAACACACACACACACACACCGACAGACCTTAGACCAGGGGTCGCCAACCTTCTTGCAATGAAGTGCCATTTTTAGGTTTCGTAGTTAATCACTGTGCCATTGTACACTACACTTTTAGTTCAGTTCTCTTGGTTCTTTTGGTCCGGACCAAAACAAGAAAATGATACATTTAGTCCTGGTTCTTTAAGAGTGTGTTCACACTTGGCATATTTGTTTAGATTAAATCGAACTCCGGTGCGATTGCTCTGTTAGTGCGGTTCATTTGAATAAGTGTGAACGCTGCCATCTGAACACTGGTGCAACAAACAAGCGGATCGAGACGCTGAAAAGATGGGACTCGATCCGCTTCCAAACGAACTCTGGTGCGGTTCCAATGAAATATTAGACGACTAACTTATAAGCGTAGTCAAAGCAGTTTATGCAACCGGCCACTGGAATAGTACTTAAGCATTCTGTCCTTTTTGTGTCACATCTTGTGATATCATGTCTTGTTTTTGGTTCGTTTAGATGTATTTGGTCCACGTTGCATTCATATTTCAGTCGAACCGCACCAGAGTTCGTTTGGGTCTCGGTCCGCTTGTTTGGTGCACCAGCGGTCGGATGGCAGTGTTCACACTTATTGAAATAAACCGCAGTAACAGAGCAATCGCATCCGAGTCAGTTTTAATCGAACCAAACCTGACAAGTGTGAACACACTCCTTAATAAAATGCTTTGGTTTTGATCACGTGTCAGCGGCGATTACCCCTATTGTTCATTGTTAGTTGGTGTTAACCAATGTATTTATCTAATGTTAACAAATGAAACCTTACGTAAAGTGTTACCATACCATATTTTTGGTTCTGTAAGCTGTTGTGATCATTACAGCCAAAATAATCTCTTTTATTTTTTTAACTTTTTAAAAATTTAGCACAGACTGTCACCTTAGCTGTCTGAGTTCGGCCAGCAGTGTCGGGTTCTGTTGGACTCTCTCTGGCGTCGGCTGACATGCCTGTTCGTGCTCCGCTCGCAAACGCTGGATCTCCTGCAAAATCTCCCTGAAATCACACACACACACAGTATTATCATTTACACACTCACTCAGATTGAAATCCAAAACCACCGGATTTAACTCGATATGAAAACATCTCCATATGAAGGTGTGCGCACCTGTTCTTGTTCTCCAGTTGCATGATGAGTTCCCTCTGCTGTTTGTTGGTGTCATAGCCGAAGTCTGAAGGTCTCTGTGATTCACAAGAGCAGCAGGAATAAAGACAGTTTAACTGTGTGGACCTGCTAAGCTATAGTATGGAGATAAAACGGTCCCCAAAAGTGAGCTAAATCTGACTGAACCTTTAATTAGGTGTATACTTAAGGTAAAAATGCTTTGTTTTTTGAAGGCAAGAAAGCATCTTGTATGTCAAGTCAAGACATTTATTTTATAGCGTTTTATTTACTATAGAAATAGTTTCAAAGCAGATTTACAATAATGAACAGGAAGGTAACAATAAATTGTGCAAACATTATGAGACGAGTTTAATTCAGCTATAAGCAGCAGTAATGAAGAAAAAACGTTTATTTTTTCAGCTTAATTTTGATTCAGTTCAGTTCAACAACAGTGTTGATGTTGCAAACTACTTCAGTTTTGAAAGAAAAAATTGTCATCCGATAGGGTCAGTGCAATTAAATCAGTAATATTGCTGGATATTAAGTATGTCTGTAGTGAGCATAATTTGAAAATGTGTGTGTAACTCACTGCTGTGTGTCCAGGGTCCGTTGACAGACGAGATGCATAACGTGCAATGAGTTTGTGCTCTTCATCCGTTCGGCTAGGACTGTCTAATGCACTACACACACACAAAGAAAATATTATTACAAGACCTTAAATAACCTCAGCTGATACACACACACACACACACACTCACCGTGGACTGCTCTGGAGTTTGTTCACATATGCTGCGATCAGTGCATGTTCCTCGTTCATTCGCTGAGCTGCAGCTAGAGTCGGCAGTCTACACACACACACACACACACACACACACACACACACGTTTCATACTATAGTGAGGACATTGCATAGACTTCCATTGATTTTATATCAGGTTACTGATATTTTCTATGGCTACCCCTAAACAAAACCCTCACAAAAAAAACATTGTGCAAAACACTACATTTAAATAAAAACATATTTTGGCCGATTTATAAGCCTTGGGCGGACCAGTGAAATGTCATCACTAGTCGGTTGTCATAATATTTCACTATATAAGTGAGGACATTTGGCCCTAACAAGTATAGCCAAACCTGTACACACACACTCATACACACACACTCACATACATACACACTCACATGGATGGTAAAAAATATTTATTTCCAGTACATTTGATCAAGTCACTGGCAAATGGCAGTTAGTTTTAGACCCTGGAAAGGCCGATATAAAACTTATGGCCAAAAGCAACTGATAATCGATAAAGTCGATCATTATTTTCATGCTGCCAATAACCAACAGATGGCCAATATTGTATATCTAAATTAGATTTACTTTGTTAAAAAAAGAAAATGAAAACCACCATAAACTGAAATAGTGATTATAGGCATCACAACATGATGTATAGTATATAGATGGATAAATATTCCTTTTGAATTATGAGTCTAGTAGAAATTATTAAGTTGAATGATAAAAACATTTCATAACAGTTCTTTAACTCTCTTTCCAGTTTCATCTGAAAGTTCAAAGGTGAAGAGCAGGTGTGCTTACCTTTTACTGGGGGTGTGGCCTGTAGAAGTGGGCGGGGCTGGTTCATTCATGTTTCCCATTGGACGAGGAGGACTTGAGAGAGAAAAAAATATGGGTATCTATACATAATAAAATAATAGATCATATCTGGATATAATATTTCATTTAGATATTAAATATAATTTTCCTATTTTATAATAATATTAGATTATATCTAAAACAGTTTTAACAACTTTTTTTTTAATCATTCTTGCAGCTTTCATAGTTTTGCATTCATTGAGAGACAGAGAATATTTGTTCTTTTAAAACTAATTTATCACACTGTAGTGAACTACAAAACATCTAAAAGGTGACAAAAAATGCAATTTGAGAGAAACATGAATGAAAACACCTAGACTTAATTTCCATTATAACCTAGAATCTGATTGATGTTGACAAAGGTTCATGGACATGATATGTCAACTTGAAAACAATACACACTATTTATCTCTCTCACACACACACTCAAACGCATGCATTCAGAATAAATCAAACATTTCACTGTTCAACTGACCCAAAGATACACTGGTCAGTCATGCAAAAATAAGAGCCTGAAACAACACAGACTGAACAGAGAGAGAAACAGAGCGAGATCCTGAGGAAAAACAGGCGGATTGAGAGAAAGACAAAAGACACCTGAGTGAAGACTGAATTACAACTGACCTCACGCCTGAAAGCAGATAATAAAAGCAAACTCCTTCTCTGTCTCTCTCTATGCTCTGTCGAGTGATCGTGTCTGACCCTCATCAGTGTGTCCACAGAGACAATGTGATCATGTGATGTCAGGAACCAATGGAAACATTCCCAACACTTCCAAAATGGCCCCAGAAAGAGGATTGTGTGTGTGTGTGTGTCTTACACTATATTGGACAGGTCGAGGGGTTTCTCGGGGTATTCTGGGTAGACGGGGTGGGACGGCTCTCTACTCGGCACACAGCCCAAAGATTTACTGATGGCACGGCCCAACTTCTTAGCTGGAGATTTCTGGAACAAACACACACACAAATAATAAGAGATCAAAACTGAAACTCTCCAAAAGATGTAAAGAGTTTCCACTTGTATCTATCCACTGTGTATCTTGACTGTTTTTAATGAAATAACAGAATACATTTGCATATTAAAACCTGTGCATTTAATATAGAAATTTTCATGAATTTCAATGCCTGTGGGAAGCCTGGACAATGGGAAAAGTCATTAAAACATCAATAGAGTCTTTATTTAATTAAGTAACAGATGTAACTCACATATACACTACCGTTCAAAAGTTTGGGTTAATAATTTTTTTTTAAAAACTTTTATTCAGCAATAATGCATTAACTGATCGAACAGTAAAGACATTTAATATGTTACAAAATATTTCGATTTCAAATAAATGATGTTCTTTTGAACTTTCTATTCATCAAAGAATCCTGAAATAAATAAATAAATCAGTTTCCACAAACATATTTATGGTGAAAATTCAGGTTTGACATCACAGGAATAAATTATGTTTTAAAATATATTCAAATAGAAAACTGTTATTTGAAACTGTAATAATATTTCACAATATTACAGTTTTTACTGCATTTTTTAATCAAATAACTGCACATTTTATCACATATTTGCACAAATGTAAATGCATTTACAAAATTACGAACAAAAGAGACTTTGTTTAAAAATCATACCGTCCCCAAACTTTTGAATGGTAGTGTAGAAATGTACATTTGCTATAGAAATGTATCACTTTTAAGATTTCATTCTTTTTTCAGAGGGGGGAGAAAAACAACAACCTATTTATCCACCTTTTTCCTAAGGACTGCTTTATAAATTATAGGAGACACTTACGGTCAGGGGAAGATCCACTCAAAAAGACTGAAACAAATATTTCAAATCATAAGGTTGTGCTACAAATAATCCTCACCCGTCAGTTTAACTGAATGAGCTGTAAAATTCCCTTCATGCTCTATTTTCAGACACCAGGAGAATAACGCAACGCTTGGTATTTTAATGTGACGTGGTACAACCAGAATATCTATCGCTGCATTCTTTTCATCCTGATTATTTTCTTTTTTCCTTTGTATTCTGCTGTAACAGTATGAAAAAAGAAAACATATACTGCGCATTTGTGGTAGTTTGCAATATAACCCATGAATAATTAACTGGAATGCACTAAGAACCTCTTGTTTATCTCCCCAAATCCTCACGTCTCTTTCCAGGTTTGTTTTCACACGGATGCTTTAATACTCTCTCTTTTTTTTTTTTACTTCTAATCCCTATTATCAGACGGAATTATATTAATATATTAAATGACGGAAATCCCTTTAAAAATATTACCACTCAATGTTCCAGTTAATGAACATATTTGATCAAGACAACAAACGTATGTTACATACATTATCGCAGTGATATTTGACAATGTTGCTGTGGAAATATATAATGCTCTAGGGGTCATTTATGATCTGTTGTCAAATTTGCTAATGCTTTTACACTTTTGAATGTCCTTTTGATGTTCAATGGTTGAAGAGTGTGTAGAATAATTTCATCTGAGCAAACCTTTAGCTGATTCTTCACAGTTTAACGGAAGTAACACCCGTAATTTGCACAAAGCACAATGGGGCGTATGAAAAAGGTGTCTCATTTCTTGATATTTCAAGGTTCCCCATGGAAAGGGACACACTAAATTATGATCCTGAGTAACCTTGAGTAGCATTGTAAGTGGAAATTTTTTTTAATTATTAAAAAAATTTAAGGGGTGGTTGATTATGATTTCACTTTTCTAACTTTAGTCAGTGTGTAATGTTGCTGTTTGAGCATAAACAACATCTGCAAAGTTACAACGCTCAAAGTTCAAAGCGAAAGGAGATATTTGCTTTTAAAGAAATAGTTTTTAAGGACTACAACAAACAGCTGGTAGGAACTACACACTATTCCTCCCGGGTTAGTGACATCACCAACCCTAGAATTTACATAAACCCCGCCCCTGGAACACGATTTATAGATGATCAAGATGGAATGTTAATCAATGACTAGAAGATAACTACACATAAGCTACATAACATCATCAACTAACCATTCAGAAACGTCCTGTTGCTTCTACATGTTGTCACTTCTTCTTGAGTCTCCCCATCATTGTCTGACTCCGTTTTGAACAAAAAAGGCTAAAAGTCTTAGAAATTTTCAGTGCATGTGTGTGTGAGGTAATGGGCTTTATGCACAGCTGCACTACTTCCTGAACTTTAGCCAGCTCCTTTGTTTCCTGTCTGCCATTATTGGACAAACTGATTAATCCAGGTGTGTCAGATTATTGTTGTTGGTCAGGCACACCCGGATTAATCAGTTTGTCCAATAATGTCAGACAGGAAACAAAGGAGCTGGCTAAAGTTCAGGAAGTAGTGCAGCTGTGCATAAAGTCCATTGAAGCTGCTAAGAATGAGCGGTTGAAGCTTCGCCCACTGTGCCGGGAGCAGCAGCTCATTTGCATTTAAAGTAACAGACACAAAAACTGTGCGATTTTGCTCACCCTTAAAAAGTGACAATTTTAACATGATATATAAAAATATCTGCGGGGTATTTTGAGCTAAAACTTCACACACACACACTCTGGGGACATCAGAGACTTATTTTGCATCTTGTGAAAGGGGCATTACACCACCCTTTTAAGGAACAAGACATGACAGATGCAGCTGATCCTCACCCAGGACGAATGCTCCTTCATCTCGTGCTGGTTATTGTGGTTTCCGCTCGCATGACCTCGCCAGAAACAGTTCTGACACAGCTGATAGTTGAAACACTGTTGACAGCGATACCGGAATCCCATCATGCTTTCCGACCGACAGTAAGAACATGCCACCGGATGATAGACTGAGAAAGAGAGAGAGAGATTCAATGTGCAGGAGCATATTAATATTAAACATACAAAATGAATGTTCATCATGACGTTAGTGATAAGGCAAAATTCTATCTTTGTCACGGCAATATAAATAAGCTTGAGTAATATGAATAAATTAGCATATAATATTCCAAGCGAGTGTTACCGTTCTCCACGTTTGCCAGCCGATGCAACAGAGGAAGCCAAAAGAGACACTGAGGAAGAGGATCTGACATCAGAGTATCCAGAAACATGTTCAGCATCACCTTCTTCTGTTAAACACACACACACACACACACTAAATATCCGCATCACAGAACTTGCCAACATTTACACATTTCTGCATTTTCTGACTGTCCTGTGCAAAAGCTGCTGTGGGTCTGCTAACCAACACAAGTCAAAAGAGTTCACTCACATGTCTCTAGATATGGCTTTGATTCATCTGTCAATTTAAAAAAAAATTCACCTGTTTTATTGTAGAATAGGTTATGGCTGGGCATTTATTAGAATTTATTTACTATATAACCGTTGATGGAATTTTTAAAATTCCTGTTTTACAATGATGCTCTCGCTTTGTCTTGTTAGCTGACTGTATTTATTTTGATCTAATTTACTTTCAATTATTATTATATTATTTATTTATAGGTATACACCCTACCTTTAAAAGTTTGGGATCTGTAAGTTTTTTTTTATACTTTTGAAAGTCTCTTCTGCTCACCAAGACTGCATTTATTTGATCAAAAATACAGAAAATTCTGAAATATTATTACAATTTTAAATAACAGATATATTTTAAAATGTAATTTATTCCTGTGATGCAAAGCTGAATTTTCAGCATCATTACTCCAGTCTTCAGTGTCACATGATCCTTCAGAAATCATTCTAATATTATGATTGTTTTTTAATCAATATTGAAAACAGTTTTGCTGCTTCATATTATTGTGGAAACCATAAAACATTTCACAGAATTCTATGATAATATAAAGTTCAAAAGAAACAACATTATTTGAAATAGAAATATTTTGTTACATTATAAAAGTATTTACTGTCACTTTTGCTCAAGTTAATGCATCCTGAATAATAAAAATAATTTATTTATTTAAAATCAATTTGAACATTAGTGTACATATGTTTTTTATTTACATAACACATTTTTTACAGTAGATCAATAAAATCCACTATTAAGTTAAATAAATCCATGATGTTTCCAGATCATGATCAATCATGATCTCAATATTGACCAAAATAATTTTGATTATGATTTATGCCATAATCAAGAATCCCACACCAAGCTAAAACTGCACGTTTGATCGCTTCATCACGCTGCATGATTTGAAGTATTATTCAAATCATGAACTAATCATGCACTAACTCTAACTATCAGCAATAATACTGATGCTTTGCAAACAACGCTAACAAGACAAAAAGAAGAACCGTGTGTAAAATTGTTACTTGTTGAGGAAAACAGGATCTGGCGAAGTGATCCTTGTAGCCGAACGATGGCCCCTCATACACGGCATTGGGCAGCTTCAGCGCCTCCTGGAGGAAGTGGTCGAACTTGGGCATCACCATCGCACCGTGAGAATCTGATATCTGAGAGAAAATATCTAACACACACAAACACACTCGTTATTTTTGTCACAGAACGTTCAAGAGTATTGTCATGCAAGGCACAAAAAATCTTAAATGACTCAGAACACCCACTTTACATGTATTTTATCCTTCTGCCTTCTGGCCGTAGGTATAGGTTACCGATGTGTAGAAAGGCCAAGTTTAGTAAGAGTTTTGTTCCTGTATCTACACGAGCTCTAAATACATAGGAAATTGGCCGTTGATACGTCAGGTATGCTCTCTTGTTTTTTGTATTTATTTATTTTTGTATATGTTTATATAGTCATGTTCTTAATATGCTATGTGTGTTTGTATTATGTACGCATCTATGATGGAAACAAATTTCCTCTCGAGGACAAATACAAATCTATCTATCCATTAATCATATCTCTGTCCACTAGTGGGCAGCACTGCTGAAATCTCACAGCTAAGCCACAATTACCCAAAAGCTATATTTCCATCCAAAGTTTCTAATTTAAAGGGATGGTTCAGAGTACTTTCAACCTAGGGTCCTTTGCACCATGACCTCGAGCCAAACACCCGTCAGAAGCTTTTTTTCCCTCGGTCGAACATTATTAAATTTAGAGCTTATTTAGAGATATCAGCCGAATGCGCTAATGGATCCAAGTTTGTATCTCGTAAATTACCCCACTAATAATGCCGGAATGATACCAAACTTCTACAGTAGGACAAATAGGTTCTGTACTCAGTTCCAGGAATGCACTAATATTTTGTTGGTAGTACCAGTTTGCAACATATATTATTTAACAATAAGTTGTCAATACTTCGGAAAAAAGTATAAAAAAATGTGCATATACCAAAAAAATTTTTTTAGCAACCCCGGGTGATCGCGCAAGCTTTTACGGGCTTTTCCCAAATCACGGAAGTGACCTCGACGTCCTGGTTAGCGGTAGCATAAGCCATCAGGCAAGTGTTATTTAAATAAACTCCTGATGTACTTACAAACTTTCCAATGCCTCGTTTTATGAGTACAGAACCTATTTGTCCTACTGTAGAAGTTTGGTATCATTCCGGCATTATTATTGGGGTAATTTACGAGATACAAACTTGGATCCATTAGCGTCTGCACTAAGCCATTCGGCTGATATCTCTAAATAAGCTCTAAATTTAATAATGTTCGACCGAGGGAAAAAATCTTCTGGGTGGGGTGTTTGGCTCGAGGTCATGGTGCAAAGGACCCTAGGTTGAAATTACTCCGAACCGTCCCTTTAACTTGCGCGCAAAATTCAAATATTGCATAAAACATTTGCAAATAAAGCATTGCTTCAATCCCATGCGTTCACTTCCTGGAAAATTGGCGCAAAATATCCGTGATAAAAATGAAAGTCGCTGCATTCGGGGAATCCACTGTGGCTACATTGAAAATGCCTCGCGTCTCAGAGTGCGCAGACAAAAAAAAAAAAAATCTACGCAGTCATGTTATCTTGCGTTCGGATGGAAACCGCAATCGTGTGAAAAGGTTGTGGGAGGTCATTATACTAGGGCTGCCCCTGACTAAAGACTTTCCAAGTCGACCATTAGTCATTTCTTTAAGCGATTAGCTGATTAGTCAGCTTTTTCCCCTCCAATCTCAGACTTCACATATTATTACGAGGAAGGAACGTGAGTTTGTCCATGTTGTTGGGAAGAAGTGAGCTCCTGGTCTTGCTCACAATGAAGTGTGCCTTTGAGAAGATGCACTCCAGTGGCATAGACGTGGAAGACGTGTCGTGCAGTAAGCGTGATTCTGCAGCAAATATGCGCCTAGTATTAGCGCACATTTATCTAGGTTAATGTTAGAGCGAGCGGCCATGTAAAGTGGCTTTTTTTAGGCTTCTACTTGCATGTTTTAAATAAGTCATGTTTGAGGTCACACATCACCTTTTAGTGGTGTCATTTACTCTCGTAATGTTACCACACTTAACCAGACATGTTACTGCATGGATCTGTCACTGCACAACTTTTTCCAATTCCTGTGGCGTTTTTTCTGTGACTAACTCAACCAAGCCTCTTTTTCTCAAATAACGTTTTTATGAGGCAGCCTTACATTACACCCAAACCATTTTGATGACAGACTTTAGCTCAGGCATTTCAGAATGACCAAACCAACATCTGAGATGCTGTGCGATTGAATGGCTCATCTTGTAATAGTCCAGTTATCCAATCACATCCTCTATTGAAGCAAAGTTATGTGAGATTTTTGTTGCGCATCAAGGGATTTATTCAGTAAGTGTGTTTCCATCGTAGTTTATGCACGTCTAATCAAAAAAATTACCACCTCAATTGACCCTTCGCAGGGAGCTTGATTGACAGGTGATCTGACCAATCATACTTCGCTGTCCGCCATTTTGTCCGACAAAGCAGTCAGGAGAGTTAGTAGATTAACATGGGAGGATTTGAACTTGAGAAGCGGAGTGTACTGACGCCTTTCCACGGTTAAAACAACATTCCTCCTGATGTTCATTCATGTTTATTTGATGCTATAAATGAACTAGAAGGAAGAGATGATCGGTTCACGAGCAGCTTTAACTGAGGCTCTACAGCGATCTGTCAGACACATTAAAGAGCCACAAAACGGTATTTATTGTTTAAATTTCTTTTAAAAAATTACCAAATTTGAAATGTGAGACTTTGTTTAATATGTTTAATATCAAAAGCAACCTGGTCTGTGTCTGTCAGTGTGTTGTCAGTGTCCTCTCTGCTCTGCAATGCATTTTTCACTGCGTGAGAACATGGTGTGGCGTGAGAGCGGCGTAGCTTGTCGGACATAGCGACAGTAACTAAGGGGGGCGGGTCTTTGCGAACGGTCAATTGAGTATTTTCATGCACATTTTTAGAATTTATTCACATTTTATGCAAAATCCCCAAATTTGCATAAAAATAGGTAGACGGACATAGTTATTGATGCATGAACTTACAGCGAAGTTTATCAACCAGTTTCCCTCCACACAGCGCCGAGAGCATCACTTTGACGGAAAACACTGTTAGCCTTCCCTGAGCATCACTGCAAAACAAACAGTTACACCGTCACAAAAACTTCCACAAACACAACACAAGACCTGAACACACACACACACACACTCACCTGTCGTGTGCCGCCACTATGAAGTTGAGCAGCAGGCTGGAGTTGTGCTGGACGTTGATCTGGTGTGTGGTGGGCAGCCGCTTGTTGAGCTGCTGGTAGATGCAGGAGATGATGGTCTCCAGCCGAGCCACACTGATCTCAGTGCAGACGTCCAGCGTGTTCAGACCGTTATCACGAAACGCCTCGATCATGTTCCACACGTCCACCAGATGCACTGAGAGAGAAAATGCATGAAATATAGGGAATTATGTCAGGGAAAAACCTTACTATGTCAGTCCAGATTACTCTAAATATCAAGTGGCATGAAAAACTCAAAATTGAAAATTTTGAGTTTTCAATTTGAAATTGTGAATATTGAAAATTTGAAATTGTTTAAATTTGAAATTGTGAAGGCTGCATTTATTTGCTTAAAAATACAGTAAAAAACTTAATATTGTGAAATATTATTACTATTTAAAATAAACGTTTTCTATTTGAATATACTTTCAAATGTAATTTATTCCTGTGATCAAAGCTGAATTTTCAGCATCATTACTCACATGATTCTTCAGAAATTACTTTAATATGATGATTTGCTGCTCAAGAAACATTTCTGATTATTATCAATGTCGTTCACAGTCGTTCTGCACAATATTTTTGTGGAAATCTTGACACCTCTTATTCAGGATTTTTTTATGAATTCCTTGTAACATTATAAGTGTCTTTACTGACATTTTCTTTCAATTTAATTAATGAATCTTACTGACCCCACATTTTTGAACAGTTGTGTATTTCTAGCTTATCTTGTTACATGTTTCATACTTTTCACACTAAGCAGAGTTTTTGTTCATGCTGAGCTTATTTTTGAACTTGCAGTCAACAATGAAAATGTTGCATTATTAGTCAGTAGTGTTTTAAAGTGCAATACTCACAGTTGCATTTCTTCTGAATGAATCTGAGCTTGCAGGCGGTGCGGTACGTGGACAGCCGGATGGTGTCATAATCTTGTGTCTCTGAAGAATCAAAGTCACACATCAGTCACTTCATATTCAAATTCACCAGAGTACGAACACTTGCAGTGAGGTCAAAGGTCACGAGGTGGGAGGAACTCACTCATGTCTGTGAAGAGCTGCTTCCTATCGGCCATGACATTCCCCTTCCTTCCCGCCTCCTCTATCATCCTAGAGACACACAGAGAAATGAAATATAGACGGGCGATTATTCGATTATTTCACACACTTTAAAATATCGGTCACATCACGGCCCTGATCAAACTTTAAGTGGATTTTTGCACATGTAAGCGTAAAATGAAAAAAAGGGTCTGCACTCTTTAACAGGAGATAAAGATAACAAACGTTTCGGCTCTTTGCCTTCGTCGTGCAAAATGGTTATGAAGTTATGTTTTTGTCGTCTTCTTTTTTTCTTGTGTTGTTACTAAAATAAATAAATAAATATTTCTGAATTCTCTCAAATAAAAGAGGTTTGGTAGTGGCACCTAATAATTTATCATCTCAGATCATGATGTAAAAATCTACAAACTTATTACAATTATCTGATCTTAACCAAACTATAAACAAATATAAAATAAAATAAATTAAATATTTCCAAAAATCTTTGGAAAAGGAATATTCACTTATGCATTTTAGTTTTTTCTAAAATGTTAATTGTCATAATAATTATTCTTTGCTATAAAAAAAAACGTATGCACAATTGCACATAAATATGAGATTAATAAAAATATATATATATATATATATATATATACATATATTTTAATATTTATCTGATTTTAACATTTGCACGAATTTAACGTTTATTTTATAAAATTTAATTACTCAAAATAAACTAGGAAAAAAAAAATCGTGCACACACTATACCAACTTGCAAAACTTATCAAAATGTAACGTTTTAGCAACGTTTTTGTCCCATGACCGTCATCAAATGCCTGATGTTTATTGCATTGGGACAGAAGTTTCATTTTTAAGTGAACTATTCCTTTAACAACTGGGAAGAAACTTTTCTTAGGATGAGTTAAACTCTTACCAAGCAAGTAGCAACCACTCAAAACATCCAAAACCCCTCAACAAAGACTTTATTGTGACATTGACTGAAAATCAACTGAATTTCCCAAACAGTTGCATCTTAATAAAGAACAGAACCAAATCTCTCTGACTGAAAAGCACTGAAGCATGTGTACACACACATTCCTGCAGGGATTTGCTGGTCTCCGGTGAGACTTACCCATAATCCCCTGGGACACAGAGGCACAAACACTGATTACTGTCATAAGTCGTAAAACAAAACTCAACTGTCATCCAAACACTTGGTAAGATTTAATTATTTTCTTCATTCACCGTCTTCTTCAACCGAATTACATTGTCGTTTTGTCTTTATTGCCTTAAAAAACTTTTATTTTAACTATTTTAGGTGTTTCTGCACCAACACACACACACACTTGAGTGGGAATTATTTCTCAAACAGTCGAATCCAGCCGTGCAGCACCTCACTGCTAAAACATTCCAGTGTCCTGAACTCACATTAACACTCATCACACAGACACGCTAAAAATCATTAACACACACCAGCTCCAAAAACACACAAACACACTGACTTCAGCTGTGGGACTTGCTTTTGCGTTTTAATGGTTTAATCACAATGATCTTTAATTAAGCAATGATGTATGAAAGACTGTCATATTTCATATACAACGCTACAAAAGTTTGGGATCAGTATAAAAATAAAGGAATTAAAAACGTATAATTTTTTCAGCAAGGATGCATTAAATTGATCAAAAGAGACACTAAAGATCTTTATAATATATATATATATATATATATATATATATATATATATATATATATATATATATATATTTCAAATAAGTGCTGTTCTTTCATCAAAGAATCCTGAATAAAAGTGTCACCGGTTTCCACAAAAATATGAAGCAGCACGACTGTTTTCAAAACTGATAATGATGATCAGAAATGTTTCCTTTATATTAGGATGATTTCTGAAGAATCATGTGACTCTGAAGACTGGAGTAATGATGCTGAAAATTGCACAAAACCAGTCACGAGTCGCACGGGTATATTTGTGGCAATAGCCAACAATACATTGTATGGGTCAAAATGATCGATTTTTCTTTTATACCAAAAATCATTAGGATATTAAGTAAAGATCATGTTCCATGAAGATATTTTGTAAATTTCCTACCGTAATATATAAAATAATTATTTTTGTGAGTGACTGCAGCACAATCGCGAACATAAATGGACAACTTTAAAGGAGATTTTCTCAATGTTTACATTTTTTTGGCATCCTCAGATTCCAGATTTTCCAAAAGTTGTATCTCGGCCGAATCATACGTCAATGGAAAGCTTATTTATTCAACTTTCAGACATATTTTTTATGTATAAATCTCAATTTCAAAAATGCCCATGTGACTGGTTTTGTGGTCCAGGGTCACAATTCAGCTTTGACATCACAAAATTAAACTGCATTTAAAGAGATATTCAAATCGAAAACAATAATATTGCAGAATATTGCTGTTTTACCTGTATTTTTGATCAATGAATTGCAGCCTTGGTGAGCAGAAGAGACGTATTTTAAAAACGCATCTTACTGGCTCCAAACTTTTGAACTGTAGTGTACGCATGAAAAACTGAAATGCTATTAGAATATGAAATGCAGAAGTACAAGACATGTAAGAGGAACACTAGTTACCTGATCTCAGCTGCACGTCACACAGGTGAGAGCATCAACAGGCCTGAAAACAGGAAGAAAGAGAGATCATCAGTGTGTTCACTTCACTTCAGTCATACACACATTAATCACACACTAATGTTCACTCATGTCAGTCTTAAAAAACAATCTGCGCCTGTGACTGAGGCGCCGCACAAGTTCATGAGCAATCAACATTTCATACGACATTTCTTGACGTGAAGAAAATTTGTCAGTCATACATAAATAAAACCGATACAATTTCTATAGTACTAATAAACTAATTGGTTAAATACAAAACATAATCCAATTTGTTTACATCTTATACATTTTAACTATTTGAATATTGTGTGTTCAACAGGTGAAACTCGATCGTATAAACTAATACAAACTAATATATTATATAGACTCATTACATGCAAAGTGAGATATTTTTAGCCTTTATTTGTTATCATTTTTATGATTATGGCTTACAGTTTATGAAAACCCCAAATTCAAAATTACAATATTGTGAAAAGGTTTTCATAAGCTGTAATCCATAATCATCAAAATTATAACAAATAAAGCCTTGAAATATCTCACTTTGCATGTAATGAGTCTATATAATATATTAGTTTCACCTTTTAAGTTGAATTACTGAAATAAATGAACTTTTGCACAATATTCTAATTTTTCCAGTTTCACATGTACATGCTAGCCATATTTTAACCATTTTTAACTTAATGAATACAATTTTCACATTCAACAGATTTATGCTGATTCTAAGCAAGTTGAATGCAGAAAACAATAAAATACGATTTAAATGAAATAAAATGCAAATCCTAAATAATAAACTATGCCATGATGATTTCATGACTGACAAATAAACATTGAGTTTAATACTTTGCTAAAACTGTGTAATCCAAATGGAGGGAAATTTACATGCGATTCAAACACATAAATCTTAAGCAGTCATATTCTGACAAAATTAAAAACTTCATAAGCACCATAAACCACAAATATTTCACTATACTTACAGTACACTCTAGTGAGTGCACTATATAATAGTGCTAGTGTCTATCTAATGCTTTATGATGCAAATACCTTGTTTTCAGTCAAATATGATTTGATCTGTGTTTACATTCACTTCTTTAACATTCATCTGCTAGTTTGCATATTATGCATTTGGCAGATGCTCTTATCTAAAGTAACTTTGAGATTTACATTTGAACAATTCATGCATGCAGTGGGAATCAAACTCATGACCTTAGTGTTATGAATCTAGTCATGAATACACAAACAGATTATAGTTCTTGCGGGGAAGAAATCCACATAATGGCAGCTGATGTATAACAGAAACAGAGACTGATTCAAAACTCACTCTATTAAGTTTAATGTATTTTTAATTCTGTGTCATGATCAACAGTAGCTCAAAACTGATCCACTTCAGCTCGTAATAAACAGCTGCTACAGTTCGCAATTAACTCAAACACACCGTCGCTGTACAACCACAACCCCAAACACCCTCAAAGTGGAAGAGCCCACACACACACACACACACACAGGGCGGCAGTGAGTTTACTATTCCTGTCAGCACCCAAACTCATGACCTTTCACTCAAACACCATAAGTGGAAAACTTGTGTGTGTGTGTGTGTGTGTGTGTGTGTGTGTGTGTGTGTGTGTGTGTGTGTGTGTGTGTGTGTGTGGTCAGGCGGATTTTAGCCTCTGCTGATGCAGTTCATTCTCGCTCCTCCTTCATACCTGCCGCTCAATAACGTCAGACACCACGGCCTCTCGAAGACTAAAGCAGAACAGAATGTTGTTGCTATACTCACACTGACTAATTCTGTGATATTAATATTTCAGCCAGATATTATTGGTTCACTTCGGTGAGCAATGATGAAACAGCGGCTACCAGAGCTCAGCTCAACATACAGGCAGCCAACCTTTTTTCTTTTTTAATTATTAATTTCGTATTATTCCCATATATATATATATATATTGATACGAATAAGGATAAATGTTCCTAAAATAATGTTTTTTTTTAATTTCATCATTGCTCACCGCAGTGAACCACTAATATCTGGCTGAAATATTAATATCTGACAGTATTAGTCAGTGTGAGTATAGCAACAACATTCTGTTCTGCTTTAGTCTTCAAGAGGCTGCGGTGTCTGACGCTATTGAGCGGCTGAACTCTATATGTATGCATGTATATATATACATATGTATATATAATTATATTAGATATATTTCTTTTAAATATATTTTTAAATCATTTTATAAATTATATATTATTCTTAAATGAATGATAATGATATAATATATATACAATTTGTTTACAATATTTAAAATGTAATTAATAAAAAACAATTATAAACAGTATATATATAATATATATATATATATATATAAATAATTATATTTATATATATATATATATATATATATATATATATATATATATATATATATATATATATATATACACATATCATTTTTCAAAATGCACTTTTTTTTTTTACTATTTGCAATTGTAAGGATCGGGAGTGTATAATGTGACATCAAGTCATCACAGAGCATATTGAAGTTAGCAATAAAAACATACAATGATCAACAAACCGTTGGATTGCACGACTATAAGCGCTGGCCCATTTTTGTCAACCAGCCTGAAACTTGGACATTGTCATGTTTGTTTGCTGAAGACTATGAGCTTTCTACCTGTCAGACTGTGTGGGGTAATAATTAAACAAGTCATTAAAAAGTAATTATCAGATAGTTAATAACAGATTGTCTGAGTTACTGAACTCTCTACAGTAACAGAGGTGTATGTATGACTGTGTGTTATGGAAACATTGATTTACCACAGTAACATTTGCTTTGACGACCAACTGACAGCTCCATCTGCCTGTTTACACACCGCGCGTGCTGAAGTGCTGCGCGTATATTTAGCATCTAATAAGTGCCTTTATTAATCATCTGAAGATATTTCCTTTGAGTTAATGGGGGAGCTTGTGTTCTTTTCTTCCAGTGCCAGCTCATATCAGTTTCTCTGACGTGACGTGGAGCGAATGATTGAATATCTCCTTTGGGGAGATCAACAAAAGCCTTCTGAAGGTTCCCGCGGACTTCCTTTCAGACTTTCCAGAGTCTGCGCTGAATGAGAGAAAGACTGTGATGGAGAACAATGTCTTTGTAAACACAAATAAGATCAAACTCAGTCGCTGGGGTTGAGACCAGACGTCACATCCATTCAGAAACGCAGTGACGGAGAACAGGAGAGATTCTGTGTGTGTGTGTGTGTGTTTGCATTTCACAGGACTGGCATGAGCTCTATTTGCATTTCGTACAGAGACAAATAAGGATAAAAGCACCAAAAGTTTAAACACACAAAAGAAGCAGGTAACTAATGAAACCTGTCAAGAACACATCCGACCCATATTTCTCCTCCACATCAAAAGATAGTTAAACAAGAAGTTGCATGTTGAAGGAAATTCAAGACTTTTTGAGAATCAAGCACATATACCTCCACACCCGAATCACATGACAATAAAATATGCATTTCTATAAATATTTACCGTATATATTCTAAGATCGTTCAAAAAATAAAGAAAGTACAACATCCGGAATCATTTCGATAATTGGATATATGAGGGTAATGTGCTTAATTATAATGAAAAAAAATGGCACAATGGCAAAAATTGTCCATCTTAAAAAGGACCTGTTATGATTTTTTTTTAAAGGTACACTATGTAGGAATTTCTCCCATCTAGCGGTGAAATTGTATTTTGCGTTCAAATGAATAGTCCTCTCTAGCGCTTCGCTTTTTCATGCGTGTTGCAACTACGGTAGACGTTATGTACCAAGAAGCGATGACAACATGTCTTCCAATAACACTTCATCGAGTTTTCTTTCGGGTGATGAGGTTCGAGGTTCTCCTTGTCCGTTTCAGTCACGTGACGCTGGCTCTGAACGAAAACGCGTTGTGGGAACGCGTTGAGGTAGGCTAGTGCTTTTTGTCCCTCTATGCTATTATAGTTTTTCAAAATGGCGGAATGACATGGAAGCCTCTTAGGACTTACCTGTCTAATGTAAATAAAGATAATAAATTCTTCACTTACGAGGATTAACTCACTTAAGTCAGATCATTGGAAGAGGTAATTTTACACCGATGAGGACATATTTATGAATAAAGACATTGATTAGCTAATAAAATACTTAAACTACACAGTGTACCTTTAAACATTTGTAACTTCCTTTAGTGTTTAATGTTGCTGTTGTAGCATGAAAAAGGTCTGCAAAGTTAAGTTACAGAGCCCAAAGTTTTTCCACAGTGTTTCTGAACTCCCTGAAACTCCTCAGCCGTAGTCTTGAGTTTTCTTCCGGCAATGAACACATCACAATATTCCTCATTTAAATAATCCCCAATCCCGACCAAGGCATAGGCCTACGCTATAAAGGTGAGGGGCCTGGTTGAGTTAGTTAGTAGTGTGTGGATGGAGAAACGGTTAAGGTAAGGGCCGGGACATTTCCCAAACAGGGTGGAAGCGCTTGACCAATCACAACACACTGGTCTAGCCGACCAATCAGAGCACATTGTGCTTTCGGAAGGAGGGGCTTCATCGAGACAGGAACTAAACAGAGCGTTACTGACAGAATGGGAAGAGCAACAATGTCAAATATGTGAAAAAGAATGTGTTTTTTTAACATTCAAGCATGAAAGCCTTTTCAAATAGACTCAAAAAACAAAATTAAGACTTTGTAAAAGGGCTTAATACGGCCTCTTTAGATGTTCTTATATATATATATATATATATATAGCCTATATGATCTACAATGCCCTGGAGATTGAGGAAAACGTATTAACAAAAAATTATCCAAATGTATAAACCAGCATCATCTTAAAAAAATTAACTGGTTTAAATAAAGGCCAACATTCTTGAGTTCTGACGAGGTGCATCCGGATTAAACCTACACTGATTGAGAACTCAACCTAGAAACATGCCCTGTACTTTCAGTTTCAGAAGTGTGTTAAAGGTTCAAGATCTCATGTCACGAGCAATATATGAACACACCTTTTAGGGTCAGCATGGTTCATATGATTATTTTCTGACATCCTAATTCTGGAGGAGGCCATCGGTCTGTCTGAATGCCACTGTAGATGTGGACATGCATGCGTGGGTGGGTGCGTGGGTGTGTGTGTGTGTGTGTGTGTGTGTGGAGCAGGTAGGCAGAACATCCTATGAGGGGGGCAAACATTCCAAAGATTCCAGATCTCAAACCTCTCTGTGTGTGTGTGTGTGTGTGTGTGTGTGTGTGTGTGTGTGTGTGTGTGTGTGTGTGTGTGTGTGTGTGTGTGTGTGTGTGTGTGTGAGAGTCTTTACTCAGGTCACATGAATAAATGGATTTCAAACACTTTGTTTTAAGAAACCAAAGAGCAGCAGGGGCCCCTTTCGCTTGCACACACACTCGTAAACATACACACACTCCTACAAAGTACAGCCTGGCATGAAGATACTGGTTATTTTTGCCTTGGTGACGACTTGACGACTCTCTGGTCTGGTATGAACATGCACACAAATAATATGATATCTCCGACTCTACCCAGAACACCTCTGTCCACATAATCCTTAACAGTTATCGCATCAGTATCAACTCTATTTACTTTATCTTGAGTCCAATTTAAGAAAAAAAAGAAAGAAAAGAAAACACTGCCTGTGCTCATAATCTTTCATTATATAAATTGACTTGCTCTGCCTGAAAGTAATCTCTCTACAGCACAAAGTTACAGCCCCTTACAAAAACTACCATGGTTTTTAAGGACACAGCCATAATGGTAGTAGCAGCATAAACATATGAACACTGTACCATGGTAACACCAGAGTACTTTTCAATAACGGCCTTTAATGTTAAAAACTTGCTTATTAACAAAGTGGTTTAATAAACCAATTCAGTTCAACATCAGATGAACCAAATAGAAAACAGCACAACTGATTAATTGACCTCGTTTTTACAAAATGTACAGTCTATGATACTGAATGAGCACCTCACTTACAGAAAAGTACCATAGCCCATCGTTTTTTATGGACATGCACCATGGTATTTTTGGAAACACATAGGAATAGCACCATGTAAATAAATACCATGGTATGTGAATTTCAGTACCATGGTATGAAGGACTAGCCTATGGTTTTACCATCTGATTCAGTCACTATAATGTGGTACAACAAAAACTTTTTTTTTTTTTTTTGTAAAACATTACCAATCCAAAGTAGCATACTCCAAATATCATGGTCTTTTTGTAAGTGACTTTTATTGCCGTGTTTGAGTTTCTCTTTCTGACTTCCTACACAATGGCAACGGAAACACAACACAACATGCACGTACCTACCAACTGAAAAACATCTTCCATAAACACACAAATACAAATGAAGAGCCGAAATCTCTCATGTGAACCTCTGATGTTGCGTAGGACGAACTTACAGAGTTTCAGGATGTTTCGCGTTTGTTGTTTTCGTTTAACGGAAACGGTTTCATGCGCAGGAACAGATTTGCTCAATCTACATGTAAATAAACCCCCCAAAAATCTACATATGTATGCTATTAACAATTACAATGACTTTATGTCTTTAAGATAGAGGAATGAAGAGATGAAAGCGAGCAGCCATGTTGTCAAACATTAATGTTCACTTCATTCACCGCTCAGAGTTTCTTTCATGCAGATGCGAGTACGTTTATAGTTTATACTGCTATATTATAAGTTATAACGGTATATTACCTTGTGTAGTTACAGGTTTTGGTTTGTAGTTGTGTGTTTACTGAAGTGAAGAGCAGAAGTTCGGTTTTGACTCACCGGAGCGAATTTCCGCCGCTCGGATCCCGTTCAAAGCCTCCAACATCAGTCTCTCATCTCGCTCTCTGGTTTCTCGTTATATTCTCATTGTATCAGATGATTCAGTGCTGTTGTTGAGTCACGATTCATTCACGAGATCTCCGGTGTAAAGGCAGAACGACTCTGTGTGTGATATAGCCATACTGGAGAAACTCAAGACTCAATGAACACACACACACACACACACACACACACACACACACACACACACACACACACACACACACTCTCTCTCTCTCTCTCTCTCTCTCTCTCTCTCTCTCTCTCTCTGAAATTCTATCTTCATTCAGATTCATTATTTTAGTAAAAAAAAATATTTATTCATATTAAATATATTACTTTATATATATATTGTCAATACAAATGTTATATATCTACATTTTATTATATATAATATTTATAATAACAATATTTACAAATCTAATAATACTCTATATATATATCATCTATCTATCAATGGAAGTTATAATATATACATATACATATAGTTATATATATACAGTGGGAATATTTTTATATTTTAATTATTATTACATTATTTTAGTAAAAAATATGATTTCTTCATAGTATATATATATATATATATATATATATATATATATATATTGTCAATACAAATGTTATATATCTAAATTATAGCCTATATTTATAATAAAAATATTTTCAAATTTAATAATAATACTTAATATCTATTTATATATCATCTATCTATCAATACATTGTGAACATTGTCATATTTTAATAATTATAAAATTATTTTTATTTAAAAATATTATTTATTTTATTTTATTAGCCTTTTTTTGTTTTTAAAATATTGTCAATATACATATTATATTATATTTTATATATATATATATATATATATATATATATATATGATATGATATGAATAAGTAATTATATTGCTAAAATATACTATGTTGGTGGAGCTATTGACATTTGAGAGCTATGGCAGATATTAATTAATATAATATCGTATGCCTTGGAATACTGTTTTTTTGGCCTTGGCAGTGTAGATCATGCATGCTGCGTCAGGACTTGTTGCCTAGCATCTCCTTTTATGTTTCACTGGAGAAAGAAAATACAGGGTTGGACCAACATGAGTGTATTTTTGGGTGAACTCTTCTTCTGCGTTTGTAATGCACGATGTCACAGCTCACCCACCCGTGAGATACGTTTAGATTCAAGGGTCAGACTAATGACTGAGATGACAGAGATCTGCATGTTTACCAAACTTATATCTCAACTCAATGAGCCGAAACAAGCTTAATTATTACTGGGTAAACATCCGTACTGACTCTGAGTGAGTTTCATTTTTGTGTTTTTACAGACCATTTTTGCAATGAAACAGCTTCAGTATAAAATCAAATATTTGGGATCTTTGCCCAAATAGCCACAGATCAAACACAAATGTAAAATAATGGTGAGTAATTCATGTTATTTACTGATTTTGCTGTTAAAACAAAAGTATACAAAGAGTATTTATTTATTTGTTCGTTTGTTTGTTTATAGCCAATTGCCAGAGCTGTAAAAACCTTATTATGGCTGTCAAATCGATTATCTAACATAATAAAAGTTTGTTTATATATGTGTGTACTTACATTAATATATTTGTGTGTGTGTGTGCGTGTCTGTGTATATATATTACATTTCATATATACACTACACACACACACATATATTATATAAACACAAACTTTTGTGCAGATGTGCTAATTGTGAGATATATACAGTATAAAATATGTATATATAAAATATATAAAGTGACCAGTACCAGGTACTTTTAAGTTTCTTGGCCAAATCATCATTGTTATGAGATGAGTCTAACTTTTTGTTGTTGTTGTTGTTGTTGTTGTTGTTGTTTGTTTTTGCAATGCCAATGAAGAAAATGAATGAGAAATACCAAAGCGGCTCAGAAAGTGGGCAGTCAGTGTTCACTCAATTAGCCACACCCCTTATAATTAGCCACACCCACCAGCATTAGCAACATGCTTAAGGATTGGCCACACCCCTAATGTACATCAGTGACTGAAACCTGACCTGTGAAAAAGCCTGTAGTGCCATTCATCCATGAAGAACATTCTTCTGTGTTACATGATATCACTTTTGAACACGGGTCATTAATCACAGTCCTTCTCTTTTTTGTGTGTGTGTCTTCCTGCTGTTGTGTCTCGCTATCTCTTCCTGTCTCTCTCTCTATTGTGAATCATTGTCTCAGTAAATCATAGTAAATTAGCTGCAACATCTGTATTTTGAACAGAAAACACAATTTCTGCAAAAGAAAAGATTATTTTTCTGAATCACAACAGAAACTACAACCTCAACATCGTCGTTATTTAAAAGATATTTGCATGTTTGTAGATTGGAGGTTGTGTAACGTCCCCAGATGAATTACAGCTGATGAGCAGCGAGTTTATTTCTGTGTGTCCGTGACATCCTAGAAGGGCAGGAGCCCGTGTTAAACCCGTGTAGAATGTGATCATGTGGTGAGATCAACACAGTTTCCCTTCAAGCTCTCGCACCGCACAGATGAGTTGAACATTAACTGTGTCGCGGCCCATAAACTGGTGCTTTCCAAGGGTTTGGCACAATAAAAACTTTTACATTTAAGGAATTATGCAATTTAGCTTCACAAATTAAACCTGGTTGGAGAAGAAGTGCAAATACAGTAATACAGTAAATACATCAGTATTACTGTATACTGTATTATTGTACTACTGCAAACAAATAAACAAGCCAACACAAGCGTGATTAGAATCATGGATTATCAGGCAACATCTGTAAGTTAGAACAAAATTGAAATTACATTAATGTTTGTGGCCCTAAATTTTAAAAGAAGCTGAAATATGATCAGTTGTCCTTTATTTGATTTCTGAAAAAAAGACAGACATGATCTGGCTTTGGAGATGTATCAACAGCAAACGATTTTAATTTACTTGTTGTTGTTGGTTAGAACTTTACTTGACTAGTCTAAATAGTTTCTTCATGTTTGGTGAAAAAAGTTTGAACTGGGACTTGAGACTCAAATTGAAATGCAAATTTGTAAATAAAAATGTATAATATAAGGTTTTTTACAACCAGAAGCCGCACAATGTTGTGGCATCATTTGTTCTTACTGTGAGTGAGTGACGACACGCTGACCGTTCCAATATGGCGGGCGCGCCGACGAGTCTGGAGTGGCAGAATGTGGCATTTTTGGTTACTTTAATGACCAGCTAACGAACCAGGTTAAACCAACTAAGACCCGTAAACAAACTTAGGCTTTTTAACAACAAAGGAGATAAACAAAAGTAATACACAGTAAAAATAATAAATGTCTTTAAATAATAAACAGACTTGTTACTGAGTTGTGCAGTGTTCACTGAAGGTCAGTCCTGTCATGTCATGTTTGAATGTTGTTGTGTGCTGCCATCTAGCGGTCAGAAGCGGTACCAGCACTTCATTAATGGGTCAGTCAGGCTGTTTTTGTTTTGTTTCATTCGTGGATTATAGAGTTCTCAGGTGACTCATTTCATCCCCAAAATATATTGATATTTCTCTGTTAGAGAAAACCTTTAAAAAAAACTTTAGGAATGGAATGAAACCTTTCTTTGTCTAAAAACAAAACTAAACATAAGGTGAGATTCTCTTCATGAGCATCATGATCAGTTAGTGTGTTTTATCCAGCAGAGGGTGCTGACAGTGAGGGGATTTTAAGTAAACTGGAAAATGCAGAAACATAAATGTAAAATTAATATCGGCTTCTTTAAAAAAAAAAAAAATTAGGCGACTCTATAATATCAAAAGAGCTATCAGTCTAAAATGACAATAAAACGGTTTAACAATGTTAGAATTTAAATCATAAAAATCTTTAAGAATCTTTAATTAGGCTAGCCTACTCGTTTAATGTAAACCCCACACATTATGGGGATAAAATGTAAAAATGGGGACATTTTTGGTCCTCATGAGGAAAACAGCTTATAAATCATAAGGGATGGGGGATTTTTATGTGAAAATGCTGCACGTTTTCTGTAATAGATGGGTTTAGGGTTGGTTAGAGGATAGAATATACAGTTTGTACAGTATAAAAATCATTCCCAGACAGCAACATAGTGTCGGCCAAGATCCGGCCCACATCTGCATTGAATCCACATGTGGCCCGGATCTGGATGTTGCTTTCTGGGTTATGTCTGGAAAGTCCCCATAAAACACGAAAACACATCATGTGTGTGTGTGTGTGTGTGTGTGTGTGTGTGTGTGTGTGTGAGGGAGGGGGTACTGTTGGTGCATGAGGAAAATGTCCAATGGCCAAAAAAGAGGTTGTCATGGAAACAGCAATAATTCTCTGGCCCATTCCCATAGTGAGCACCCGATCCTCTTGGATTTCCAGTCACCGTCATGGTAAGTTTTATTATAATTATTACTACTTTATTTCATTATGGTCGCCTACATGATGAGCACAATACTCAACAGGGCTTGAAATGTGAAACTGACCTCTTTCGTTTAGTCCAGATCAGAAAACCCCTCCTCCCTCAAAGAGTCCAGTGGATCATGAACCCGACCTGCAGGACTCAGGAGTGTTTAGTGAGCAGTCCTTTAGCCGGGGAAGTGACACCGATGAAAGGGAAGTGACCCGCATGCAGGTTAAACAGAACATGACACCAGCTCACCACACGCGACCTCCAGACTCCCGGTTAACCGTCACGGCACTGCGTTAATTATTCAGAGAAGATGGAGATAAACTGCATCAGCAGCCCTTACTGTAAACCTGCATCCAGACTGTGTGTGTGTGTGTGTGTGTGTGTGTATGTGTGAGAGAGAGATTGTCTTACTCGTGTCCTCAATGACTCCGTCTCACATTTAAAACACTTGAGCCAAAATCACTTAGGCCTACCGGTTAAAAGTTTGGGGTCAGTAAGATTTGTTTTGAAAGATGAAACTTTTATTAATCTATTATGCATTCAACTAATAAAAGTGACAGTACAAAGACATTTAGGCTATAATCTTGCAAAATATTGAACAAATGCTGTTCTTTTTAACTTTATTAATCAAAGAATCTTGAATAAAAGCTTCACGGTTTCCACAAAAATATGAAGCAGGACTGTTTTCAACATTGATGATAATCAGAAGTGTTTCTTGAGCAGCAAATCATCATATTATGATTTCTGAAGGATCATGTGACACTGAAGAGTGGAGTAATGATGCTGAAAATTCAACTTTGCATCACAGGAATAAATTATATTTTAAAGTGTCTTCAAATAGAAAACAATTCTTTCAAATTGTAATAATGTCACAATATTGCGGTTTTACTGTATTTTTGAACAAAGCCTTAGTGAGCATGACTAGTGAGACTAATGAACTAGTGAGACTAGTTAATCGTACAAACCCCAAACGTTTGAATGTGTATCCAGACACACACACATTTGTTTTTCTATCACCATGAGACTTTCCATTGACTTCTATTGTTTTTATACTGACTATAGGATACGGGTTTGGAATGGCACAAAGAAATGATGACAAAATGTAAATTTTTGGGTGAGATCCCTTTAAGTCTACATCAGATTTATGCATTATGCCAATTCGAGATAAACGTTCACAAACACAATCTTTTGCCAGAGAACTGCTTTTTTAATTCCATCCGGTGAGAGCAGCTCCATGAGCCGATAACACACAGATCATCATCTGACTGACACACACATAAACACACAGATCTCCTGTACATAACGAAACTCCACATTTGTTCATAATTACAGGAGAGGGGCGTCCGGCTGGAGAACATGGCTGCTGCTTTGAGTCAAGTAAATCAAGTAAGCAAGGCATGTGTGTGTGTGTGTGTATGAGTGTCTTGTAGGTCTATGGCGTCTCATTGCTTTAAGTTAGTGCAGTGGTTTAAAGGTTTAAGCAAAGGCCAGCTCTTATAGCACATGCTCAGCTCTCTAGAGCTTGTTGTAGAGACAGGGTTCCCACAACTTTTAACCAATGAATTTCCATTATTTTTTATAATAATAAAGAATTCAGATTTTTACACACACACATACATGTATATATATATATATATATACAGAGACTCACCGGCCACTTTGTTATGTACCCCAGTTTAACTGCTCATTAACACAAATATCTAATCAGCCAATCACATGGCAGCAACTCAATGCATTTAGGATGTACATGATCAAGACGATCTGCTGAAGTTCAAACTGAGCATCAGAATGAGGAAGAAAGGTGATTTAAGTGAGTTTGAACATGGCATTGTTGTTGCTGGTCTGAGTATTTCAGAAACTGCTGATCTACTGGGATTTTCACACACAACCATCTCTAGAGTGAACAGAGAATGATCCGAAAAAGAGGAAATCTCCTGTGAGCGGCAGTTCTGATGGAGAGAATGCCAGAGGTCAGAGGAGAATGATAGGACTGGTTGATAGAAAGGCAACAGTAACTCAAATACCCTCTCGTTACAAGCGTTGAAGTGTACACACAACACTTCAAACCTCGAAGCAGAAGAGCTACAGCAGCAGAAGACACACACCGGTGAGCTGAGAACAGCAAACTGAGGAGACAATTCACACGGGCTCAACGAAACCGGACAATAGAAGATTGGAGAAACGTTGCCTGGTCTGATGAGTCTGGATTTCTGCGGCGACATTCAGATGGTCGGGTCAGAATTTGGTGTAAGCAACATGAAAGCACGGATCGTCCTGCCTTGTGTCAGCGGTTCAGGCTGCTGGTGTAATGGCCTACCTGAGTGTTGTTGCTGACCATGCTCACCCCGTCATGACCACAGATCTTCTGATGGACACTTCCAGCAGGATAGTGCGCCCTGTCACAAAGCTCAAATCAATGGTTTCTTGAACATGACGATGAGTTCACTAAACTCAAACGGCCTCCAGTCACCAGATCTCAATCCAACAGAGCAGCTTTGGGATGTGCCGGAACGGGAGATGTTCATGGATGTGCAGATGATAAATCTGCAGAAACTGTGGGATGCTCTCATGACAATATGGGGAAAAATCTCTGAGGAATGTTTCCAGCACCTTGTTGAATCTGTCACGAAGAATTAAGGCAGTTCTGAAGGCAAAAGGGGTCCAACCCGTTACTAGCAAAGTGTAGCTAATAAAGTGGCCGGTGACACACACACACACACACACACACCATATATTATGATACCTGTCTTTTTTTAATATACTTCTTTTTTTTAATTTTTTTTATTCTGTTTCATGTTTATGCATTTATATAATATTATGTGAATATTTTATATTTAAAAAATGCATAAATTAAATCTCCTTAAACATTTTATTCATTTCCATGACTTTTCCAGTGCCTGGAAAACCAATCAAAATCCCTGACATTTCCTCATGGTTTTCCTCATGAGCCCGTGGGAACCCTGTAGATCCTTCCTCCAGCCGATCAGCCGCCTCTCGTCCAGAACCCTGATCAGAATCACAAACACACACACATACAGTAAGACATGCAGATAGAAAGAGAGACGTTCCTCTTGCTCAGCTCTTTTCTTTACAGCAGGAAGTGAGCGAACGCAAAGCCTCGTCCGTTTTGGCGTCCATCATTCGAGGTGTGTGTGGCTCTACTCCTGGATCGGACCCGTGCTGGTCAATAAACACTGAGGTTGACCCACGGTTTTGGAAGCAGCAAAATGAATGAACATAAGTAGCTTAACTAGCCTCCGGTGTCAGGCGAGGCAAAGCTTCAGTGCTGAGGATGGTAGTAATCAAAGTGTCTTCACTGTCCTGAGGAGCAGAGAGCAAGAGAGTAAGAAACGTGAATAATTTTACTAATATTAATCGTTTTATTGGTCCTGATGGGTTGGAATGGGTCTAGTCCCTCAAACTGCGCATTAGATCACGGGCAGGTTTCCATCTTGTTGAAGGTTCGAGCGCTCCAGTCTTTGTTAATGGTGACGGACGGTTCATCTCGCCCCGTCTTCCTCGGTCTATGTTGGATTGATTGACTATTGTTTATGCCTTACCGGGGACGGTAATATGGTAATTCCAAGTCTCATTCCTGGGCTGTTGCCATGGTGATGTTATGTGGGTGTGGCAAGCTGTGGGACCCTGAGGATGCCAGAGAGAGGGAGGAGCTTGAGGAGGAAATGACATGCGGAGACTGGCACCTGCGAACACATGTGATGTCATTATTTTGAGACCAACAGCACACTACTACTACTTTTGTAGTATTGAGTACATTTAGTATACAAATGAATGCACAAATACCCAGATGACATACTATAATTTCCAAAAATGTGCTATAAATGTTTAAAAATAGTATGTAAAATAGTGTGCGGTTTTATGTTAATGCAGCTAGTGGAGCATCAAAGGGTTTGTGTTTTATTTTTAACACAAGAAATAGATTTAAACTGTAAATGGGAAGTCAAGTCAGGCACAAGTCAAGCATTGTAGGTCTTAGTATTTTATGCGTACAGAAATGTGCAGAAATGGTACGAGAAATACACAAGTTTTGCGTTCTAAAAATAGCGCATAAATACTTGAGAAATCTGCACTGAGATTCAACTATGTACACATGAGCACTATGTTAGAGAGATTATAAATTAATCTCGGATTACCCAATAGACCATATCACACTATAATCCTAATTTAATCTTATGAAACATAAATCCTTAAAAAAACCCTAATCACTTAGGGTTATATATACTGTATATACATACACACACACACATATACATATATATATATATATATGCATAAATATATGGGTGTGTACACACACATATACATATACAGTATATGTATGTATAATACATATAAATATAATTATATTTATACACACATATGTGTGTGTATATATATATATATATATATATATATATATATATACATACAAAGGTTTTTAACCTTTCCTCTTTTGATGCTCAGTTTGAACTTCAGCAGATCGTCTTGACCATCGCTGTGTCCAAATATCCCTACTTACATACTATATAGTAGGCGAAACAACAGTATGTGACAAAAGTAGTACGTCCGAAGTCACAGTTTTCATAAAACAGTCGCCGGATAACCTACTACTTCCAGCGAGGTTCTGAAGTGCGCATTTGTTAGACACTTTATTATCCCATGAGGCCACAGGATTTGTGAATGGCAGGGAAGTGACGCAACTGACACTGGTGGTCACGTGACAGTGACAACATGGCGATTGTTGTACGTCCGAATTTCATTCATACTCTATAGAACATGCTGTTTTAACGGTCACTACAGTATTTGATTTCGGATGCAGCACATGCCTAAATTGCATTGGGTTTCTGCCGTGTGATGCGCTGGCTGATTAGATATTTGTGTTGGATATGAAGGTTTACTGACCATGACTGAGATTTTCTGACCCGTCCAGACGCTGATTTCTCTCTGTAACTGGTGTTGTCCAACAGAACATCTCGAGATGGAGACCTCGGGAGGTCCAGCTGAAACACCACAGGAGGAGTCATGTCCAGTTCCAGAACCATTATATTCTCCGCCTATGGAGGGACACAAGGGACAATCAAGTAAACTGCACTCTTCTTATTAGTATTTCTGTCTTTAAGAGTAAAAAAAATGTCTAAACATCCTTATCACATTTTTTGCAGTGCACGTACTCACGCGGCTCCAGCACATGAACTCATTTCAACCATTTCATTTAACATCTTCTGGCTACGGTCCACTTTTTCTTCCTACTCTTCCATCTCTCTCTCTCTCTCTCTCTCTCTCTCTCTCTCTCTCTCTCTCTCTCTCTATCAACATACCCTGTATCTGGAATGAGCTCCCATCGCTATGGCAACCCTGGCGTACTGGCTGATTGGTCGCTTGTATCCTACAGCAGAGACGGGTCTTCTGTTCATCTGTGTGAATTTACTGTCAGAAACACAGAAAACACAGAAGAACATCAACTTCATCATCCGTATGTGAGCTGCTCAGTAAAGCACTGAATCACTCATGTCAGATCATTGGTATTTTAGGATCATTGTTAAATTTTTTCATTGGTATTTTAGGATCATTGCTATACTATTATTGTATTTGTTAATATTTTGAATTATATTTTATTGATTTCTTTATCATTTTGTTTTTGTAATTGAAAAAAAAAAATATTTTGTCTATTTTGTTTTAGTTATTTTAGGACTTAAACTAAACGAAAATTATAATTTTTGCCCTGGAATTAGCTTTAATAAAATACGTTTTTTAAAATAGTTTATTTTATTTCAGTTCACGTTTATTTCATTTCAAGTAATGAAAATGTTTTTTATGGTTTTAGTTTTAGTTAATGATAATAACCCTGTGTCAGATAATGACGTCACTCACATGAAGTACTATGGTATAATACCATGGTATTTAAAAAAAAAAAAAATTGAAGTACCATGATTCTTAAAGGTAGGGAAGCCAATTTTCTTTTAAAGATAGGCTAGCAATAGCAAGCTAGCTTTGAATAAGATCCCACCCGCACACCGCAGGGAGCAAACAAGAGCGTCACGAGAGACGGTGTTAAAGGAACACTTTTTTTTGAAATAGCCTCATTTTCCATCTCTCCTAGAGTTAAACAGTTGAGTTTTACCGTTTTCGAATCCATTCAGGCGATCTCCGGGTCTGGCGGTAGCACTTTTAGAATAGCTTAGCATAGATCATTGAATCTGATTAGACCGTTAGCATCATAGATATACATAATAAAGGCTAGAGGTGGCCATCTTGTCACAGGGAAGCTTTCCGTAAGGTGAGTGATTTGCACGAACACAAATAGTCTTATCTCGCTGAAATCTTGACGGATTAACAAACGGTTTGGTTTCTTACAAACGTTATTAACGTGGCTATAATTCTGGATGCTTGAACATGTTGAAATATATAATATTATAATTATTCATAAGTATGCAGTGTCATGATAACTACATCTCTGACGTTTATAACAAACCAACCCGTTTGAAAATTGGTAGAAAATTGAGCAAGTTATGGTTATTTAAAAAGTACATGCACCATTAAAACAATGTTACGAGTGAGCGAGCTGACTGTGGCAAGATGGCCGCCAGGTGCAGACGTCGACCTCCTTGGCCAGCAGCGCGGACGAGACATCTATCCTTTATTATG